>NC_140961.1:6555356-6627856 GCF_056783735.1 Eptatretus burgeri | reverse complement strand
TTTGTTGTGGTCACACACCCAACCTGTCTGCCAACTTTCATCTGAATCCGTCCACAACTTTTTTGAGATATCATCCTACATCTTTGTTTAGGCCGATCCCTCAATGATGAATAATCACGAACAAAAACTATCTCATAGTCGGATCCGAATTCTGATCTTGACCAAAATCTAATCATTTCTTCCTTGTTACACAACCAACCTGCCGACCAAATTTAATACGGATCCGTATACAACTTATTTAGGTATTCTATACACAGACAGACAGACAAACAAGCCGGCAGGCGGCCATGGGTCACCGAGCATCCGATGACCTTTGACTCCTGATCTGAGTTGATCTAGTACTAAGTACTCACGAAATTTCAATCGAATCAGTTAATCCGTGTATGAGCAAGGGGGCTTTGAATGGTCATTTTGCCCGAACAATGCACTCATTGACCTTTGACCCCTGACCTATCTGAGATAGGTCAATATGTCCTGATGCAAAGTTGTAGGACCCATTGAGTACTCTGTACCTATGAACTTTCATTTGTATCGGTTAACCCGTGAAGGAGCAAGGGGGATTTGAATAGTCATTTTGCCTGAAAAATGCACTCATTGACCTTTGACCCCCTGACCTATCTGAGATAGGTCAATATGTCCTGAAGCAAAGTTGTAGTACCCATTGAGTACTATGTACCTATAAAATTTCATTGGTATCGGTTAATCCATGTAGGAGCAAGGGGGAGTTGAATGGTCATTTTGCCTGAAAAATGCACTCATTGACCTTTGACCCCTGACCTATCTGAGATAGGTCAATATATCCTGAAGCAAAGTTGTAGTACTCATTGAGTACTATGTACCTATGAACTTTGATTCATATCGGTTAATCCGTGTAGGAGCAAGGGTGCCTTGAATGGTAATTTCACCCTAAAAATGCACTTATTGACCTTTAACCCCTGATATACTCGAGATAGGTCATTATGCAAATGAGCAAAGTTGTAGCACTCTTTACGGTCGATAAGCATGTAAAGATTCATTCGATTGGGTTCAACCGTCTTGGAGCGAGTGTACTTTGAATTTTCAGCGGGAATGCTCAATGGCCCTCGGACACCCAAGTTGAGAGTGTTACCATTTGGAAACTATAAGATATAGAACAAAATGGATGTCATATCGAGGATAGAGAATCACCTTAAGATTATGCATACCAAATCTCATCGAGTTCCATCTACTGATAACTACTCGGTATCAATTTGAATGAAAAGTACCGAAAATGTGGTTTGATATCAGAAATCCCCAAAGTTCGAGGGGGTGCTGTGGGTGAACAAAGATATAAATTGAAAATCCGGCTCGAGCGTTTGTGCACAATGCATTCCAGATGATTAGTGTGAATTTTTATGACCATCTGACTATAACCCGAGGTCTTGGAGGAGTAGCATTTGGCGCGAAGGTACCTCCAGCTCTCGCATATTATCAATTTTTGCCCTTTGACCCCTGACCTAAGCAATATCGGTCAATATGTCCTGAGGCGAAGTTGTAGTACTCATTGCGTGCTATGAACTTGCAAAGTTTCATTCGGATCGATACACTCACCTGGTCGCTAGGGGGCCTTCAATTTTCGCCAATTTTTGGGCATACCCCATTTGTAGGGGGCGCTGAGGGTAAACTATTCCATATATCACAAAAACCGGAATATATTTGGTAGAGCATCATCTGTAGATGATGCATGCCAAATTCCATAATCCTACGTGGGATAATGGCTTTCGGAATTGATTTCGCGTGAACGGTACCGATTTTGAAGGTTTTTTTGGCTGTTGCTCGGGAACCAAAGCGTCCCGAGCAACCATCACAATTTCCAAAGCACTACGTCATAAGATGTAACTACCACCCGAGTTTGGTTAAAATCGGACCACGTTTACTACCAATTATGCTGATGACAAACAAACAGACAGAATTACTGACAATAAGGGTCACCTATTTCGTTGACCGAACAGACAAGCCGGGAGGCGACATGGGTGGTCGCTATATAATTGCATACTAGTCATACAGTTTTTGACAAAGAGGTTGATTATAGTGCGCATAAAAGTGCTGAAGCCGATTTTTGATTTTCGAAAAAAAATATATATATAAATATTTTTCGGATTTTTTCAAAAATTGAAAAGTCCCGTTGCTTGGCAATGGTGGCATCCATAGCAACGATGCTCAAAAGCATACAACTAGATCCTGTTATGAACCTACCAGTCAAGTTTCATCAAAATCGGTTGACTCCTCTGGCCTCTAGAGCTGTCCATTACATACAAACAGACAGACGGAAAACCTGAGAATAACGGTAGTCTAGCGACCACCCAACAGAGAGGGGTGAAAACATAACCTTCACCTTCGGTTGTGGAGGTAAAAGTGCAAACACAGGCACATTTTTAAACATGTAAAAAATTTTTTTTAATGAAATTTTGCATTTGCAAACAACATTGTGGTACGCATGAAATATGTAACAATTTTTTGGATTGGACCGCCGTTTCATGCCCCAGGAAGTGGGGATCGTGGTTAAAACAGAAGATATTTTTAAAACTCAAAATTTGAAGTTGAGTCATTGCTGGTGGAACTTTGTTCAATCTATCAACTTTGCTTTCGATGGGAACCATGGGGATTTGCGATGGCATGCCATCGACTTCACTTTGGTGTGATTACATTCATGAAGGAGAACTGTTTCATGTTTTCTTCTGCCATCTCTTCCATAAACATGATTTCCTTCATTCATTCATGAGCAAATACCACCCGTCGCTTCGCTGACGGTAATACAGAAGGAGGGAGGGAGAAAAAGAGGGGGGAAGAGTGAGGGAGAGCACTTTGGGAGAGTGAAGAGGAGGGAGGGGGAGCGAGGAGGGGTTTGGGAATGGATGACAGTGTGAGGTGAGAGGAAAGGAAGGCAGACGTATGATGGAGCATTAATTATGATTCATACCGTCTCATCAAAATGACTCTGCAGAGAATAACAATGAAGATGGAAACAAAATAATGTCTGAAATCCATTTTCTTCCGCTCAGACTATAAACACGGACTGGAGACAAACTCCTGTCCAAACATAAATACCACGCAGAGCCAAGCTGGCCAGAAACAAACACTGCTCGGACACGTCTGGAGACAAACACCATCCAAACATAACCACCGTCCGGATATCTCCAGAGACACAGAGACAGAGGTGGGGGGAGGTGATTTAGCAGAAATAATGTTATGCCTTATTCTCACACGCACACGCACACGCACACGCACACACACGTTTGGCCGATATCGGCAGGTTGGTATTGGTGTGATTACCAATTAAAGTACTTACTTTATACAACCCAGAAACCTTGAGTCGCTGTTACCGAAAAACAACATTGCATTTATGTAGAAGTTTCAGGAATATGTTCACAAACATTATTCTTTATAAACAGCTGCATGTGACTGGAGGAAAAAAACAATTGGCTTGGTCATTTCGAAAACACTATTATGGCAAATGGCTCAGAAATCGGGTGATATTTCACAACAACTCACTCAGGGTGATGGAGCAAGAACCACTCGCTTAGTGTGAGGGAGCACGAACCACTCGTTTAGTGTGATGGAGCATTAACCACTCGCTCAGCATTGATGGAGCACAAACCACTCGCTCAGGGAGATGGAGCACAAACCACTCACTGAGTGTGATGGAGCATGAACCACACGCTCAGGGTGACGGGGCATGAACCACTCGTTTAGTGTGACGGAGCATTAACCACTCACTCAGCATTGATGGAGCACAAACCACTCGCTCAGGGAGATGGAGCACAAACCACTCGCTCAGGGAGATGGAGCACAAACCACTCATTCAGTGTGATGGAGCATGAACCACATGCTCAGGGTGACAGGGCATGAACCACTCGTTTAGTGTGATGGAGCATTAACCACTCGCTCAGCATTGATGGAGCACAAACCACTCGCTCAGTGTGATGGAGCACAAACCACTCGCTCAGGGAGATGAGCACAAACCACTCGCTCAGGGAGATGAGCACAAACCACTCGCTCAGGGAGATGAGCACAAACCACTCGTTCAGGGAGATGAGCACAAACCACTCGCTCAGGGAGATGAGCACAAACCACTCGCTCAGGGAGATGGAGCACAAACCACTCACTCAGTGTGATGGAGCATGAAACACTCGCTCAGGGTGACGGAGCATGAACCACTCGCTCAGGGTGACGGAGCATGAACCACTCGCTCTGAATGATGTGGTGTAGCAAAAGCGTCCACAGAGAGTAAACGGTTCACTCAGAATGACATAGCGCAGTCCTGCTATTGACAATCGGCGCTCGGGAAGTGGCTTAAGCACTCCAATTAAATGGTTGATGAGGAACGGTTGGCGAGGTTGTCACTGCATACCATAAAGATACCTTTAACTTTAAAGCCTGTCTTCACCACAAATGCAGCAGTTAATGACATAAAATGATTTTATCAACAAAAGTGTTGCAGCTGAATGCAGAACAACCTTGGAGACCACAAAGTTCAATCGCTCGTGAAATAAGCATTAAAGAAATTCCGCCATTTTGCCTGCTCATCTGTTCATGTGTCACATGGTACATCGGTTCAAGGTCCATGCAAATTTTTTCACTTTTTTTTAAACATCCATTTTTTTTACCAGATTTGCTTTGATTCCCTGTAGAGCACCTCACAAAACTTCCAAAAATATAGAGATAGATCTGGTAGATGCTATGGAAAGGCAGTCCTCTGGGGGACAGGGCATGACATTTCACAGTGAATGCATTGAATCATATAGCTCAATTCATCCATTGGGACCATACTCTGTGCAGAGCGTTGGTGCTGCCGAAGCAGTCTCCTTGGCTATTGGGCACAATCCAGGATGTGTCTCCACTCCGACACAGGATACCAGCAAGCTGGCACTTATATTGTTGACGTCGGAAGGTTGCCAGGCAAAGTAAACCCCACATGGTATTAATTCAACAGCCGAGTGGGATTTGAACTCAGGATCCTCAGATCCCAAGCCCATCACCCTCACCATTAAGCCAACACCGAGCATATATAGCTCAATGAAGCCAGTGAGTTTTGTTGCACTCCAAATTTTTTTGTTTCCTCAATATAATTCTCCAAACAGCAGAAAAAGATAAGTTTAATGCTTTGGAAATTACACATTTTCTTGTGTACGTATAGAGGAGGGAACATCCAAATCTACCTACATGTACCACGTCTGTGTGTGCTGTATACGTACCTCTACCTTGTAGTAACTGTCGACTGGACATCCTGATCACGACACGAACTGTACTGTCCAGCTCGGTATGTGGCTTAAGCACTTAAGCACTCAAGCACTCCAATGGAACGCCTGGCTTGACAAGCGATTACCAATTGCCCTCGATACAACTATGCACCTGGAAACGCCAGTGCAATATCTGAATTGGACAAATCAACACTTTTTGGGGGAGTCAGAACTGCTGATACTTTCAAATCTGGAACTGACATTTTCTTGTAATCCTTAGTTGAAAAGATTCTCTCAGTTTTTCATATGCGCAAATGAAATAAAGCCACAAACGCTGGTGTCTCCAGGTGTTTATAAGCATTGCAATATACCCAGAAATTCATCGCTATGATAATATGAGTGAGGAAAGTGAAAAAAAACTATCATGAAGAAATCGTTGCGGCCTGTTCCAAGTTAAAGCTTGGTTGAGCAGGCCAAAAAACATGGCGGCTTCAGACCCCAGCGAGGTTACTCAGGAAACGCCTTGAGACCCCAGACGGCGAGGTGGTCGAGCATTGCCTGATGAAGGATATAATTAAATAAGGCCGTTAATTATCTTCAAACGGGGTGTTTTAATTAACCCAAACACCCAATTTTCACACTTGTTCTTCCTTGGAATTTTCTTAGTATGCATGCAAAGTTTCAAGCTGCTCGGTTTTATAGTTTTGGAGTTATGGAGGAGGCATGCACGCATGCACACACACACACACACACACACACACACACACACACACACACACACACACACACACACACACACACACACACACACACACACACACACACACACACACTTTTTGTTCTCTAATTTGTTTCTTTTCTTTACAGGAGACAGACATATAAAAGCAAGCTAGATCTGACATTAGGATAAATATCAAAGGGAATGAACAAACAGGATAAAGAGAAAAAGGCAGAGAGAAGGAATCCATGAAATTAGCAAGTAAGAATTTTGGGTAATGAAAGATTAATGGGGGAAATAAGAATCATGTGACAGAATTGTGGCTGAAAAGAGATGGCGGTGCACTGGCCTGCGAGAAGCCCTGAAGGTAAAAGTGAAAAAAGACCCTTCTGGCAGGTGATTCCACAAATGGGAAGAGCTACAAATACAAGAGTTTAGGTGTACAGTCAGCTTGAATTTTTGAAAGTTTAACCAGGAGGGGGCTGTGGAAAATGTGTTCCATTTGAAGAGGACAGTAAGGGGCAGTGGAGAGAGCATAATAGGGAGCACTATTAGAGAAGAGGAAGTAAAATAAACAAAAATACCACTGAACTGCTTGCGGTGTGAGAGCAACACATCTTATGCTTCGGCCTCATTGTGGGAGATTCCAATAATTTTGAGAGGATTATATTCATATAATCCAGGAAAAACAGATGTGATGATGGGGTGTAAGCCCATCGTGGATGGCCATTCTCCGTTGAGCTGTGGACAAGGACCTTTATAAGCTGTGCGTAGTTCTCGTTTTCCAAATAAAGAGTTGCATCAACATAGGATTCCCAGTTTGTAGCTGGCTTTTGGAGGTCAGCCTTGCTATGTGGTCTCCCCAGGGAAGGTCATGACTGATGAAGTTCTTGAGACTAAACCTCTTCCAGTAGATGACAAAGGAAATTGATAGGTGAGTTTTTTTTTTGCTGATCCTTCATCATCCTTCGCAGTTCGGTGAGATTATGTGATTGGGATTGAAGTATATGTTTTATTTATCAGACCAGTGTCTACTCATTTTCAGGTCAGTAAAGAAAGATGCTGCTGCTGTCTGCCAAGCAGAGGGAGGGGGTACTGTGTCACTGTGTGAAGTATTTTTCTTTTCCCTTGAATATTGCAATATTTAATCATGAGTTGCCTGCTCCCATGCGAAGTCCAAATGACATTCTCAGGGGGAGGATATCCTGGCAAAGCATCTTCGTGTGTAATAAAATGGACTTTGTGCCTTTGCTTCTATCATGGCATTGGGATTTGAACGTGCAATAATCATATTACAATCCAAAAGCTCAGCCAGTTCCGCCAACCCAGAACCCAATTCTTATTTGTATGAAAAGCTTCAACTCATTGAATAATTAGTTGAGATAGGCGAGATATGCTTCCGCTAACAATGGGACAGTGGGAGACCAGGCAGACACAGCAAGCAAGTGAGCATCCAGACAGAAAAAGCAGAAAGCAAAGGACACTTGATGACCTGCTTGTAAGAGGGCTGGCTTTGGCTTGGTGGTGTGGGCAGTTTATGGTGAAAGGTTAACCCGTTTGAAATTACTATGAGAAAGAAAATACACCCAGGGTATGTTTAGATGACAATCAATTATATTTTGAAGAACTCTTGAACCTCTGCTCCTTTGCAAAGATTTTGTCATCGTTTTGAATGAGGGTGTGTTTAACCATGCCAATTGGAAGTGCAAGCTCATAGACATCAATTTAATGCACGGTGAGCTGCGAAGCGAAAAAAACTAATGCTGCATTAATTTGCATGCACGTACAAGGAAGCAAAAGCACCCAGTTTTCCCATGCACCATTTGACATAGATTACCATGGGATTGTGCTGCACCACTTCACCACTCCACATTTCTCCTTTTATGGGTTAGCATGTGATAAAGGAAGTGCACTCGTTTTTACGGCAAGTGTTCGCGCTGAATACAAAATGAAACAATGGAGTTGTTTTGTTACGAAGAATATTCATATAATCAGAGTACTCTCTATAATGTTTGTTCTTGCAATCTCCGCTGAAGTCGAGCATGAAAATACAAGTTTAAAATTATACTTTGCATTTGCATTAATGAAAAACAAGTGATATAAATTTTCTTGAAGTAATAACATCCTTATTTTCCAACGACAAACTGTTTTTGGGCATCGTCGTGTCCATATTTAAAGTAGAGGTTTTCCTTGCCAATTTCAAAGAAATTTCTTTCAATTTAACAGCCGCCTTATTCAATTCAAAGTGAAAATGAACCCACCTTTATATCATCATATAATGAGCAAAATGGTTCATTCAATTACATTAATTGAGCATTCGTTAGGCTTTGAACCTCGTTCAACTGCAAAATTATGTACATTCCAATTTAAATTGTCAGTAAGTTCATTCAATTTCGCCACAACCTGTAGAAAGAGGTTGATCAAGAATTCAATTTCATCAAGGGGCACACATTTGTCACATTTTTTTCATTTGATTCTGCAGTGTGTGTTTTCAATTTAAAATTCGAATTTGCCCTTAAAAGCAAGTATGCCTGTTCCGTGAAAATGTTCATTTCTGGACGAGTTCTCGGTAAATGTACATTCTCTCTTGAGCCAATTTGGAAAATAAAGATGACTGTCTGTGGTCATGACAGGAGAGTATTTAAAAAAAAGATATGTAGAGGCTAATTGAAAATTTTAAAAACAACATCACCAAATATCTAGAACTGGCTGATACTCGAGACATCAAATGATCTACTGTAAGGTCAATTGTGGCAAAATATTTGCGCACTGGTCATCATGAAAAGTTACCGACAGGATGAGCACATAACACGAAAGTTGATCAAGAGATGCGAGATGAGCTGCCGATAGTATTGGATATCAACCCTCTGATGGCTCTTAAAAAGATGAAGGATGACCCACAATATGCTCTGCCACACAAACCAACTGTGTCTCCCAGCAGCATTGCTGGAATCCACGATGGCATGCTGATGAAAATTAAACAGGCAGAGGATGTTCCTGATGTGCAAACTCTCCTCGTGTACTGAACGTGCGCATCGAGTACGTGCAGCGGTTCTTAGAGCATGGAGTTGTTGCTCACAGCGTCTACATTGATGAAACAGGTGATGACATTTGGACAAGGTGTTCCTTTGGGAGAGCTCCTCATGGTGTCCTGGTGAGATGCGTTGTACATGGGAAATGTGGACAAAACTGCAGTGTAACCTTTGCTCTTTCGAGGGAGATTGGGCTCGTACATCACCGCATTGCTTGTGAGACTGTTAAGAGAAAGAGAGATTTGAGGAGATTCGTGCAGATACAGGCCACGTGTGTGACTATGTTCCTTGCAGATGAGCCCGTCTTTCTAATCAACAACAATGCAAGACCCCACGAGCGCGCCCAACTTCCACCAGGCATCAATCAGCAGATCCAACTGAAGTTGCTACTACCCTACTCACCTTTCCTTAACCCAACAGAAATGGCCCATTCTGCATCCAAGGCTGGAGTGAAGAGAGATGACTGGTGTGAAGATATACTACATTGGATTAATCAGAAGGAACCCAAACAAGCAAAGTAAAGATGAAGTCGTCAAGAGGAACCTGGATAGGGTTCACATTTCAGCTGCTACTCCTCTACCCTAAAATCCATCCACGCACAGCCAAGTGAGCCTTATTTAAAATAAAATAAAAAAAGAATCCAAAAGAACCAAGATCAAAAAAATAAATAATTCTGGCTGCCAGACCATGTGTCTGATCAAGTTGAAATTTAAAACATTTATTCCCCATCACTATTAGATCATAATTGTGAAGTTTCATGTCGATTGATTATGTGGTTTCAGAAAAAACATTATTTAATATTTTCTTCAATCCAATATGGCTGCCAAACCATGTGACCTATCACTTATTCCTTTACAAACTTGTACACCCATGCCTTGGGGAACATTTGTGTGAAGCTTCCCCTCGATCTGTCCAGCCATTCTGGAGAAGAAAATTTTAGGAGGTTTGAGGTTAAATCCAACATGGCTGCAAAACTATGTGACCGATTCCATCATCAATTTATTTTTCTGCGGACCATTTTATTCCGAAATTACCCTCAAATTTTCATACTGATCAGATGCAGTGTTCTACATATGCAATTATGACGTAATAATGAAGGCACATATGATGTCATAAAAAATCGCTCATTTCCCATGAGGAGTTCTTACCAGGTGGCAAGTAGAAAATTTTTTCTTGGTGCGATTTCAGAGATACAGCGATTTCGATCCGCCAACGTTTTCCTGTTTTATCAATAAGGCTGCAACACCTATGACATCATAATTATCAACAAAACATTCTACATGAATAGTCGCACCTATGATGAAAATTTTGTCTCAATCCCACAAGGGGTTGCGGAGAAAAACATTAAAGTTCTGTGTGGACAAACAAACAAATAAACCAATGTCACCCGCAGGGTGACCCGTATCTTGCCAAAAGGTGACCACGTGTGACTGCTTTAAGGTCACACTGAGGTGAACAGAGCTGCAATCCACCAGGAGCGACTCCTTGAGGAATATCAGCCGACGAGAGATTCCGATGAGAATCGTTCTACAGAGTAACCATGAAAAATATGCTTTTTCCTCATAACGTCACCAAATGACGTCATAATGTCTCAAGCTTGACATATCTAGAAAGCACTCATCGATGTGTTCAATTTGAGGTACTACAGGATATGGTTCCTAAAACTTGAAAATTTGACCTTGGGGTCAAATATGTTTGACTTGAGGCGCGAACCATGAAGGTCCAGGCCAATCGCCACCAAAAATCAATCAGCTGAGCGCCAGATCATGAACTATATTCCCATGAAGTTTGAAAACGATCCGATCAAATTTACTCAAAAAATAAGGGTTTCGTCGACTCCCCTGATTTGCGACAAAGTGACCTTGACCTTTGACCTTGACCTTCAAAATTTTATGCGCTGAAAGGGACCTCTATAGGCCTCTGATGTGCGAAGTTACAAAAATTTCCAATGATAACTGTGCTCTGCAGAGTGATTTATACGTGATTACAGACCAAAAAATAAAAAACATATGAAGGTCAAGGCCAATCGCCACCAAAAATTAATCAGCTGAGCGCCAGACCATGAACTATATTCCCATGAAGTGTGAAGACGATCCGATCAAAATTACTCAAAAAATAAGGGTTTCGTCGACTCCCCTGATTTGCGCCAAAGTGACCTTGACCTTGACCTTCAAAATTTTGTGCACTGAAAGGGACCTCTATCGGCCTCTGATATGCGAAGTTACAAAAATTTCCGATGATAACTGTGCTCTGCAGAATTTTTTATACGTGATTACAGACAAACAAAAAAAAAACAAAACAAAAAAACATACAAGCTGACTAACATATCTTGCAAAACTTCGTTTTGGCAAGATAACAAAGTAAGAGACAAACAAACAGACAGACAAATGACTCAAATGCAAAACCCTTTCCTTCGGCGAGTGTAATAACAAGCAGACACATCATCACATGTGTGTCATGTGATGTTAATTTGATTGCACCCATCAAACAAAAGGTGTGAAAATTAATTATCTGGATAAAAGGTGTGTAATCATGAATGCCAAAAAACGAAAACAGAATGAACCAAATGCATTTGTGAATGCCAGGTACGTACGTCATGATGAAAATTAAATTTAATATGCAAATATTGAAGAATAAACCTTACTATGAGCTGATTAGTGAAACGGCGTGAATTTAAATGTGTTAATGAAATTGAGCAGAATTTTTTTTTTTTTTTTTTTTTTTTTTTTTTTTTTTATACCTTGGTCGAGGCTCGTATGAGAGCTAACACACAACTCACAGCAAGGAGGCATGAGACAAGAGGGGCGGGAGTGGAAGGGACAAAACATTGGGGAACAGACACAGGTGAACTGTGGAAGGGAGAGGGATGGGGATGGGACGGGGAACATGGCGAGGGGAAGATGGACATTAAAGGGACTTTCAGGAAGGAAAGCAGGAGAATTGAAGGAAGTGGGCTTGGGTGGATTATCGGGGGTAGAAAAGATCGAGGATTTGGATGGGGGAAGATAAGAGGTGGTGGTGAACAGCTGTTTTGAAAGCCTGAAGGGAAGAATGGGAAAGAATAGAGTGAGGAAGTTTATTCCAAAGGCGGGAAAAAAGAGGAATGAAAGAGTGAAGATGAAGATGAGAAATTTGAAGATGAAGAATTTGAAGATCAATTTGAAGATCAGTGAAGATGAGAAATTTCCTTTCAATTGGCTGGGAAAACCTCGATTTAAAATACTATCCTTATTATAATTAATTACCATTATTTATCAGGCACTTCCTCCAACATCACCACTCCACTGACATTATTT
Source organism: Eptatretus burgeri (assembly GCF_056783735.1). NCBI lineage: Eukaryota > Metazoa > Chordata > Myxini > Myxiniformes > Myxinidae > Eptatretus > Eptatretus burgeri. The sequence goes on along the minus strand of NC_140961.1, from coordinate 6,615,612 downwards.
TCTTTCTGATGAGTTTCCCTGAAAGATCAAAAATCATTGGTTTCATTTGTAATTGTGGACCTGTGCAGACAGTGATCAACATGACGCTCTCTGTTTAACCAGGATAGTTCAACGGAGGGAATGATGATGTTTCTTTGACAGCAGATGTCCAAGATGACAAAAAGAGGAAATGCGAAACATTCTTGGAAGTGACAAAGGCAAAGATTTCATTGTCTTTATTTAAAGTTTTGAATATGTATATGTTGAGGCTCTTTTAACTCTGATGTGAACATCTCATCACCTTTAATGAAGGTCACCATTTTGCGAAATAATACCACGATGTATTGAGTTTTTTTGAGGCAATTATATAATATTCATTAAACTTTTTGAGACGTCTGGTTTGTAGTTTGGAAATGTCTAATTTAACTCTGAACGGATTTGATTCAACAACAGCGATGATTTTAATGGCAGACTGTGGAGTCGCAAAATGACGGTGCACGGCTTTGCGTGGCGTTTGGAGTGTGTCCTTGTCACATGAGTCAAGCAAGTACCATTAGTTAAGTCAAATCAAATCAGGTTTTAAAAAGAACTAATTACAAGAAAGTTTTTTTCTGAAAGTTTAATTGTCAGTAACACTATAATGTCCTACATTTAAAAAATAATTTAAATGTATTCCATTTTCAGAGATGTATGTTTACCCAATGTGTCAACTTAACAACCCTCACCCTAACCCAATCATCACCCCAAGTAAATGCTGCAAATACTAAATATATTGATCATTAATTGCCTGTTTGTTATCAGAAACACAGAAGTTACAAAATACAATGCTGTGACCGAAAGTGTCGTCAAAATACATCGGTTACAGAAAATAATGCAAAATGAAACGAGAAGAGATTGCAGACCCTTGCCAGGAGTTGTGTTGTCTGTTGTTTGTGCAGTTTTGTGTGGTGTTGTGCACTGGTGTGTTACGTAATTAATAAGATACATAACGAGAACTGCCACTTTATAACTGCTGGCAGTGATGACCGGGTACCAAGACCTCCCGCTTTGATCGGACACTTCACCCTGACCAATGACGTTTATTGTTATTCAATTGAATTCAGACTGTGATGAAAATTAATTCAATTCAAGTCAAATGAAAGACCAAATAGGTACAGTCCTACATTGGAGTCATCAGAAAGAACCTAAACAAGCAAAAAGTAAAGATGAAATCATCAGGAGGAATCTGGATAGGATTCACATTTCAGCTGCTACTCTGCTACCTTATTCCAAATATGCATATATATATATATATATGCATATATATATATATATATATATATATATATATATATATATATATATATATATATATTAAATAACCCAGATCAAAAAAATTAAATAATTCTGGCTGTCAAACCATGTGTCTGATAAGATTGAAATTTGAAACATGTATACCACATGACAAACCACTCGATCATGGTTGTTTTTTCACTCAATCCAATGTGGCAGTCAGACCATGTGAGCTATCATTATCGTGAATACCCTGGTATCCCCAAGGCTTGGGGAACATTTGTGCAAAGTTTCCTTTTGATCTGTCCAGCTTTTTCTGGAAAAGATGATTTATATAGGTTTTTCAGGTAAATCCAATATGTCTGCCAAACCATGTGACCTTTGATGTCATATGTGTGAACATTCTGTTCCTCATTGATAGACAGTGATACATGTAGTGTTTCGACTCGATCTGTTCAGCCGTTTCAGAGAAGTTTTTTGAAGGTGTTTTTAGAAAACAATAATATGGCTGCCGAACCACTTGGCCAATGTCAACAATTTTTTTCTGTGGACCAATTTATCCCCAGATTACACTCAAAAAGTTTCATATTGATCGAATATCGTATTCTATGGATGCAATTATGACGTTACAATGATGGCACCTATGAAGTCATGCAAAAAATCACACTCATTCCACATTTGGTGTACTTGCCATGTGCCAAGTTTTAATTTTTCCTTGTTGCGGTTTTGACGATACAGAGGTCCAAAGTTTTTCCTTTTTTTCCAACAGGGCTGCCAAATCACGTGACATATGACGTCATAATTACCATTAAAACATTTTGCATGAGTAGTCGTTCCCATGGTCAAAATTTTGTCTCAATCTGACAAGCCGTTGCAGAGAAAAACGCATGTTCTGTGCGGACAAACAAACAAACAAATAAACAAATGAAAAATCACTCGTAGAGCCACACTTGGCAAAACAGAACAAAGTAGAATGGCACTCGGTAGAGCGCATACCTCTGCCAGGCTGAACAGTTTACGTTTTGTGTCCCAGTGATGGGCTGGATCTGAATCAAAATTGAATCTTCTTGTTCTTGTCACCTTACAAACTCATCCACCTCGTTTTGTCATAACGCGTCCACAACTTTTTAAGATATCATGATGTATATCATTTTTGGCCCTTTATATCAATTTTAGAAATTAGGCCTTTGTTGACCTTTTGACCTTAAAAACAATTGGTGGTTGAATTCATTGAACTGATGTGCAAATCCTGTTCAAATTTTAAGTCAAACAGAGGAAAATTGAGGATTTTATAAATTTGAAAACATTGATGGCCTTTTGACCTTTTGACCTAAAAAAATAAATAGCATTCTGTGAGACCACCAACTTCGCCATTTGGTCAAGTTTTGTGAAGATCAGTTTAAAATTGTGACGTGTTGGCGATTAAAGGTGAGCGGACAGACGAACAAATGGAAGCGATCAACACGCTTGTCAAAATAAAATTTTCTTTTATTGTTGTTCACCGGCCTTCATACACTGTACCAAAACATACTTGTAACTATTTGATGAAAATAAAAATTCATTCAAAAATGTTCATGTTTGTACACAGCACAAAAAAGTTGGTTCCAAAGAAGAATAATAGAATAAGGGTAATTGTATAATCCATTCATATAATTTCTGCATGCTTCCCTTTAACAGCAAAGCTGTTACAGTTTATATTGTTTGTTAATATGTCAAAAACTTAGCGAATACGAATGAGTCGTTCAATGCCGGTGTGCCGACACTGCGTTCTCTCCCTTCAACACATAGATTCAGATTTGGCAGCATGAACGTGTTTGCTGATTAAACTTATTGAGAGGGTGGAATTGTTTAATTATTGATTATTATACACGCAAAACAATGTGCTGCCAAGGTGGCTTTGAGGTATACACACTCGCCTCTGAACCGTCCAACCTCTGTTTGAATCTCGGCTCAGCTTTAAACTGTTGTCCTGGTGTCTTGCAGGAAGGGCAAGGCATCAATGTATGTGCTGACTCGAAGATATTGGTTAAACTGGGTGTCCCGTCTGCCAGAATTAGTTGATGGGCATCAAAGATTCCACAATGTCTGTGAAGAGTTGCCGAGCTGTGCTTGGCACCCTTGCCAACTTCCAAATTCCTGTTCTAATCTACAGGGGCTACCGCATCAGTGGCACAGCCACATTCCCTACAATTATATAACCAGCAGCCACAGGTTGCACCCAAAATGAATCCATCCATCCAAGGGAGACCATACTCCATGCAGAGTGTTGGTGCTGCCAAAACAATCTCCTTCGCGACTGGGCACAATGCTGAACGGGTCACCACTCCGACACAGAATACCAGCGATACCAGCAAGCTGGCACTCATTTTACCGACCTCAGAAGGATGACAGGCAGAATCAACCCCACCTGGTATCAATTCAACAGCCGAATGGGATTTGAACTCAGGATCCGAGGATCCCAAGTCCACCACCCCAACCATTAAGCCAACATCAAGCATTCAACAAAATGAATGAACATCAAACAACACAGCATTTGATCTGTTACCCATACTCTCATATTTTCATTTAATACTTGAAATATTCCTTCCGTGGTACATGGCAACGAAGAAATATTGTGGTGGACGAGTTGGGAGGACAGAGGTGGTGGATTCGAATCCAACTGAAGACAATATTATAAAAGGGTTTGGATTATAATTTTGTACACCCCCATGCTAGCCTCAGGATAAGGTTCATGTACATCGAGTTGTCATCAAAAACCCATCTGTCTCATCACCTGCGCCACGAAGGTGGACGGAGGTTACGTTTTCACCTCGTCTGTCTGTCTGTCTGTCGGTGAGCAGGATATCTCAAAAAGTTATCGACGGATTTGGACGAAACTTGGTGGACAGGTTGAGTGTGTGGCAATAATTAATTGATGATATTTTGGTGAAGAATCCGATCTGGATCCAGATAACAGAGTTTTTGAAGTGATTCTTCACCACAGAGGGATAGGGGGCCAAAAACTATATATGGTACAGCACGATATCTCAAAAGGTTGTGGACGGATCATTACAAAACTTGGGAGATGACTTGATTAGGTGATAAGAACAAGCCAATTCGATTTTAGTTCATATCTGGATCCAGATCCGACTTATCAGTGGGATACAAAACGTAAACTGTTCAGATTGGCGAAGGTATGCGTTGTTCCGAGTTTTCTTCCAGTTAATAACTTGTGATCAAGTAATCTACCTACCCCACCTGGTATTTTATACATGTAGCAGCAATTCACACTTTGCCATGAACTCTTGGCAACTTGGGATGGGCATCAAAATTGAACCTGTGACAAAGGCAGTGCTGGCCATACCCCTGTTTATGGGGGGGGGGGGGGGGGAACTCAACCTTCTAGAATATTCTTATTTTGATTTCTTTTTCTTGTTTCTTACACTTGGAATAATAATAATTAAGCCTCTCCCTCTTCTATATACAGTGCCTGTTGTAAGGGTTTGTTTCTCCAATTCGTGCCCCAAATTTTTAATGTCATGACAGATTTTTTTTAGACCTCAAGGAGAAGTAAACCACCCGTTGGGTTGTTTTTTAAAGTTTTTTCCTTCTTTTTTTCTCTGCCACTGTCCGAGCTGTATCTTCGATCCGGCTGGGAATTTCACGATGAAATTTTGCACCAATGATGGGATGCAGGGTTGACAATTTTTTGACCTTGATTTATTATTAAGGCCATCATCTAATGATCGAAAGTTTCACCTTTTCCACCACAACTCGACGAAGATTTATCCAATCGGAACAAAATTGCCCTCTCTCGATCGGCAAGAGTAATGCGCATTTACTCTTCATTTTCATCGTAACCCTGTTGGCTTGAGGTCAAGGTCCAATGGTGGTATGAAAATATAAAACACGTGTTCTGTTTTTTTTTTTTGTCATCGTTCAATTTTGCCCCAATCCAGAATCTCAAACACTGCTTGACCTTCCAAGATGTTCTTGAATCCTAATAGTGGAACTGCAATGATGTTGTGCACCTCATATATTGTTTCGTGTCCTTGACCCACTTTTTTCAGATGGTGACCTAATTAACAAAAAACATCTTTTTGATCATAACTTGAAGAATTTTACTCCTATTTTCATGATGTCCAGTGTTGTGGATAGTTGTGTCCAGTTGGGGACACATTTTATGAATTTACACTCCATCCTTAAACGTTGAAGGTCAAGGTCATATAGCCGTCCGAACAGAATATGGCCGTCACAGGGTAGCTTGTCCATAGCTCAGTGCAGCACAAGGATGAACTTAGGCCTTGAAGTTCGATGTGATGATGAAAATCTACAGGCCCTCTGCCGATATGCCAATTTCCTGGAGATTGCATTGATGATCACAGCTTTCACCTCACCATTTCCAGAAGTGCAAAATGGAACACAGTGGATCCAGCTGAAAGAAAACAGCAATACCCCAGTGTACTTCCTTGTATGTTCTTAAGTGGCTGGAAAATACTAAGCAAGGAATTGTTCTGCAGTTGATTTTTAATTTTTTTTTTCCCCAGTGATCTTAGGATTATGGTGGGATTGCACATATATTACATGAAAGACATTTGTATTCCTCAGTGTACTCTTACATAAATTACAATGATATCAGTACACGATGGACAATCTCATGGTATTGGAATCGGCGTTCCCTGCAACACGAGCAGACCAAAATAGTCGTATGCCCATTTGTTTCTGGTTTTGCAGACTTATTTGGAAAGTGTTTTGCTCAGCGCATGTTATAAGCTTTCAAGCAGCCCATAGAAAGTGGATCTAAGGCTTATTTTGTTTGAAAGTAATATTTAGGAATATAGAACAGTTTTCAAATTCTCCATGAAAGCAGATCATATGTAAGCTGCTGCAGCCTGCCTGTGACTTGGATCGATGGCTTTATGACATCGGGTGGAATCATCTCGAAAATGTTTGATGGGGTTGTCCAGGGAAGGAATAGAGTACATCAGTATGAATCATGTCGATGACTGGTCGCAACATTTTACCTTGGGAGACACCAGCCTCATTTGGGAGATGGAAAAGAAGACGTTATCAAGTGACATTCTGCTTGCATGCACAATACATATCTGCCATTCAGACAGAGAGAGTACATTGGATGCCATCTCGCCAAGGGTGCTTTATCAAGTCATTCCAGAATCAAGACCATGCAGATAGCACAGCATCTCCAGAGAGATGGGGATTGCTTCTTCTGGGCTTCCATGTATTGTGAAAATAAAAGCTCCATGCCTATCGCTAAGTGAAATGGAGTATAGTCAAAATGTTGTCTGTGATCAAGATGTAAAATAAGGAAGACTGCTATATCACTTGCATTTAAGAGTTGCAAGACTTTGTTTCTGATGCGAATAGACAGTAATCTGTTCGATGTCTGTATATTTTAAAAAAATTGATTCCCTAAAACCTCGCATGTTAATGAAGATTACAAAGTTCAAAGCAACCTACCTGAAACAAATTGAAAATGCACAATCTGATATTCAATAGATACGTGATGAAACCATCAATTGGTTCTGTTCATACTTTCGTGTCATCTTTTTCACATTTCACAACAGAGCGAGCCAAACTTGTCACATCATGCAAACTCTTACTGGCTGCAAGCCCAAAGACTGCATGTTTGCACATCTAATGTGTAAAGCTCCTCATAACCACTCACTGACTGATATTAAAGATCAGGAGCTTCCGGGTGACGTGGAAAGCTGAAATTTTGTGCGTTGATGGACATCGAAGCCGATATGCCGAAAAAAAATCACAGAACAGTCGGAAAGCATCCTTAAATGAAAATATAAATAAATTAAAATAAATAAATGGGAAACAAATAAATGAAAAAAATGAATTCAGGACCTGAGACAATGGGGAAGCATGGTTCATTATTGCTTACCATGTGAAAGCTTATCTCACTTGTATGTATGTATGTATGTATGTATGTATGTATGTATGTATGTATGTATATATATATATATATATATATATATATATATATATATATATATATATATATATATATATATATATATATATATATATATATATATATATATATACACACACATACATATGCCTGCTGTAGCCTGGTGTTGGCGCAGTGGTTAGGGCAGCGGCTTGGGATCCAAGAGGTCCTGAGTTCAAGCCCCGTTGTGCCACTGAATTAATACACCAGGGGGTTGACTCAGCCTGTCATCCTTCCGAGGTCGGCGAAATGAGTACCAGTGTACTGGGCCGGTGTATACCCCGGTTAAAATAGGTATACCATATCCCTGTGTTGTAAGAGGCGACCAGGGTTGCGTCAGGAAGGGCATCCGGCGTAAAACATGTGCCAAATCACTATGCGGATCATACGGATGATCCGCTGTGACAACCCCTAACGGGAGCAGCCGAAAGAAGAAGAAGAAGACATATGCCTGCTGTTGGCTTAATGGTTAGGGGTGGCGGACTTTGGATCCGAGGGTTCTGAGTTCAAATCCCACTTCAGTGTTTAATTAATATCAGGTGGGGTTAACTCGACCTGTCATCTTTCCAAGGTCGGCAAAATGAGTGCCAGCATGCTGGTATACTGTGTCAGAGTGGCGACCCATCCCGGATTGTGCTCAATAGTCAAGGAGACTGTTTCGGCAGCACCAACGCTCTGCACATAGTATGGTCCCAATCTCCACCTTTTCTTTCTCTATCTCTCTATCTATATATCTCCATATAATGTATATATATATATATATATATATATATATATATATATATATATATATATATATATATATACAGGGTGTGTCAAAAGTAGCGCCCGATTTCTGTTTTTTCAGCTGTCAGATTCTTTCTGGGAAGTCATGTTGTTAATAATTGTCTTGCAGATTATTAATTTTCGTAATTTCTTATTTTTTATTTTGGTGGTCAGATGAGGCGTGTTAAGCTTAATCACAAAATTAACAGACGTAATTGTATCTACTGGGCTGCGAATAACCCAAGAGTGACAGTTGAGAAGGAGGTAAATTTACCTGGAGTGACAGTTTTGGCAGCCATATCTCCATTCGGGATAATTGGACCCTTTTTCTTTGAGGGATCTGTCACTGCAGAAATTTACCTGGATATGCTGCAAACCTTCTTTTGTCCTAGGGTACAAGATCAGTGAAATGAGAGCGAGAGATGAACCTTCAGAGTTTAGGCTTTATTCCATTTGATTGGAGCCGCTTCTGTGGGCACACCAGGAAATACAGGTTCAGCTAGGAGTACATAAGCAGTAACGTATACATGTGCAGTTAACCATTGCAGACTAAATCCGCGTAAGCACGGAGTTCGATATAATCTCCATTCTCACCAGTCAATGAGCACCTTCAGTTAACGAGCATCAAGTGGACAGCCGATGTCAATAGCAATGCCCCGGGGACAATCACTCGTGCCGCAGAGAGACATCCCCTTATACGCGAGACGCACAACATGTGATCCCGCGTCATGTCCCTCGATTCACGTTAATTCACCACATTCTCCCCACCTTTAAAATGTAACTAGGGGCCCATCTTACACACCATGATTGCTTTAGCACTATAGGAGTATACATTTCAAGCAACGCGGACTAATAGATCTACAGAAGCATACATGCCAAGCAGTGATTATTTTGAGTTGTAGGAGCATGGAAATGAGCATCGATATATGATATAATGGGCATATAGGAGCATGAGCAGCGAGAATGCCGATAATCCCCTTTACAGATTGAGTCGTCGAGGGGACCTTATTCGTCGACCTCTCCGGGAGTAAATGGCAGTTTCACTTGAGGGAGACTCCCGATCCTCTTGGTGAGCCTCGACTTGTGCCGGGGATGACTCCTCGATCGCTCTCGGGTGGAACGCGGCAGCCCCGTCGCCTGGCGGAGTTCCTGGGGGGGAAATGTCAGAAGGAGGAGTGCCAGAAGGTGGTGTACCGGCGGGAGGAGTACCTGAGGGAGCCAGATGGCGAACCGACACAGTGGTCTCCCTGCCATCCGGGAGCCTGACATGAGCATACTCTGGATTAGTGTCAATGAGTTCGACCCCCTCCACCAGGGGTTCATACTTGCTTTGTCGTACCGGGCGTTTCATGAACACTGTACCGGGGTGGGTCAGCCAGTTGGGCACCGTTTGACCGTCAACATAACGTCGTTGGTGAGTAAACATACGTTCGTGAGGAGTGGCATTGGTGGACGTGCAGAGCAAAGAGCGTATGGAATTCAGAGCATCAGGAAGAGTAACCTCCCATCGCTCGGGGCCCAGTCCTCTCGATTTCAGCGCCAGAGTTACGGCTTTCCAAATTACTCCATTATACCGTTCCACCTGCCCGTTTCCCTGTGGGTTGTAACCCGTCGTTCGACTAGTTGCTATGCCGTGCTCTAATAGGAATTGTTTTAGCCCGGCCGACATGAAACACGGCCCTCTGTCTGAATGTATGTATGAAGGTCTCCCAAACATAGCGAAGAGGTCAGAGAGACATTTTACGACAGTGCCCGAGGTCATATCCGAGCACGGAAACGCGAAAGGGAACCTTGAATATTCATCAACAACGGTGAATATGTATCTGTTGTCTGTTTCGGTCGGTAGGGGCCCTTTGAAGTCGATGTTTAGTCTCTCGAAGGGAGAAGTAGCCTTGATCAGTCTGCCAGAAGCCGCGCCATAGAATCTGGGTTTTAGTTCAGCACAAACAGGGCATGAAGCATTCATTTGTTTAATATCTTCAACAGAATAGGGAAGATTTTGTCTGCGTATGAAATGTGCCATCCTGGTTACCCCTGGGTGGCACAGAGACACATGGAGGTCTTGCAAAGCCTGACTGATTGTTGCCGAACTGTAGACCCGGGAGAAGGTATCTGCAGCAGGGTTTTCTTTCCCGGGCCGGTAAACAATGTCGTACCTGTAGCAAGCTAGGTCTATCCGCCATCTCATAATTTTTTCATTCTTAATTTTCCCGTTATTTTTCCCATCAAACATGAAAGCCACGGATCGTTGGTCCGTAACGAGCGTGAAGTGGTTTCCCAGTAAATAATGTCTCCATTTACGCAGCGCTTCGACGATGGCGTACGCCTCCTTCTCTATTGCCGAGTGTCTCTGCTCGCTTCTAGAGAGAGTTCTCGAGAAGAAAGCGACCGGCCGCCCAGACTGATTAAGTGTAGCAGCTATGGCGTGATTTGAAGCGTCGGTCTCCACCACGAAGGGCACCGAGCTGTCGATCGATAAAACCACGGACTTACTGATATCATCCTTGAGATCGTGGAAAGCTTTTACGACAGCGGCATCTGGTGGAAAGTTTTTGCAATGCACTAGGGGATGTATTTTCTCGGAGTATTGCGAAATCCATCTTGCATAGTAAGCGAACATCCCGATCACCCGGCGCATTGTTTGCAAGTCCTGAGGTGGTGGAAGCTCACGGAGCGGGCGCAATCGCTCAGGATCAGGCTTAATTGTGCCGTCGGCTATTGTGTAGCCGAGAAGGTCAATTGACCTTGCCGAGAATACGCATTTCTCGTAGTTGAGAGTCAGATTATATTTTCCAGCAATGCTCAAGAATCTGTCCAGATTCCTATCATGTTCCCTCTGATCCCTACCGCACACTGTGACATTATCCACGTAAACAAAAGTGTCTTCGAGGTTTTCATCTGAGATGATGTCGTCCATAACCCGTTGGAAGCAAGCTACCCCATTCGTGACACCGAAAGGTATCCTTCTGAACTGGTAGAGGCGCCGCCCTGCCTGGAATGCAGTGTACGGTTTGTCTTCCTCTCGGATGGGAATTTGATGATAGGCGCTTCGCAAGTCGATGGTACTGAATACCTTATAATTGGCCACGCGTTCGACCATCTCATCTATGCGCGGCAAGGGGAAGGCGTCGAGTTGGGTGAAGCGATTGACCGTTTGGGAATAATCGACAACCATCCGTTTCTTATGGTTCTGACTGCTGGTTACTAACACCTGTGCGCGCCATGGCGAATCGCTCGGTTCTATAATTCCCTCCTCCAGTAATCGCTTGGTTTCCGAAGTGATGAAATTCATGTCAGCAGTGGTATATCGCCGCGATTTGATCGCTATCGGTTTGCAGACCGGCGACAAGTTAGCGAACAGCTGGGGGGACGTCACCTCCGTGGTGGTCAACGCATTTAAAATTAGACGAGGCTTGCTTCCTCCAAAGGGTATTTCGACGCTCGTGTGCTGCTTGAGGACATTATGACCCAGAATTACGTCTGCGCACAAATCACGAAGCACCAGCACCTTTACATCCCGATGCGTGTACCCTTTTACGTCCAATTCAACATTGCAGTACCCTCGTACGCGGGATTGTAGTGAGGTGGCGGCCATGCATACCGTATTGTCAGTCGGGTGGATTACCCATTTCCTGCCCTTCACTAGCGAGCTGTTGATGAAACTTTCAGAGCTACCGGTATCAATCAGTGCCTCAGCCATATGCCCGTTAATTCGTACGTTGATGATAGCCTTGGATAGATTCCCCGGGGAGGCTGCAGTCAATTTATTTTGCGAGTAGAGAGCCGCAGAAGTGGGTTTATTCCTCCTTAGAGTAGATTTACATACCCTGGCATAATGCCCTTTCTTGTCGCAATTCATGCATGTGGCATCTCTGGCGGGACATTTTTGACGAGGATGCCTTTTGTACCCACAAAAGAAGCATTTACCGACCGGAGCAGTTGCTGAGGAGTTTGAAGAGGTCTGGGTATCCGGCTCCTCGGGTGTTTCTCCATCCCTCATGTCTGGCTGTGTCTGTGCCAGTGGGGTTCCTTGGGTTCCCATCGTAGCAGCGTTCATGAGCAGCATCGGTGTCCCAAATGACTCAGATTGCTGCTGAGCCGTATCCATCGCTCGAGCCTGATCGACTACCTTGTCAAGAGTGGGTTGCGCTTTCTCTAGTAAGCGTTGCCGTATGTGGGCTGATCTGAGTCCTTGGATGAATGCCTCCCGGGTCGCTTCCTTTCGGTGTTCCTCGGCGCTTACCGCCCGGAAGCTGCAGTCTTTTCCCAGCTGATTCAGAGCTTGCAGGAACTGATCGATTGTCTCCCCGGCTGCTTGCTTGCGTGTGTTGAGAAGATGTCGTATGTATACCTCGTTCTTGGGCTTCACGTAGAGCGCCTGCAGCACGTCGATCGCTGCTTCGTAAGTGTCGCACCCCGAGAAGAGCCTGTACACGCCGGGCGAGACATGATTCACGAGAGCGGCAAATTTGTCAGCTCCCTCCGCGATGATGGTCAGATAGTGTGAGAAGGAGCAGAACCAATGTGACCATTTCATTTCTGCGTCAGTCGCGTTCGGGTCTGCGTCGAACCTCTCTGGTTTGTAGATCTTGTCCATCTTTGGTTGAGAGAGCCGAGAAAATCAAATGGAATAAATTGAAATGAGAGCGAGAGATGAACCTTCAGAGTTTAGGCTTTATTCCATTTGATTGGAGCCGCTTCTGTGGGCACACCAGGAAATACAGGTTCAGCTAGGAGTACATAAGCAGTAACGTATACATGTGCAGTTAACCATTGCAGACTAAATCCGCGTAAGCACGGAGTTCGATATAATCTCCATTCTCACCAGTCAATGAGCACCTTCAGTTAACGAGCATCAAGTGGACAGCCGATGTCAATAGCAATGCCCCGGGGACAATCACTCGTGCCGCAGAGAGACATCCCCTTATACGCGAGACGCACAACATGTGATCCCGCGTCATGTCCCTCGATTCACGTTAATTCACCACATTCAGGACTGTTATTTCCAGCATGATGGAGCTCCAACTCATTATGGGCGTTATGTTCATCAGTGGCTTGATGAAAACTTTCCCAGAAAGTGGATCGGCCTCCACGGTCTGATCGAGTGGCCGGCACGCTCCCCAGGGGGTCAAAGGTAATGTAAAGTGGTGGCTTGATTTTGGGTGGAAAATGGCCCGGCGCCCCACCCCCTCGGGGCCACGGCAACGAATTCTTCTTCCCCCGCGGGCCACGAAGGGAGGGGCGGGAGCGTTAGAGATAAAAAGCGCGCGCTGAACGCAGCGTGGAGAGAAGCGAGTGGAAGTCGTCGAGTGGAGAGGGTCGAGTGAAGGGAGTCAGTCTGTCTCGGAGAGGTGCGTGGAGGAGCAAAAAAGGGTGTCGTGGTGGAGTTGTGAGCAGTCGTGTGAAAGCTCGCGGAGTCTGGAGTCCCCGAAGTTGGTGGGGAGCTGGAAACGGACCATCGAGGGTCGCCCAAGCAAGTCACCAGGAGGGTGGAGGTAACCTGTGGCGGCCTCTTAGAGCTCCTTCAGTCAACCAAGCTCCTTGGACATAAAGACCCTAAGGGGTCCCGTCTACACCCTTGTCTATGAGGGGGTTTTTCCTTGCTTTTATTTGTGTGGAAGTTGTGGCGCCATGTCCCGATAAGTAGAACTGTTGATAAGTGTACATAATAAATAGCTCTTTGCCTTGCTTGCATCTTGTCCCGTCCCGCATTCATCACAAATCAACTGCATGCGTGTTTCACCCATTCATTGCATGATTGCATGATTGTATACATGGAAGTAATAAATGTGCTTGTTGAAATGTACCCTGTTCATTGCGTCTTTTTCCCTGAATGGAACTGCCGTATTTCATTTCGGAATAATAGCGGGCTTTTTGATAGCCGATAATTGAATCGGGTCCAATGAGGCCTGGCGATAATACACCGCTCGGTTATCCCAGAACGGAACGAACCGCTTAAGCGGTTCAAGTCTGAGCAGACCTCGCTGCGGTACGGTCTCTCGGTAGGCTGCCCGCGTGAATAATTAGGTATATCGATGATTTGGCGATTGACCCTGTCGCGCACGGGTAGAGTATTGACTAGGCCATGGTGTGCGCTTGGAGCACACCCGTGACTGGTTTTCGGCGTTGTTCCGGAAAGTCGTGACTGAATTGTCCGTCTGGTGGGCGTACAGCCGCGATTCCGCTAAAAAGTGGCTGTCTGCACGCCGGCGGGCGCGAAATTCGTAACAATATATACATATATATATATATATATATATATATATATATATATATATATATATATATATATATATATATATATATATATATATATATATAATGGTTTTCATGTTAATTTCCAGAGTAATTGAGCCCATGGCCTGTTCGTCACGATTTGCACAGAAGCACAGGTAATTATCGAGCTCATGGATTAATTAGCAGGGTGATAAAATTAATGTTATTGTAATTTCATAATCCACTTGGTAGCTGCGGTGTTTGTAGAATTTATTTTGGCTTCCACATTCGACATTTGCAAAGACAGGAAGGACACACTTTTTGTTCAAAAGCACCAAGCTCCAGTTTTATTTCATCCACAAAGTGCAACACACTAACTCGTTTTATCTCTCAATATATTAATGAAATTTATGTTCAACTAAAATTTGCATACATAAGAGAAGACGTTGCTCACAACCAATGTGAACAGTGGTGTAGTCTACGTGATACGCAGGTATACGCCGTATACCCACTAAGAAAGCTCCAGGATTTCCGTATACCCACTTAAAACTGCGCAAGGATACGTAACGATATAGTTTTGTGACAGAACTTTCAGTTCATTGATTTTGTTCCCACATACCGGGTAGAGTATAACTGCAATAAAATAAGTCTTGCAGGGGAAGCCATCGACTTCATTCATCTCCATTCATAAAATTCACCCCCACTCCAGTGCGGTGCTGTGACAAAGCGTGAAACGTGGTGCCTCACTGGATGTGACACGTGACCTGACGTCACGCTCAGGCACCTACCAACGATGAACACGTGTTTGACAACAGCTGGCGTTGCAAGTTTTTAATTAGCTAACATTATGAAAATAAAGCAAACGACACTCTTTAAGTGTTTTCGTAAGCCTGGCCCTGAAGTTACTACCGCTTCGGATGACACTACAGAAAAGGAGCAGCTTGATGCAAATGCTACACCTGGTAAGTGAAAGTCGCATACACATTAGTTTATCTCTCGATAATTCCAGTTGTGCGTGCGTGCGTGCGTGCGTGCGTGCGTGCGTGCGTGCGTGCGTGCGTGCGTGCGTGCGTAAATACAGGGGGTGTGTGGGGGATTTGCCAATTAATTATTGGTCTATCCTAAGGCGACTCAGGGAGGATGGAAAACTACCTGAACATTTTGAGGTATGTTTGGACGTTTTCGGAATTTATTGTCATTTTATGTGTTGAAATAAATCGCGGCTTCGAGGCCCGGAGCGTCGCGCCTACGATAGTTGTAGGCCGCAACGGTTCGGGGCCCCTTTAGTGACAAATGGCTTCTTTCACCTTTATAACTGATATCGCCGGATGCCTGACGTTATTACCTGCACGATGATGTGTGTGTTGAATTTTTGTGACTTTGTGTTGTCGAGTTATGAGCGAATAAAGGACTTCGCGCCACTCGCCTATTCGATTAACGTTAGGCCTTACGGCTGTGATGCAGTTTCACTCTCCCGGCTCTCACGAACGAACGGAAAGATATTTTGGAATTCTGTTTTCAAATTTCGCAGTCGATAGCCATCGGCTAAATCCCAACGTCGAAAACCAGGTGAAAATCGGAGGGTTTTTGGTATTTTGGCGACAAAAGCAGCTTTGGGTACTTTGAGAACAGGAAATAAAATGCGCCGATTAATTCCCTTTAGCGGTGGTTAATGTAAATAATTTTTTCATCGTTATTTTGAGGTAGGTGAGGTATAGACCTACAAAACGAGGGGTATCATTCGACTGTCGGACTTGTGATGATTAAATTACAGAAAAAAACGATTGTTGGCGGGCCGCGAACATTTCGGCGCCTCGTCATTGAAGGGAACGAAAAAACTTCAATGTGTTTTCGGATTTATCAGTATCTATAGGGTGGTAATGAGATTACCTCAAAGATTCGATTAAAAACGGCTTTTGTTTCGCAGTTTAGCCGCGGCTTGCATTTCGTACTGCGAAAAATAACATTCCGGAAGGAATTTCTCTTCCACCATCATCCGAATAATTTTTCCGTCGGCAAGCGGACATAGAGGAAGGATAGACTGACAAAATAAGGAGTTCCACTAAGCTCTGTGACTTGTAATGATTAAATTAGAGATTTTAAACGCAGCGGTAGAAAAATATGCAAATTTACTCCAACGGCTCTGACGAACGAACAGAAAGTTATTTTTGAATCCTGATTTTTGGAATATATATATATATATATATATATATATATACATATACACACACACACTCTTCTTCTTTCGGCTGCTCCCGTTAGGGGTCGCCACAGTGGATCATCCGTATGATCCGCATAGTGATTTGGCACATGTTTTTTTTTTTTTTTTTTTACGCTGGATGCCCTTCCTGACACAACCCTGGTCGTCTCTTACGATACAGGGATATGGTACACCTATTTTAACCGGGGTATACACCGGCCCAGTACACTGGTACTCACTTTGCCGACCTCGGAAGGATGACAGGCTGAGTCAACCCCCTGGCGCATTAATTCATTGGCCCAACGGGGCTTGAACTCAGGACCTTTTGGATCCCAAGCCACTGCCCTAACCACTGCGCCAACACCAGGATATATATATATATATATATATATATATATATATATATATATATATATATATATATATATATATATATATATATATATATATATATATATATATATATATATATATATATATATATATATATATATATATATATATATATATATATATATATATATATATATATATATATATATGTTTCAGGTCTCTGCAATAATATTGTCAGTTAGCTGTGAACTATTGATTGGCCATGAGGATGACTATTTGGCCTAGTGTGCTATTGCCTTCCCTTGAGTTTGGCTTGGGCCTATGCCTCATCCTTGTAGTACTATTGTTCACACCATAGCTCATTATTTAAAAAAAAAAAAAAAAACTTCATAAAATTTAATGCTTAACATCAATGCTGAAGTCCGGCACAGATGTGGCAAAGGCGGGGAGGGATCCGGGGATCATCACAGTTTCCTCACTACAAAAACCTAGACTACACCACTGAATGTGAATGCATGACATTTCATGCAATTGACCTATCTGCGATGTCAGAACAACAGGCCTTGTGTTTTGGCATAATCGAGGAAGATGTGAACAGTGTTATAAGCTCTAGATTTCACAGAATTTGTCCGAAACAGATGTGATGCTGGAGTCAAGCCCACAGCTGTGGACAAATGCTTTGTAGGGTATGAGTTGTTGAGTTGCTCATCATTGAAAGCAAATTAACTGATAGGAAGTTGATAAGATCTGGGTTTTTTTGCACTTTTTCTCTGGGTGGGAGTGATGTTTTAGGCCAACTGACCGATCTGATTCAAGGCCGACTCGAGATCGATCAGTCCTTCCATCCATCCATCTACAAATGCTTGCAACTTCTTCTCTGAAACTACACATACTTTACCACAATGTTTGTCAGCGTGTTTGTAGCAAAGTTTGTTCATGGCATTAAAAAAATCGTTCCCCAAGGAGTGTACAGGGGGTTTCCCCCCAAAAGAGGTATTTTCTTTTTCGCAGAAACTACACATGCAATTCTGATGAAACTTGATCACCACCCTTCATCACCTGTGATGAACTAAAGTTTGTTCATGACTTTAAAAAAAATTGGTGGGGGGGGGGGGAGGGGTGAGAGTTGTTTGGCCCCCAAAATTGGATCATGAAAAAATAAGTGACCACTATATTCGTTATTGTAGTCTGTCTGTCTGTCTGTCTGTCTGTACTGAGCATAGCTCCATGGGTTTTCATCCGATCCTGATAAAATTTTGGTTGGAGGTTTATAGTATGATCTAGTTGTGTTTTCCTGAGAATGGGCGTGGTGCGCCCATTATGGGCGGAGCCACACCCAAAAAACGTGTTTTTAGGGGGTAGCCGATTTCAATTTGCATCTTCTCCGAGGTGGTTTGTCGAATCTGGCAGGGATTTCAATATTCGGTTAGCCCAATGACACCTGCATAGCCTCACGGAGCTCGTTTTTTTTTTTTTTTTTTTTTTTTTTTTTTTTTTTTTTTTTCCATTTTCGTCCCAAGATTAAGGGCACAAGGTCACGAACTTAAATTTCGAATTTTGACAGAAAAAATTATCTTCTCCGAGGGGTTTGTCGAATCTGGCAGGGTTTCGGTATTTGGTTAGCCCAATTGCACTTGCATAGCCCCACGGAGCTCGATTTTTATTTTTTATTTTTTATTTATTTATTTTTTTTTTCATTTTCGTCCCATGGTCAAGGTCACGAACTTCGAAAATTTCGAATTTTGACATCAAAATCATACGACCACCCAAACTTTGAGAGCGAGAATGACAATATTTTTATGCATAATCTTGAGGTCATTCCCCACCTAAAGTCTTGAAACCATTTTGATCTATCTCGAACACCCTGCCCATGGCGCCCCCTTCAAGTTTGTTTTTACGCTGATTTCATCAAAGTATGGAAAATCCGAGGAGTGCAAAATGCCATATAGCCTATATGATGTTATATTGTTCCTGGAATGTTCCAGAGGAAGTTTTGCACTAAAGGTCATAATCCTTGACCTTTGACCTTTAAAGTTCACAAAGGTCAAATTTTCAAAGTTGTGGGAATCGAACCGGGGTTTCGACCTTCTTCGACGAACTAACTCCAATAAGCTATAGCACGTATCCTGTTTCCTTATTTTAATGTCCACAACATTGTTTTCTGACATTTAAAGGTTATGCAAAGGTCAAATTTTTAAAGTTGTTGAACGAAACCGGGTTTTTGACATTTTGCAGATAATAACCTGTCACTCGTACCACATCATGTTGATCATTTTTATAACTTGGTCAAAAATTATCACATTGTCTCATTCTTGACTTCTGAAACAATCTACATCGTCAAATACCGCTCGTGAACCATCGTCGTCTTCAGACTTGTATGTATTTATTTTATTTTCCGAAACCACACACACCATCTCGATGTAACTTGACCACAACCTTTATCACCCATGATGTACCAAAGTTTGTTCAGGGCATTTAAAAAAAATCCATCGGTATTTACTTTCTTTTATTTTCCATTACATATTTTGTGGTCTTCCATGCCTACCAGTGGTTACCTGGTTACATTATCCAGCCGCTACCAGGTGAGAGCCCAGGGGTATTGCCCCTATGTTCATTATTACCCTTCTGCTGCTGTTTTGCATTTTTTTTCGCTTTACAACTCGTTTTCTCTGCAACCGCCTGTCCGATCGACACAAAACTTTTGACATTGGAGCGACCCCCTCCCCCCAATCCCCCATCCCTCCATGGAGATTTTCTTTTTCTTCATAACTGTGATGTTTTAGGTCACTTTTATGTCAGCCATATTGGATAAAAGGAAAAACTTTGGACATCTACGAAATCGCTCAATGAAAAAAAAATTGAAACTTGGCACGTCATCAACTCTCCATGGGGACAATGGGGAATAAAGTTTCGTAATGATGACTGTTTGATAACGATCTGAAAGTGAATTCTATCAGCTCCATTCAAATGTAAGGCTTGAGCAGCAGGTTCCTGAAATAATTGGATCAAAACTCCCCCTTGTGCCCCTGCAAGAATGTCTGATTTGTTGTAGCCATTTAAGAAGTAGTAGTCGTAGTCTCATCGTTGGAGTACTATTAGTAAACCAGACTTTGTGGTGTAATAGTTTGAGCATCCTCTTTGAGTCTGGGAGGTCGGTAGTTTCAACCCCGGTCGAGTGATATCAATGACTCTTAAAATGGTCCTGCTGCTTCCTTACTTAATGCTCTGCATTTATCAGGATAGAACATGGACAAACAACACGGGGAAGGCAATGGTATATCTCCTTTGCAAAGAAACTGCTTTGGCAGCACCAACACTCTGCAAAGAGTATGGTACATGAAAAAAACAAAAGCAGTCATAGTAGTTGCAGTAGTCGTATTGTACTACTAGTCTATGTAGAAGAGTTGGAGCCCAGGTCGGCCAGAGGTGACTCTTATCCCGTTCTTAAGATGACACATTTATTGCAGCTGTCTTGTCTCAATCCACTGATGGATGTTAAAGTTTTTAAAATTCATTATTAATCCTTTTAAGCCAATACACTCACAAAATTCCAATTTTTCTCTCCGAGTTAAAACAATATTGTACTTGCATCGATTTCAAAAATAAATAAATAAATTCCGCATTAGAAAGCCAATTCGCAAGTTGAGCAGTCGTGGCAGTTTATCGCTGGTTTGACTTCAAAGATGTACTGACAGTTTCGTTGAAAAATTCTGCAGGCCTTCCCATGATTCCTAGCTGCTTGACAACAGAAATTCAGAGAAATATTAAATCTATAATTTTCATGTGCTTGAGACTTATTGGCTTCAAGATCCCAATACGCTCAGGTGTGACAAGCAAAGCAGATTTGGGCTTGGTTTGTACTTGGAGAGATGACCTCCATGGAGGGCCAGCTGTTGGTTGAAAGATGGCAGGAGAACTCAATTGGGAGAACTCAATTGCTTCAGTTGTCTGCTCATTCATTTTCCCCTGTCCTCAACCCCCTCTCATTCTCCTCCCAGTTGTGAAAGCGAATTTGATTAAAACCTTTGTGCTGACACAGCGCTCATGGTAGAGAATGCTGTTCCTCGTCACGTCTCCATTTGGGTTGTGGACATTATTTAATAATCTATTGTCGATCTCGCATTATTGAAAAGAGCGGCGTACCGTTACATATGTTCTATACCTTGAGATCAAGACACATTTACAATCAACACATTGTATAAGTTAATTGTCAATCATAACGGTGTAACGGTCACACATAAAACATAAAAATGGAATGAGGGTTGTTGTGCAGTTTATAAGTTGAAATTTTGTGAAATGTGTTCAGTTGAAAATTGTTTCACATCCTATTAACTTTAACTGCCAATGTAATTATCTTCTATGCATTTCACATTTTTCTCAATGTAACTTCTCCACCATATCCATTTAGAATTAGCAAATGTATCCCACTCACCCTTCAGCAGGGAATTTGCCCCTGGACACCGGCGCACAATGGCCGTGGCATCTCCTTCTAAAGGACTGCATGCTCAGAGATGGTGACTAACAGGTACCGCAGGACCTGAAGATTATCCAAATACATTTATACATATATTTTAAATTTCCAAACAGTTGATTGAGATTATTCAAGCAGATAAATTGTAGATATATATATATATATATATATATATATATATATATATATATATATATATATATATATATATATATATATATATATATATATATATATATATATATATATATATATATATATATATATGTTTATATTCGAGGAACAAGGTGAACTAAGTCTGTTTGTTTTTTCAATGGAATCATCAATCCACTTTTCTGTTAATGCAAGAAAAAAAAATCTCACAAAAGAGCATTATTTGTTGAAAACTGAATGAACGTCAACCTCATTGTCCAGTCACATCTCACTCTGTCACTTCAGAGGAAAGAAATGGGCAGAGCGCAATGGCCTCGTAAGATATCACTTTCTTTGCGGAGAACTGGGAATTGGTGCTCTAAGTAAAGGGAATGAAACCGGCGGCCTGCAATTGATTGCAAACCTTTGATGAAATACGATTTGGTTAACTGTTCTTATTTTAGATCGTCCATCTTCAACTTCGTACAAACTGGGACTTTTCAAATTTTCTGGGCCGAAAATTCATTATCCTTTCTTATCACAATTGTCGCGTTACCTGTCACCTGATCAAAAAGTGCTTTTACGTGACAATTCCACTGGATATCGACTTTAAAGTTATCGCATGCATGTGCGAGTTGTGATCACTCAGTCACTGGCCCAACAAAGTTAATGTTTCTCATGAAGGCATATTTGATCATCAGGTTCAATGATGTATTTGCCGGCTGGTTGCATCATCATCGAGCCGTGGTGTGCTGCCGAGGCAGTACCCCAGTAATTAAAACAATAATTTATTATTTGGTCAGGGTACCAGCACACAATGGCATCAAAGCTAAATAATGATAGTCTCAGAATGTACTTTTCTTCATAATTATTTAACAGCGCGATTTACCTTTTATTTCTAATTTTAGGGAATCTTTATTTTTATTTTTTTCAGGGATTCCATCAAGGAGGGTACGAGGGTGGGAGGGAGGTGGGGATCCAGATTTCTGTCGTAGAACCACAGATGTTAACCAGTGGTCATACAGATGGTGTTGGGGGAGGGATTTGGGTTTGTGAATATGCAGGGATTCCTGCACTGTCATAGTGATTGTGTGCAGACAATGCAGACAGGTGGCATAGAGTCCAATGGAAGATATTTGTGGTGGTTCTAGAGAAAATAATTGGGACTTTTTTATCCTCGAGGCTGTTTGAAGGTATTTTGTATGAATGCCAGGAGCTTGAATGGAAAGATGGAAGAGCTGGAAGCTAGGATGGATGGTGAGGTGTACATCCTATGGTAGTTGCTGTAACGAAGACATGGTTTTGTGAGGAAATCCAATTGCAAGATGGGAATAAAAGGCGACAGGATTTAGAGGTGTCAGAAAGAGAAAAAGGAAGGAGATGTGGCAATCTGGGCGAAAGACAATATTTTTTTGAGAGAGAAAAGTATGACATTAAGGAGGGAATTAATGTCGAGGATTTTGCATGGATCGAGCTTAGAGATTGCAAGAATGGGAAAATACTTGAAGGATATGGCTCCTTGTGTGAGGGAAAGAGCAGGAAAAGTGGATATGTGAAAATTCAGAAAGGCCTGCATTGAGGGAAGAGGTTTGATTATTGAGGGATTTTAATTTGCTCATGACAGATTGGGTCCAGGAACAGGGGAAAGGCAGAGCAGATGAGGATTTTCTATCTGTGATCTATGATTGCTTTTCAACCAAGTTTGTAGAAAAGCCCATGACAGAGGACATGCAGTGTTAGACCTCTTTTATCCTGACATGTCATTCGTCTACAAGAGCTTTGCATTGTTGTTGTTGTTGTCGTTGTTGGGGATCAATTTTTGAAATCTGCACCCATTTGCAAGACAGCTGCTGGACCACACCCACATATGTCGCTTGACTCCACCCTCGCACCGTAGCACCCAGACAAAATGATATGGCTGCCATCTTGGTTTTCTGGTGGGTCAAACACATTAGGCCTGAAGGCCTCTGCTGATTATATGCAATGTCTGGCTTTGGGTCGAGTATTGTTGTCAGATTTCCATTCACTTTGTTTGGGTCGAGTATTAATGATGAGGGACCCCCAAAAAATCTAATCAATTGTTCAATAAAAAATTATTAGTAAGGCTTAGTCAAGACCGTGTGCACCTCCCTAAAATAAATACTGTTACGTAATTTTGAACGTCCCCATATTGAGGTTAAACAATCAGTGACCATATGACAAATCAACTCGTTCTGACATAACCGTGTCGGAGGGTGGCGTGGATGAGAGGCGTCGAGTTAATCTTTCAATCGTGCATTTCGATCATCAAGTTGGTTCTAGACCAGGTCACTCTACCCTGGATGTGCTGTTTCTGCTCTCCCAACAATGGATGGAGCCCCTCAATGCCAGAAATGAAATCAGAGCCATATCCCCAGACATATCGCATGCTTTTGACACGGTCTGGCACTCTGCCCTGCTCATCAATCTCTCTTCCTGTGGTATCCAATGCCATCTCCACTCATGGCTCGCAGACTTCCTCTCCTGTCGCAACCAATGTGTGGCCCTAACTAACTGGAGTTCTTTCATCCCCTCTTCATGTCCAGGCTGGAGTTCCTCAAGGTAGCGTTCTGGGCCCTGTTATTTTTCTGGTTTTCATCAATGATCTCTCCGACTCTCTGGAAAATCCTCTTTATCTCTTCCCTGATGAGTCCACCCTCTGCCGTACCATCTATCATCCCTCAGACCACCAAGCAGCAGCTTCTTCGCTCTGCAGATCTGGGTAAAATCACAAACTGGTCTAACACATGGAACATGTCTTTCAATCCGGACAAATTTCACACTCTCACTATGTCTCTGAAAGGACCTTTTGGACCCCCCCACCTATTTTCAAAACAATCTTCTGAAAGAAGTCCTTTCTTTCAAGCTTCTGGCTCTCTCGATCTGCCATGATCTTTCCTGGGAAAGCCACATTTCCAATCTGGCCTCCAAAGCCAGTCACCGACTGGGTATCCTCCATCGTGCAAAGTCCTTCCTCAGCCTACCTGAGCTCCTGACGACATACAAAGCTTTCGTCCACAGCCTGATGGAGTACTGCTCTCCCCTCATAGCTGGTGCTCCTGCCTCTCACTTTTCTCGGCTTCCTGCTGTGGAAACCAAGGCATTTCAGATCATTGGTATCTCCCGCTATGAGGCTGACTCTTTGGGCCTCTCACTCTCACACTGCAGGCAGGTTGGTGGTCTTTTTGTCTTCCACCATCTCCTCTCCGGTCTCGCCCCCCCCTGCTCTGCTGCAATTTGTCCCCACCAAATTTCCGCAGGGTGCTAAAGGTCCGCCAACAACCTCCTTCTGGTAAAACTACAAAAATCACTGCTCACCTTCACTCTTTCATTCCTCTTTTTTTTTTTTTCCTGCCGTTGGAATAAACTCCCTCACTCTGTTCATTCCCATTCTTCCTTCCAGGCCTTCATAATAGCTGCTCACCACCACCTCTTATCGTCCCCCATCCAAATCCTCGATCTTTTATACCCCAGTGAATACACCCCAAACCCACCTTCAAATTCTCTGATTTTCTTCCTGAAAGTCCCTGTTGTGTCCATCTTGTTTACCCCATGTTCCACGCCACATTCCTCTCCCTTCTACAGATCTCCTAATGTCACTGTTCCTCACTGATTTGTCCTTCCTACTCCAGCCCCTCTTGTCTCATGCCCCCCTTGCTGTGTATTGCATGTGAGCTCTCATACGAGCCTCGACAAGGAATACCAAAAAAAAGTGTGCTTCCCAATTGCGCTGTTCATCTTTTGAGGGTGCTCTTGATGCGCATTTCCCAATCGGCCCGTTACCACATTTTGCCACATGTTATGACCACAGTGCAGTCACCTAGTTAAGTAATAATCCTAAAATGTTGGAGGAAGTGCAGGTGGGAGAAAATATGGGGGCAAGCGACCACAACATTGTAAGTGCAACTCTTTTGTTGGGATGTTCATTTAGGGATTGTGGTGTGAGGTGGTTGGATTTTAGGAGGGCAAACTTTGAGTTTATGAGAAATGATTTTGGCTTTGTATTGGGTTGGTGGTGGTCTGCATCAGAGAAATGGGAAACTTTCAAGGAGCAAATGTGGAGAGTGCAGAGTAAGCATATTCCAATGAGGTGTAAAGCTAGACGCAGAAAGAGATGAGGTTGGTTGAGCAGGGAATTACACATTGTAGTTGGGGATAAGAGGAAAGGCTTCATGATGTACAAAATAACAGGACAAGAGACTGACACATCAAGATAGGAGAAAACAGAGGCAAGTTAAGACAATAACTCAGCAGACTAAAATAGAATATAAAATGGACATAGCCCAAAATACATAATATCAAGGAATTCTTTATGTACGGTATATAAGGGGTAAATAAATGGTTGAGAGAAGTGTGGATCCCTTGAGGAATAGCACAGAAGAAATGGTGGATGACGAGTGTGAGATGACAGAATTGTTTATTTATTTTTTTGCTTCTGTATTTGCGCAGGAACAGTCAGGTGAACTTCCGTTCCCTGAGTATCTCTCTTGGGGGTGACCAAGGGCTTTTAGAAGAGCTCCTGGTAGGAGTGGAGGAAGTTAAGAAATAGTGAGAAAATGTAAGGGATGATAAAAATCTCGGTCGTGATAATATACATTCCAGAGTATTGATGGAGGTGGCAGAGAAGATAATCGTGGTGTTGGCAGATATCTTTAACTGCTTGTTGGAGTCAGGCCAGGTACCCGAGGATTAGAGAGTAACAAATGTAATGCTATTTAAGAAAGGTTCCAGAGAAGAATTGGGGAACTGTAGACCTGTGAGCTTGACTTCTGTTGTGAAGAAGGTGTTGGAGACATTAAGGAACAGGAAGGGAAACATTAGATTTATTTATAACTAAATAAATATCGCCAGTGTGGATTTACGAAAGGTCGATCATGTTTAACAAATTTATTATGGTTCTTTGAAGTAGTTTCTGATTGGGTGGATGAGGGAAGTGTAGTGGACATAGTATATCGAGACCTTCAGAAGGCATTTGAAAAGGTACCACATCGGGGGTTGTTGGCCACGGTGAGGGCTTGTGGAATGGCTGGTTGGGTAATTAACTCGATTTAAAATTGGTCTTGTGATGGGAAGGAAAGAGTGGCTGAGAGTGGGAGCATGTCTTGCTTGGAGGATGTAAGTCGTGGTGTACCTCGGGGATCAGTCCTGGGACCGTTATTATTCATTATTTACATCAACGATCTGGATTGTGGGGTGAAGAGTTTGCTTTCTCAAGTTGCTGATGGACAAAAAGCTTGGAGATGGCAGAAGGTGGATAGCTGAGGGAGTGTTCATCAGATTCAGGAAAGTCAAGATCCTTTAATAGATTGGGCAAATGATTGGCAGATTCAGTTCAACACAAAGAAATGTAATGTGCTGGGGATGGGGAGGAATAATGAAAATAGGGATTACATGGTGCAAGGGCCAGTCTGGAGCGTGGCATGGAGGAGAAGGATCTGGGGGTAAGCAGACGGCACTGCCAGGCAGCTATATATGTATAAGTAAAGAAAACAGGGTTTTGGGATGTATTCGCAGGGGGATAAATTAGAGTTCTAGGGAGGTAGTTTTGTCTGCATAGGGATTTGGTGAGACCTCATCCAGAATATTGTGTGCAGTTTTGGTCACCACATCTGAGGAAGGACAAAGCTGCCATATTGAGGGCACAGCATCGAGCGACTCGATTGATTCCAGGCCTCGCTAGGCGAAGCTATATGAGGTACGTCTGAAGGAGACTGGACTTTATGCATTGGAAAGGAGGTGATTGTGGGGAGATATGATTGAGATGTTTAAGATCATGAATGGTGTGGATAATATTGGGACAGTGCAGTTTTTTGGCAGAGTGGACAGTGTTAGGACCAGGGGCCATACATAGCTTGAGGGTAAGTAAACAAGTAAAAAAGACAAAAATGTATTGTCCCCGTTGTTTCAGTAATTTCGCTGCATGGAGTTAAAGGGCCAGCCCATATTTTGTACAACTAAAGCGGCCGCCAGTATACCAGTGGGCCATCTTTGATGAGATCGGAAAATAAAGTTAGGGGCATGTGTACGCCATCATTTCCTGTGCTTGTGCTAAGTTTGAACAAATTCGGACCATGCTTGTCTGAAAAATGGTTGGGGACACATTTAAGTAACAAAATGGCCACCGGTCGACCATCTTGGCTCTGATCTCGAAAAAAAAATTAACTGCATATGTAAGCTATCATTCCTTATCTGTTTGCCAAGTTTAACAACAATCGGTAAATGCTTGTCCGAGAAATGGTTATGGACGTGTTCAACATTGGATTTTTTTTACAACTAAAATGGCTGCCATTCGGCTATCTTGGATCTGATCTCGTAAAAAAAAAAAGACACCCATATGTCCGCCATGATTATCTGTGTGTCAGGTTTAACCGACATTGGTAAATGCTTGTCCAAGAGATGATTGAGGACGTGTTCGACACCGGATTTTTTTTTTTTTACAACGAAAATGGCCGCCAGTCGGCCATATTGGATCTAATGTCCAAAAAATGTTGACGTGCATATGTGAGCCATCATCCATTATCTTCTGCCAAGTTTTAACAACATCGGTAAATGCTTGTCAAAAAATGGTTGAGGACGTGTTCGACGCTGGATTTTTTTTTTTTTAACAACTGAAATGGCCGCCGTCGGCCATGTTAGATCTAATGTCGAAATAAAAACAAGATGTGCATATGTTTGCCATCGTGTGTTGTCTTTGTGCCAAGTAAAAATAAAATTGGTACATACATGTCCGAGATATGGTTGCAGACGCTCGCACGCAAGCTCGGACACGAAAATTGAGACCATATCCACAAGCCCAAATCCATAAGAATTATTCCAATAGGGGTTAATAAGATGAAAGTTTTAATGTCGGGGTCTTTCAGTCAGAGTAGTTAATGCATTGGATGGTATCCCCAGAAATATAATGGCAGTAGAGGGGGTGGATATGGGATTTGGATAGGTACCTGGATGCAGTGGAGATAGTAGGGCATGGGGATATTGGCTTGTGTGAATGGTATGTAGCTTAGATGTGGATGAGTAATGATACTGGGTTGGTTAGTGCAGGTATGATGGGCCGAATGGCCTCCTCCTGTGTTGAGTTCCTCACGTGTCCTTGTGTATCCTTGTGTACCTATATGGTCTGGAAATGGTGGTACTCACAGAGCAGCAAGAAAAGAGGCTGCATGTCTGCTAGAACAACTGGGTCAGGAGTGGGAGTACTCCTGACCCAGTAGTTTTCTGGGAATACATCCCAAAAAACGGAGTAAAGCGAGTGCACAGAAACATTTGAGGATGGATGAACTGAGAGAGGAGATCGGTGTGCAGATGAGCTTGAATGGGGGGATTAGTGAAGAGCTGGCTGAAGTAGGCAGGACACCTTATGCAGATGGAGGAGGATAGACTTCCAAAGAGAAGATTATGTTGAAAGAGTGAGGCATGAGACAAAGGAGTAGACTGAGGTTGAGATCAGAGGAATGTGTGAAGAAGGATGTCAGAAAGGTGGAGGTACATGGAGAGTGGAGAGCGATGGCTGGTGTTAGAGAGCAGTGGAGGAGTGTTATGGACAGAGCAGGAGAGCAGCTCTGCACCAGTTGGCTTCACCCCATATAAAGCTGAGGAAGGCCATAATTGTATTTTGTAAGACTCATGATATGATGTAGATTGTGAATGTAAATTAATAAAGTATAGTATTTTAAAATTATTTTTCTGTTTCTTTTTTGTATATACCCATGGAAGAGCTAGAACATAAAATGGATCATGACTCGACAGAACAAAGGGAACAGGAGAAAGAGAAGGGGAAGCATTCACAGCAGGGTTGAGGAACAACGTAGTCGGAGATATACAAACAATGGATGCGGGTAAGAATGAAGGGAAGGGGAAGCTGGATGAAGGAGAAAACTCTCAGAAAGGAAAAACTAGAAAAAAAAAATTTGGGTAGGAGGGGTGGGTCAGTTTCACGGGGGTAGAAAAGATCATGGTTTTGGATGGGGATGATCTGAGGTGGTGATGAATAGTTGTCTGGAAGAAACTGGGGGGGGGGGGGAGATTGAGATCGAAGAGAATGTGGAAGTTGGTTCCACAGGCATTAAAAAAAAGAGGAACAATTGAGTGGAGGTGAGCCATCGAAGAAGGCTATGAGACGTATTTTCCATCTCTTTGATCCAAAGTAACGAACATGATGTGTTTGTGCTCATCACAACTGGAAAGTTCTCATGACTCGGTTTCTCTTGAAAGGCAGAAATTTGAAAGCTTCAAGATAACAGCTTACGTTGGCCTATTATTTACAAAATGTAACGTGTAATTATTTTGTACTCATAAGGAAATTCTAACCAATGGAACAGCTGGCATAACCCCCGCATCCCTCTTTTCTGCCACCAAAAGGACAGAGTACCGATAAATGCAGCAACCCGCATGTGAACCATAAAGACAACAGTGCAGATCCTCTTGTCAGAAATCGAATGAAGACCAGTCAACTCGAATATGACGTTGTCTGTGAGCTTACAGGTTTAAACAAATCATATAAATGGATGACGGGACGCGGATGCAGACATGTAGCCTTTACTGTTCTTCAGAACTTTGGTACAATATCGAATTAGTGTGGTCGTACCTGTTGGCCACATTGAGGATTTTTCCTCAATCATATCAAAAATGTGTTGGATCAATCAAAAAGAGTTCGAATACGTTTTATTTTCTCCTTTTAAATCCTCTGAATCACATTTTATTCATTTCCCTCTTTTATTTATTTATTTATTTATTTATTTATTTATTTATTTATTTATTTATTTATTTATATGTTTATACGCTCTGCAAGCGTTTGAAATGGACATCCAGGCTGTTTTTATTTTTATTTTTTCTCCAAAATTTAAGCAACTTATGTGCAATGTCATTTTTGTGTGAGACAAACTTTCTCACTCAAATTAAATTAACTATTTGCATTAATCTATCTTGACCGAGCTCCAACTTGAGAATAATTTATCATCAACACGACATGTTGTCCTATGTTTTCCTATACTGCAGGTGAGTGTCTGTGTCCCACCAATCTGGCTGTCCTTGATCCTGTTCAGCTCAAGCCCTTTAAAATAATTGGAATCTTCTGAGGCAGACAGGGCTCTTTTTTTTAAACATTCCATGGTGGATGTGGTGCTTTCCGTCTTCCACTGTGGCCTTGGAGCAGTGCCATCGCTTAGCAAGAGCATACCAGCACTTGAACTTTGAGTCGGAGATTTGCTTCCATTTTAATAATACTCACGATCTAACTACGTCCTTGGAGCTATGGAGTGGGATCTCTGCTGAATCTTTGAAGCTCATTGTACCAAGTGGGAACACTGCTGAATCTTTGAACTGTCTTTCCATCAGAATTAACTCACGTGTGGTTGTTGAAGACCTATATATCACCACTAACATACTCTGGGATCATTATCAAGGCATCAAGACTCCACTGCAGAGAGTCTGACACAATAATTGCACATATCTTACAACATGGGTGCTCACCTCCATCCACATTTAAAGATGAGAGAGAAGAACAGTGGTGTTTTCCATTAGCAAGCGGCTTGCTGATTAATCAAAGTGCTCAAGCAAGCACTCCAGAGTTCATCAGAATGCAGTGCTCGGCACAGCTTAATAACATGGCGGTCTCCATGGAAACAATGGTATTGTGGTCCTCGAGCAAATGCTGTCCAGGCCGTCGTTATTACTTGATCCTCTTGTGATAACTTCCCCAAACAAATTTTTTGTGTTTGCAGCGGCTATTGAGAGTAAAATAAAGATTAATAAAAAGGGAGTTGGAAGAAGGGGAAGCTCCCCCCGCCCCATCCCCCCCCCCCCCCCCCCCCCCCCCGTCAAGCTAATCTGTACACCTTCTGCTTTGCATTTTGGCAAAGGGGTTGGGAGGAGTTTTGCATGTTTGTACATTTTATAGAATTAGGATGAATCGTAGAAGTAACAATAAAAGTATGAACTGCACATTTCAATATCATCCTCTGTGATCATAGAATGGAAGAAATAGCCACTAATCATTTTGAATCAAACTCTAATGGCCATTTTGTGAACATAAGAGGGACGTTCTGTCAACAAGCG
This sequence comes from Eptatretus burgeri, assembly GCF_056783735.1. Lineage (NCBI taxonomy): Eukaryota > Metazoa > Chordata > Myxini > Myxiniformes > Myxinidae > Eptatretus > Eptatretus burgeri. The sequence continues at coordinate 6,584,214 of NC_140961.1, read as the reverse complement.
GCTCCCTTACTACTCACCAAGCACCTCCATTGATGACTTACCACTCACCAAGTCCCTCCATTGATCACTTATCACTCGCCAAGTCCCTCCATTGATCACTTACCACTCGCCAAGTACCTCCATTAATCACTTACCACTCATCAAGCACCTCCATTGATCACTTTCCACTCGCCAAGCTCCTCCAATGATCACTTCCACTTGCCAAGTACCTCCATTAATCACTTTCCACTCATCAAGCACCTCCATGAAACACTTCCCACTCGCCAAGCACCTCCATTGATAACTTACCACTCGCCAAGTACCTACATTAATCACTTGCCACTCACCAAGCACCTCCATTAATCACTTGCCACTCGCCAAGCACCTCCATTGATCACTTACCACTCGCCAAGTACCTCCATTAATCACTTACCACTCGCCAAGTACCTCCATTAATCACTTACCACTCATCAAGCACCTCCATTGATCACTTTCCACTCGCCAAGCTCCTCCAATGATCACTTCCACTTGCCAAGTACCTCCATTAATCACTTTCCACTCGCCAAGCACCTCCATGAAACACTTACCACTCGCCAAGCACCTCCATTAATCACTTGCCACTCGCCAAGCACCTCCATTGATCACTTACCACTCGCCAAGCACCTCCATGAAACACTTACCACTCACCAAGCACCTACATTGATCACTTACCACTTATCAAGCACCCCCAATGATCGCTTACCACTCGTCAAGCACCTCCCTTGATTGATTGCTCCTCTTGCCAAGCAGCTTGAAAAGCGGTTTATATGGAACAGCTGGATTGGCACGTGATCGCAAGCCACTTGCTAATGGAACACACCCCACGACTTTGTTACCAATCTAGGCGTCATGTGACGGTTGCAGACAGTGTGGAAGAGATGTTATAGCTTTGTCTCGTACGTGACAGGTCCCAGACCAACTCATCCTTCCACCGGTGGAGGTCACGTGATGATTCACAAGCTTCTTCTCTTTAACATCTGCCGTGACAAAGGTGGGTAGATTCTCACTGAAACGTCGGCTTTGTCGACTACTAAGTCCAGCTTTTTTTCAATAAACTTTTGCTGTTTTAACTTGACTGGATGAATAACAACAACCTGCATGGATATAGTTTCATTAATTACTTGTGGCATAGCCTTCGGTCCATCAGTCATGCTTGGGACATCCCAAAAGCAATTTTAAAAAACGACCCCATCCCCTTATTCTCCAATAAATATTCAATAAGTATTGCATCATGTATTATTGATTCTTCATCATACATGATGCAAGTACTTCTAGGAATTATGGATATGGTTTGGATAATGAGGACTCATGGTTTGGGATTGGGGATGATCAGAGATAGTGCTAAACAGATGTCTTGAAGACTTGGAGGGCAGGATATGATTGAAGAGGAGAATGTGGAAGTTGCACACGTGGGGGAAAAAAAAGAGGAACGAATGAGTGGGCATGAGTAGTGATCCTGGATTGAGGTAGTTTCCCCAGAAAGGGTTTGATGGTGGACCACTTTCACCCCACAGCAACCTGGGAGGGGGGACAAAGCATGGAAAGAGCAGATGGTGCAAGACCAGAATGGAGACGGCAGAAGAGAAAAAAGACCACCGACCTATTTGCGTTGGGAAAGTGATATGCCTGTAGATGCAGCTTTGACACAGGGGATTCCAATAATCTTGAAGGCCTTAATTTCCATGGCATCAAGCTGAGCAAGGTGTGAAGCAGAGGCACCAGCCCAGAGGGGAGAGCAGTTCTCCATTAGTTTGCAAATGGAGGCTTTGTCGGTGAATAGGAGTTCAGGTGTGCCAAAGAAGGACTTTGTATGGTGGAGGATTCCCAGTCAGCGGCAATGTTTGGAGGCCAACTTTGGAATGTGGTTTGCCCAAGAAAGATCATGGCTGAAAGTGAGACCCAGGAGTTTGAATGATTGAATCTCCTCAAGATCGTTAAAGAAGTAGATTGTGGGAAGGGGTTGCGAGATGGTCCTTTTGGAGACAGATCATGAGAGTGTGAGATTTGTCATGATTGAAAGATATATTATTGGCTTGTGATTTTGTCAAGGTCTAAAGACAGGCAAGAGGCTGCAGCCTGTCTGTCTGAAGGATGTCAAGGCAGAGGATGGAGTCATCAGCAAATAGATAAAGGGGATTTTCCAGAGAGGTAGAGATAAATGATGAAGAACAACAATAGGACTAGGCCCAGAACACTGCCTTCGGAGATCCAGCCTTTAGAGGGAGAGGAGAGGAAGTCAAAAAGCCATGTGTGGGGTTGGCCTTGGATGTCAGAGACAGAGTTTGAAGAGCAATATGAGATGCTAGACTGTATTGAATTGACATATGTATGGAGAGATAGCCCTGATCTTATGTCTAACATTGAGGACCCCCATCCATTGTTGGGAGAGCAGGAGCAGTATTTCCAAGGTAGTGATCCTCTTCTGAAACCAAACTGGTGATCTGCGATGAGTCTGATAAAAGGATTGATTTCATTTCAACTCTGATGATGGATTCCATGACCTTTGCTGATGATTGTAAGGAAGCTGATAGGTCTGTAGTTAAGGGGATCGGTTTTTGCACCTATGTAAAGCAAAAAAGCAGGGTAAAGAAATTGGTTCATTTCTGCCTTTTCAGTTTATGATCGAGGAACAAAGTATTTAAATCGATTGTTATATTTTGAACACAAATCGGAACATCAATAGGAGGACACGTTTCTTGTTTTACTCTACTTGTGGCTTTGAATTTATCCTGATCACACATGTGCAGAGAAGTGTGAGATTTAAAAAAAAAAAAATTGAAATCGTTATTTTATTATAATTGTAGTACGTACCTGAACACTGCATGGAGTATCATGTTCGAGGAACTCTCTAGTTTACATAATGCAGTGCAGTCGGCTGATTTCCAAGCAGTTGGAAGATGACCGAGGGCAAATGACAGTGTGAAAAGAGCAGAGAGAGAGAGAGGATGTCGAAGAGCAGCAGAGCAGGTTTATGGGATGCATGAACTGATGCCGTTGGGTTCGGTTGCAGAGTGAGAGGAGCGGTTCTCAGTTGAAAAAGACACAGGGACTAGGAGCACTTGGGAATGACAGGGAAGGATTGGTACTGAGAATGAGGGATTGGGGACAAGATTTGGACACTCGGCTGTGGTGCCTTAACCAGGGACAGACTTAACAAGGCACTACCAGGTTTTCGATGAGGGGAAACAAGTTTGAAAGTTCATTCTTGAGGTTGGACAGATGTTTTCTGCCTTTCCTGAGTGTGGACTCGCATTTGTCATGGACTTTGTGGAATGACCCGAGATTGCCTTCAGACGGATTTGCTTTCTAAGAAGAGAAGATATTATGTTACCGAGCAAATTCCTCACCGCAGGATTCAGTGTACCATGGACGTGAAGAAGGGTAGGATAATTGAAGACGAGATGGGATGAATCTGTGCCTGAAAGAGAGCAGGTTGCCGTGGAAGAATTCCCAGGACGAGTTAGCATCAGGGGCAGTAGATATGGGAGACCAGTCCTGAAGCGCGATGGCTCCTGGTGGCAGTCCCTCCCAATTCATTTTTGAAAGTCCCTACTTTTATGGAAACGTCAGAACGCATTAAACTTTACAAACCAGATTCATGCATTGATATGTATTGCACGTACGCATTGCCATGGAACTAGCAAAGAAAGAATTGTGTGAAAACTATTATGGCTCAAAATAGCAAAGTGATTAAGGATAAAATTGTCAGGTATATGGAGAATGTAATATTTCATGTGCCAACAACAGCAGTGAAAATTACCATTAATCATAACTAATGAGAAAATTTTGAATCCAAAGCTAATTTGAGAGGTGTGTGTGTGTGTGTGTGTGTGTGTGTGTGTGTGTGTGTGTGTGTGTGTGTGTGTGTGTGTGTGTGTGTGTGTGTGTGTGTGTGTGTGTGTGTGTGTGTGTGTGTGTGTGTGTGTGTGTGTGTGTGTGTGTGTGTGTGTGTGTGTGTGTGTGTGTGTGTGTTTTTAGGTCACAACACGAGAAATGATGATAAAATGAGTTTTTTTTTTTCCATTTAATCAAACGTTAAATCAGAAGTGAACCCCGTTTAATGGGATGTATGCTCCAGGAAAGAAAGTTATGACTGTTTTAAGAAAGTGATTCTATGGAATTAAACTACAATTTCAGGTGATAAATGAATTTTTGACAAAAAGATAAATGGTTACGTTGGTTATAATATCAGATTACATATGAGGGCTGATTGGATAGTCTCAAGGTGTGCCCACTCTCCTCTGAGCTGTCTAGTCCCAGTTGGAATCCTGACACAGCTATAAACCGTCCTTCGTGGTGTCCTTCGCGAAGAGTATGATGTAGTTATTCCCGGAAATCTCAGTTTAGTATCCTGCATCGGAGTGGCAATCTGCCCAGGATCATAACCCTTGCCGAAGAAACTGCTTTGGCAGAATTGACGCTCTGTAAAGAGCATATGGTACATGAATGAATGACTGAATGAACGAATGTTTACCTGTGGGCAGCAGATCATCTCTGAATCAATTTTTTTTTTTAAATGCACTCTTATGGAAGTGATTAATTGGAGAGGAACGAACATGACAAAAGTCATTTTTGACAACATTGGATCTCTTAAAATGGAGTTAAATTGGAGGAACAAAATATTTGCTGAAAATGCTTCGTTTTTTTTTTCTTTCAAAGAAATAGATATTCCTATTAATCATGCGCTCGTTAAGAAAATGGAGATGAAGTTTGCTTTGTGTTTGATTAAATAAATTTCAACCAACTGTTTGGACAAGATAGCTCAGTGGGTCTTGTTCTTCACTATTATCTGCTGTCTTGCTGTTTGTTTAGTTGATGATCAAGTTTTTTTTTTAATTTTATTATTTTTAATTGAGTCGGTTCTAAACCGTCATTCTGGTGTAGGGTCGTTTAGTGTGCAACGAATTGTGTGTCATGATGCTTGGAGGTAATATGAAGCTGGTCCACAAGCTTATGAATACCTGAGATCCAGGTATGTTGTACTTTTTGAGAGTGTGCAAGTTACCTTTTGGCTGATACTATATAGCCACATAGACCCTGCAAGTAGTTTTAAATGGGATATGAATTTTAAATTAAATTTCCTACACAGATATTGATTGGTTAAGATAATAAGGCAAATCCCATGCATTATTACAGTTAAAGTTACAAGTTAATTTCGGTCAATTAAGAATGGGATATCATAACAAAGGAATGATAATTCAAACAACCTTGCTGCTTCTTCAAATACCTGTTTGTCCTTGAAATGAATTTTTATGAGCAGGGGTATCTACATATGCCTGGTGATGGCTTAATGGATAGATTAGTGGGTTTGGGATGCGAGGATCCAGAGTTCAAATCCTGCTTTTTCGTTGAATTAGTACCAGGTGGGGTTGACTCAGCCTGTCATCCTTCTGAGGTTGGTAAAATGAGAACCAGCTTGCTGGGACGATTGAGCCATTTGAGTATCCTGCGTTGGAGTGGTGATCCATCCAGGATTGTGCTCAATTACCCAGGAGACTGCTTTGGTAGCACTGATGCTCTGTATAGAGTGTGGTCTCTGATTGAAGGGAGTGGTATCTGCATGGTTCCAGATGTCCAAGTGATCTCCCCAAGGAAATGGTGCATCATATCCTCGATGGTCCCAAATACCTCATTGTGTTCCAATCACGAGGAATATAGCTGAGTGATATCGCCCTTGCAATTGTGATCATTAATTTACATGAAGCAAGTGTTAAAATAAGAGGTGAATGACTTGTACTGTAGCTGGAGATAGTAGATGTGTAATTACCTCCCTTTGATCATTCACAAAAGTCAAGGTTTTTTTTATTGTTGGTTCATCAAGTTTTGGGTTGGCTAAATGTTATCGAGCAGTCGCATCATGAATTCCCATGCTTTTATCTCATTCATTTTGGAACGCTGATGTGATCGCTCTGGTTTTGTGAATGCAGTTCTGTTTGAAAGTAAATGGTAAAATCTACATATGGAACACAGTCTCATTCCAAGAGCACACACTCACAGCCTGAGTTTTGCCGGTTGTTTTAATGTACTCTGCTTTGCCTTTGATTGCAATCTTGGTGAACGTGTGAAGGCAGGTCCAAGAATACTGTCTGTGTTGCTGTATGAGTGTTTTTATAGTAAAACGGCCAACCCAAAACGTTCTCTTTCAATGGCAGCCAGTGAAACGGTACAGCCTGGCCATATGGGCATGCATGGCTCCTTTGTGCTTTGTCCTCCAAACCTTCCAAACCAGTATGTCACTTACCACTCCCACCTGGCAATTTATTGTTATGACTCTGACACCATTGAAATATCCCACGTGAACAGAGTCCCCATGATGCTTCTGCTATTATCAAGCTTTTAATGGTTTTAGATTAAGTATTCTCAATGAATTGTTTGCATAGATAGCTGGGAACATTGAATGGCATTTACCGTATTTTAAACCTAATTATATTCCAGTGCATGCCTGATAAATTACAGACAAAAGATGACGAGGATGAAGGCAAAGTAAACAATAATCTCAAACAGCAAACATGATGCAGATCATCCTGTTTCATGGAAGAGGGTGTGGGGTTTAGGGGGGGGGGGACCATAGCTAGACAGTGATAAGTGTAACCTGGACCATGTGTTTCGAGTTGGTTTAGATTGCCATGCATCAGGGACCTGTCAGAGTGAGTAGTCTTGTTACACGTGATGCTGAAGAGGGAGTATATGTAATTTATAGACAGTATAATCAGTGTAAGATTGTATGCGTAAAAACCTCTTGTTTGCGGGCAAGGTCAGGTGTGTACTTGTGGCAACAGAAAGGTCCGTGGAAAGCGTTCGGTGCTTCAAAAAGAACGATTACGATCTGTCTGGCCGGTGCAAAGCAAGCCATGGTGATGGAGTGTACCGTTGGGTCCAGAAGAGGAGATGGACAAATTTTATTAGAGCCGCCCCATGGGCAGGACACCCCGGAGGATGGCACCCCCCCACAAGCAGCAGGCAGCCAATGACAGAACCTGCCACGGGCAAAGGCAGTCCCATAGTAAAGAATGGGGGCCAGAGTACCCACCATGCAGAAGCTTGGTATGAAAAGTACAGTCCACGAAAGCTGGGTTTGGACTAGTGCATGGGATGGAGTGAAGTGGGACCCTCCCCTTTTTTGTACACACCATCGAGGCTCATGTGAGAGCTAACGCACAGAATGTACTGCAAGGGGAGCAGGAGACGAGGAATGAGAGAGGGAAGGAAAAAACAGTGGGGAACAGAGACATGAGGAGATCTGTGGAAGGGAGAGGGATGGGGAAAGGTACAGAGAGTAAAAAAAGATGGACACTACGAGAACTTTCAGGGCCTTACAAGACAGGGACTTTCAGGAAGGAAAGCAGGGAATTTGAAGTTGATGGGTTTGGGGTAGACAGTGGGGGTAGAAAATATCATGGTTTTGGATGGGGGAAGATAAGAGATGGTGGCGAACAGCTGTTTTGAAGACCTGGAGGGAAGAGTGTGATGGAAGACAGTGAGAGTTTGTTCCAAAGGCAGGGAAAAAGAGGAATGAAAGAGTGAATGTGAGCAGTTATTCTTGATTTTGGTAGTTTTACCAGAAAGGGGTTGCTGGCGGACCTTGAGGAAATATGGGGGGGGGGGAGGGAAAAGGGGGGGAGGGAGTGTGGCTGGAGAGGGAGATGGTAGAAGACAGAAAGATGACCGACCTGCCTGCGGTGACAGTGAAAGACCTAACGACTCAGCCTCATCGTGGGAGATACCAATGATCCTAAAGGCCTTGGTTTCCACAGCGTGAAGCCAAGAAAGGTGGGAGGCAGGAGCACCAGCCCAGAGGGGAGAGCAGTACTCCATCCGGCTGTGGATGAAAGCTTTGAATGTGGTCAGGAGCTCAAGTATGCCAAGGAAGGACTTTGCATGACGGACAGTTCCCAGTTGGAGACTGGCTTTGGAAGCCAGTTGGAAATGTGACTTTCCATGAAAAGATCATGGCAGATAGTGAGACCCAGAAGCTTGAAAGAAAGGACTTTTTAAGAGGATTGTTGAGAAAGTATATGGGGGGGGGGGTGAGGGAGTGCTCCAGACAGTCCTTTCAGAGAGACGTAGTGAGAGAGTGAGATTTGTTAGGGTTGAAGGGCATGTTCCACGTGTTGGACCAGCTTGTGATTTTATTTTGAACTGCAGAGAATGAAGAAGCTGCTGCATGCCGGTCTGAGGGATGACAGATGGTACGGTAGAGGGTGGAGTCATCAGCAAAGAGATAAAGAAGATTTTCCAGAGAGTCGGAGAGATTGTTGATGAAAACCAGAAAAAGAACAGGGCTCAGAACGCCACCTTGAGGAACTCCAGCCTGGACAGGAAGAGGGGATGAAATAACTCCATTTAGGGCCACACCTTGGCTGCGACAGGAGAGGAAGTCTGCGAGCCATGAGTGGAGTATGGCCTTGGATACCATAGGAAGAGAGTTTGGTGAGCAGTGCTGGGTGCCAGACCATGTCAAAAGCACATTATATGTCTCGGGATATGGCTCTGATTTCATGTTCGGCATTGAAGACCTCCATCCATTGTTGGGAGAGCAGAATCAGCATATCCAGGGTAGAGTGACCTGTTCTGAATTCAAATTGATGATTGGAAATCAGGCCATTGGAGAAGAGGAAGGATTTAATGTCAGAAGCGATGATGGATTCCATAACCTGGTTGTCGATTTGGAGAAGGCTAGTTGGTCTGTAGTTGCAGGAATCCGTTTTTGCACCTTTCTTATGCAGGACAGTAATATTTACTGATTTCCAAGCAGATGGCAGATGACCGTGAGCAAATGAAAGGGTGAGCAAGAGCAGCAGAACATATTTTTAGGACACTTGAGCTGATGCCGTCTGGACTGGTTGCAGAATCTGAGTCAAGTTTTGACATCAAGCTCTCCACCTTGTCAGGAGAAAAGGACACAGAGTCCAGGAGCGAGAGAGGTTTGAGAGTTCAGACTTGAGATTGGAAAGATGTTGTTTTCTGGCTCCCCTGAGTGTGGACATACACTTTTCCGAGCTTTACGAAGTAACTGAGATTACCTTCAGTTGGGTTTGCTTTCCATGAAGCAAAGGCAAGTTGTTTCAGGACAACGGCCTCGGCAGAAGCTTCAGTGAACCAAGGGCGAGAGGAAGGGTAGTACAATTGAAGACTAGAGGGGATACATCTGTGCATGAGGGAGAGCAAGTTTCTTTGAAAGAATTCCCAGGATGAGTTGATGTTGGAGAAAGCGGAGATGGGAGACAATCTGGAAGTTTACCTCAACCAAGCACCACAGAGCCTTTTCCCATACTCCTCTGGCCCCTTCCCCGAGCTCTCTGATAACAGAGGTGGTTCTCTGATAACAGCCAGAGAGATGTTCATTTTGACAAGCACGTGGTCAGAAAAACCAATTGGAGCGGAGGAAGAAAAGCAGATATTTTCAGGGAAATTTGTCTAAATCAGATTTGCAGGAGATAGAGTACCATTGGTTGAGATCTGGGTTGGGAATTTGACTGATTTGAATCGGTCCCAATGAGTCGCTGAAGTGCCATGACAGGTGAGAGAGGTACCCACACCCAGCCAACTGGCATGATGACAATTGAAGTCGCCACATATGAGGAAGAGAGAGTTTGGATGAGAAGACAGAAGATGGTCCATGTTTTCGGATAGTGAGGTGTAAATGGAGTCATCACTGTTTGGTGGACGGTACAACACTCATGTTAACATGATGTGGGAGTGGAGGGGAAGCCATAGCCAGAGGTATTCCTGGGTGGTATGGGGGAGTGAGGGCAGTGCATGGAGCATGAGGAATAGAGTCTTTGATGAAGAGAGCAACTCCTCCACCAGGATGAGGCTCAGGTCTGTCATACCAGAGAAGGAGTACCCAGGTAGAGATACAAGGCAATCAGAGATGTATTGGGGGAGAAAAGTTCTGTTCGGCAGATTGTCTGATTTGTCAGTTGCAACCTGTATGGAAAGATCTACAAGTTTTGAGCAAAGGCCCCAGGTATTTGAGGTACACACTATTAAGGAAGAGGGATGGGAGGAAGCTTTAGGTGCAGGGGAGGGGAGGACAAGGGAGGAGGGGGTTGTGGTGGAGAGGTGAGGAGAGTTGTTGAAAGAGTGTGTGGGATTGCAGAAGAGCTCGGGGAGGGGGCCGGAGGAGGATGGGAAAAGGCTCTGTGGTGCTTGGTTGAGGTACAGTGGGGAGTAATAAGAGAGGGGGCAGAAGGCAGTTAAGGATTTGAGGAGGTGGAGTGATGAGATGGAGGAGAGAGGGCAGGGGAAGTAGGCAACTTTGTGGATGTGAGGTGGGGGGGCAGCTTTGAAAAGGGTGAGTGAGGGGGGAGAATAGTGGGGAGAGTTGAGGGAGAAAGTTTTTCTTTCTCCCTCAAAGAAAAGAAAAGAAAAGAAAGAAAGAAAGAGAAAGGGGAAGTTTTTGAGAAATGTGAGAGGGAAGCTTGGCGGGCGAAGAGTGTGACGGTTGCTTTGAGAGGGGAGAGTTGGCACTGAAGGTGGAAAAAAATGGCATTTGATGGAAAGCGAACATGTGAAGCACTTTTTATTTTTTTTTGAGTATTAATTCAGAAATGTGATGAAAGACATTTCTTGATGGATGCAATGAAGGTAAATTTAGAGAATGGAGAGAATAAATGTTATAAGTGTTGGATTTTTTTTCGACAAGGTATGAAGGAGAGGTCGAATTGAGAGCAGTCTGTTGAAATAGAAGAAGAGTAGTGAATTATGAAACGATAATGAGAACCACACGTGTGAAAGAGGAAAATGAAGCATTATTATAGACCATTTTTATTGTTATTATGTTTGTTTGTTTTTGAGAGAGATTGCATAATATTCGGTGAAGGACAGGTTGAAGAAAAAAAATCGTGAGGTGAATGGTGAATTTGGATTGTTAAACGCAGGGGGTGGAAACAAATCACGTGGTTACGGGAGAAGCACCTGGTGACGGGAGGTGTATAGTCAAAAGTGAAATTTTTTTTTATTTTTTATTTTTTTAAATGAGGATTGCGTAAGATTTGGAAAAGGAAAGGTTGAGGTAAAATCGTGGAGGTGTATGGTGAATTTGGAATGGAAAACGCAGAGTGAAGCTGATGCATCAATGAAAAGTACCAGGAAGGGGGTAGAGAGAGACAGGTGTTCACAGGAGGTGTATAGATAGAAAGGATACAAGGGAATTTTTTTAAAAAAATTAATTTTTGAAGATTAAGTAAGATCAGGGAATGGAAGGTTGTAGGAAGAAATTGTGAAGGTAATGGTGAGAGTGGGTCAGCTCAAATAGAAGAAAGATGGTGTGCCAGCAGAAGGATGAGTAAAAAGACGTAGAAGAAGAAGAAGGAACGGTACTCTTGGGTATGGAAGGAGAAAGGGTTTTTTTTAATTTAAGACAAGAAACAGTGTGTGGTTGGGAGGGAATAGATGCGGGTCATTGGGAAAATGGTGAAAATAGGACTTGAAGGTAATTTGGAGAGAATACAAATAAAAACGATCGTACACCTATACAGCAAGGACAGGTAGGCCTCAAGGAACCCGGTAAGACAAGGTCGACGAAAACTCGCACAATAGCACCATTTTTGAAACAAACCCGAACTCGGAACACACACAGTAAACATGTAGGTGAGAAAATAAACGGTTAAAATGGGACATATAACGACTGGAAACTTAACTTTTGGAAATCCGGAAAAGACCCCCGAGAGAAGCTGCCATCGCTCCACATCCAGAACTGGAAGTGAATCGGATAATGCTGTCAAGAACTGCTTCAGTTTGGCATTTACTTTGCTGGAAAATGCTCTTTCTGGTTTGGGGTAGTGGCCATTGCTGATGAGGGTTCTTGCTATGGAGTCAGGAGATACTCGGTACACTCGCTTCTTTGCTGATCTACCAGTAAGGCAGTTTATCATTTTCCATGCTCTCTGGCTGGAGTGAGTGAAGTTGATGGTTGATACTGCTTCCTGCCATCTGGAGCTACGAGCCTCATGTGGTCGAGACTCAAGTTCGGCACCAGCATTGCTCGCCTCTTCATGTTCCGAGCAGTCTTTACTGTGTTGTGCAAGCACTCACTTTTGTGATCCCATCCAGGAATATATTATTTCCGATGGCTTCGAGGGATGCACTTCTTGGAAATTTCCATGCCAGAGAAGCAAAAGGCAGCATCGGTGACTTCAACATTCTGAGTCAGGAGCAGGGAGGGAGTGTGACACTTTTGTTGTTGGAACATAATACATCTCCCAATCGGCTTTTTGGAGTTCCAGTACTTATCAGGTCACAAGGTAGGAGCAACTAGGGGAGTGTGCTTGATGAGGACTGGGTTGGGGTGACAGTTTGGGAAGCGTTCCAACAAAGTCATTTGAGGGGTGGATGAGGAGTTACTTTTCCACCAGGCCAGGTCAGGGTTGTTGTGGGTACCGCAGCAGCTTGGTAATAAAGTCACAGGTTCTATTCTTTGAAAAAGCAACTAGAGGTCAGATTGGGAGGCCCAATCACACAAGATTTCATAATTATACTCACATTCAGTATGTGGGCAGTTGAAATCACTGGCAATGAGTACTGGAGAAGTATCTTGGGCTAAACCTTTGCTGGAGAGCAGAGGTGCGAGTGGCTTATACACATTGGAAACTTTAAGGTCCTGAACACAGTTTGGAGGCTCGATTAACCATGTGTTACTGGGCAGAAAAATTGTCGGGTAATACAACTTGAGGTTGGAGAAATCATTGTGGATTTTTTGGCTATAGACATCGAGCTCATCCCTCTGCACAAGTTGCAAATGACCAGCACAGTTTTTTTTTTTTTTAAATCGAATGTGAATACTGAGGCGTCATACCCTTGTTGTGGACCCCTGTCCATAATTTGATAACATGGCATTGAGCCTTCTACACTAATGAGCTGTCTTGTTGCAAGTCTGCAACTTCAAAGTTACACCAGTCCTAAATATAATTTTTAAAATTACAAGACAAATGATGTTCAACAAATAAGTACATTTTGTTCTCCTAAATTTTGTTTTAATACATACCTTTGATAAATAAGTACAATAGCTACCTGGTGTAGCATTGACCTTCTTTCTCATTAAATGACTAATGTTTAAGACAGCATTTCTAGCTATGCAAGAACTTGTAGCTTAATTAAGATGTACTAATGGTGTCGGTATATCCTGTGTCGGAGTGGCGACCTGTCCAGGACTGTACTTCTTTGACAAATGAAACTGCCTCAGCGGCCCTTTGCACCCCATGGTGTGAAAGGAATGGTTTGTTTGTTATTAATGGTGTCGTTATGATATCTCAGAAAATTATTCCGTTCATCTTCACACTGAGTATTAGGATGCAGGCTTTCGGTGAAAGTGCTGTAAGAAGTTTAATTGGCAGTGAGATCTGTTCAACATCTGGTTGCAGATAACCTGTAGCTGAGGAGGTTAACGTAACCGGCATTGTTATGACATCGTCCTGGGCTCTGTGCTGTATTTTGAGTGACGTTAAAGTTTTGAATAGTTAAGCAATCATGACAAATAAATAAATTTGTACAATGCATTGTTTTCTTCTCGCATTGTTATTCAAATAAATTTCAAAGCATTGCACAATGTACAAATGTAGTTTTGGATTTCCGTGATGATATATTTTGTGTCATTAGCCCAAGTCACTGTTTCCACCCTGCAAGTCAAATAATTATTTTGGTTTCATTTTGACAAAGTTCTCTTTTTCATTTCACTCTGATCCCTATCACAATTCCTTTACCTTTACGTTGAGTCTACCTGTAATAAACTGTCTGGAATAACAGCTGTTGCATGAAGACAAAAGGCTAAGAGAAAATGCAGCTCTGATGCATCAGATTGACCAGGATGAGCAGAAAGGGAATGGGTTGGTGAGAATAGAGCAGAAGATTGATTGCAGATGCCAACATCCTGACTGAGATGTGCTGGCAGATTGTCGTGGGCAAAGAAACTCGTGTTGACCTCAAGGGACCGTTGCTGACAGCTGGGAGATGAGAGGGGCTGTATCTGTTCCCTTCTGGGACCCCACAAGCTCTGTTTCATTGTTGCTTGTTTACGTTCCTCATTCAGGGCTGAATTGATTTGAAAAGTCAAATAGTTCATTATTGTAGCTGATGAAGGTTTGAAAATTTGATTTGTAATTAAGGATCGACTTATTTTGAATGTTATTTTCAGCTCAACTGGAACATAGATCTGGGGAGCTTATGGGATGGCGCGTCGTCCGTCCGTCTGTCTGTCCATCCGCAAACATTTGGAATTTCTTATCCGTAACTACACACAATTTTGATGAAACTTGATGACAACCTTCATCACCCGGTATGCACCAAAGTTTGTTCACGACATTTAAAAAAAGTGAGGGTCTAAGGGATCTACAGGGGGTTTCCCCCAAAAATATTATTTTTTGTCTCTTCTCTGAAACCACACACCCACAAAGTATTTACTTTCTTCTCTGTTACATATTTTGTGGGTCATCCACACCTACCGGTGGTTTCCTGGTTTTGTTTTCCAGCCACGACCAAGTGAGTGCCCATGGTTATTGCCCCTATCTTTTTTTTTTCTTTAGCAAAAGGAAAACACTTGAGTTTTGTGAAAGATGAAGGTTGCAGTCCCATAATCCTACTCAATGTTCCATTAACTTCTGAAAATGTTTAAATAAAAATAAGTACAGTTTGGGGGGAATTGTGTGGCAATGGATGTGGAGTGTGGTTAAGTTGTGAAAAAAAAGAATTACTGCACAAGGAAGTTGGGCAAGGTGGAGTAAGGTAAGAAAATTGAAAATAAGAGTTGTTGAAGGATGAAGGTGTAAAACGAGAAGAATGAGAGTAGATCTGAGCAGGGGATTAAAGAGACATTTGCTGCAAACCCCATTTAGGTTTGCTTGTTCATGTTCTCATCTCTAATCCCTGTCTTGTAATCCAGGGAGCCCAGGTTCAAATGTCCTATATCATGTTTCTCCGTTACCTACTTTATATGTTGGTAATTCATATAAAAGTACACTGACGTCTACAGAAGTCTTTGTCCGGCATGCAATAGATTATGGACAAGCTCCTCCACGAGTTGTAGATCACTGGGAGAAAAAAAATACAATTGCAAAGGGGAGTGGAGGTCATAAATGTTTCCGCCTCCAAATGAAATGTCCTTTGCGAGGCCGATTTGTGTCCCTGCACAACCGCTGATGTATATCTGCATGCAGATCACAGCACATCATCCTGATCCTGGTGGCAGCAAGCCAACTCTGTCTCCTATTGCACAATTCACTCCAAAAAATTGGAGTCAACTTGCACACTTCTTCTGGAAAAAGGTGAATATCTTTTTTTTCTGTCTTTCCTGAAATGACCTCACTCACCAATCTCTCCCACCTCCTACACAGGAGCCTTTCTGCAGCATGTGGCCTTCATTCTCACCAATGTTGAGAAGTGCGTCATGATTTCAACTCCTCCTCTCGAACTGCTGTAGGTGGCGATGGTCTTCTAATCCAAATGAGCTGTGAACCGGCCCTGCCTCTGGTACATACAACCAACACTGCCGCAACATGTTGGCATGGAGCAGGATCACTTGATTTATTTATTTATTTCTAAGAAGAAGAGGAAGACAGAAGATTAGATAGTTTGGTGCCCGATCATAAATAAGCAAAGTCATAAATACATGTACTTGTGTGAGAAATAATTGTGTAGTATTTACGTGATTCATTTGTCAGGCCGCACTCGGTGGTGCAATGGCTTGAGCATTTGCTTGGAGTCCTGGAGGTCGGCAATTTGAACCCCAGCGAAGTCATATGAAAGACTTTAAGAATGGCATATGCTACTTCCTTTCTTGAGATTACACCACTGTCATGTCATGTCATGAAGGTGCTGAAGAGGATTCTGAATGGAAAGATAAGGAAGAGTGTGGAGATGGAGATCGGCAAAGAGCAAGGTAGGGGGATTAGAAAGGGAAGGGGGTGACGGATGGGAGGTTTGTGCTGAGAGCTGGTGGAGAAGAGGTTGGAGGTGCAGGGGGAAATGGCATTGGGATTTGTGGATCTGGAGAAGGCTTATGACACTGTCCCAAGAGAGATGGTGATGGCAACACTGATGTGGATGGGAGTGCCAGAAGCAGAAGTCAGGTTGTTGGAAGGGATGTACAAGGGAACAGAGGGAAGTGTTTTGATTGGTCCAAGGATGTCGGAGGAGTTCAGCGTGAACATCGGTTTGAGGCAGGGAATCTCTCTCAGCTCACTCATGCTTATCATGGTGATGGAGATGGTAAGCAGGAGGGTGAACATCATGTATGTGCCTGATCTGGCTGTATATGGAGAGTGGGTGGGACATGCAGGAAGTACTGGGGGAGTGGAAGCAGGCATTTGAGAAACATGGGCTGAAGATGAATATGGAGAAGACTGAGGTGATGTGGGTCAGGCAGCAGAGAAAATAAATTAATATCAGTGGAGAGGGGAAGGAGATCAGACAGGGAAATAGGTTTGAGTATCTGGGGGAGAACACTGACTGGGAATGGTAGTTCGGAGGTAGACATGTGGAAGAGGATTCATGTGAGGGTGGTGGGAATGACGGAAGATAGAATGATATCAAGAAAATTAAAAGGGAAAGTTATGGTGACTTGTGTTATGCTGGCCTACCTTTACGGTCTCAAAACTGTGGCAATGACAAAGACTACAACAGAGGTTGCAGGTCTGCAATAACAACTGGTTCAGGAGGATCACAGGAGTGGAGAGGATGGATGCACTGAGGGAGGAGATTGGCAAAAACCTGGCTGAAGTGAGCTGGACACTTGGTGTAGACAGAGGAATTGAGAATGGCAAAGAGAGCGGATCGGTTGAGCGAGTAAGGGAGGAGGAAAAGAGGTCGACCGAGGTTGAGATGGGAAGATTGTGTGAGGAGCGATATCAATAAGGTGGGGGTAGTTGGAGAGAGAGGTGCGAGTAGAGAGAGATGGCTGAGGACAGAGGGAAGTGGAGGAGTATTGTGGTCAAAGCACAGCAGGAGCTTGATACTGTTGGACTTCACCCCTTCTGAAGGGAAGAGAAGAAGGAAAAGGAGAAGAAGTATGTATGTATATGTATATATATATATATATATATATATATATATATATATATATATATATATATATAATTATCCTGTTCGTTCGCACCTGAGTTAGCATCACATTACCTTCTTCGTCTGTATGCAGCCCAAGACTGCGAGGGAGCACCATTGGCTGAGGGTGCAGTGCTGTTCCACTGTTACAATTCCCTCTGCTGGTTAGGGCAGGAATTTGTAATTTGTTCATGGTGCTGGTGATAGCTTGCTGACTCTTCATGAAGGCCACCATTGGATTTTTAACATCCACTAACGAACGAATGCTATCAGATGGGACTCCCATTTAACATCCATCACAGGGACAGCAGACACATTGATGAATTGCCCTGCTTGTGAAACATTGGGATGACAGTTTATAGCTGGGTCAGGATTCAAACCCAGGCTAAACAGCTTGGAGGGAGTATGCGTACCTCTTGGCCACCCGGTCAGCCCATCATATGACCAATTAACTAATTATGACTGATTACTTTATTGATTTGTACCTTTATTCGGTGATTCACAATGTTCATCCAGATTGCTGGTGTTTCAGCTGATGACTTGATACCTGATAAGCCGGATGTAAATCGACATGGCTGTTGATTTCATTATCATTAGAATACCAGGCCTTTTGCAGCTGCCTGGACATTCAGTTACCTGCTTGTCCGATCACCTCAGCTTCAGCAAACATAAATCCGTGGCCTTGCCTGATGCGATACATTTCAACCTGGGAGAGGGGGTCCTTTCTCAGTACGGGCAACTGGTGTTCATGTAACCTTGTTTTCAGTCACTTGGAGGTCTCTCCAACGTGGTGGGCATTGCAATTGCTGCAATTATTTTTGTAGATAATGGACGATTTGTCCTCTTGATTTCATCAGGCTTTCAGTTGCTTAATCCGGTTTCTCATGGTAGCCACACGTCTGTGTGTGATTCCGACCTCAAATGGGACTCGCATTCAGGCTTCCATTACATTGTTCACACATGGCTGGGCATGCCAAAACTTTGGTTTGTGTTGCATGGCACAGTCAGTAGTAATCTGGTAAAGCATGCCAAAACGTTAACACAAATCAATAAAGTGTGTACCTGGATGGAATCTGGATGGAATGGGCCGACAACTGTCGGAGTCGTAGCATGACAAACAAACAAACAAACAAACACACAAACACCGGTCCTTGAATTATAGTGAGGAGAGGGGAAGAAAGGGGGAAGTGATTGTGAATTTAACGTTCCATCATTATTTCCTTTTAACATTGTTCTTAACAAACGGGAACAACAACAATGCAGGCATGATAGGCCGAACAGTCTTCTCATGCGCCAAAGTTCCCTGTGTTTATTTTTGCAACGTTGTTAAGAACAGGAAGAAATGGGGAGGGAGGTCAGAGAGTTGGGGGTGATGGTGCATGGAGTTGTTAGAGGGAGATTGAGACATTGGGAAGGGGTTAGAAGGGCGGGGGGGGACGATTGAGGACGGGATTAGAAAGGGGATTGAGTACTAGGGGCTTGGGGCAGTCGAGGACTTTAAGAAGAAAGGGTGAGGGATGCCAGAGTTGGCTTGGTGGAGGGAGGGCAGAGAGGGGACAGAGTTAGGATTAAGTGGTTTGGGGATTTTGAGGGGTGGGGGAGGGAAGTTGAGGATATTGGGGTAGAGATATATATATATATATATATATATATATATATATATATATATATATATATATATATATATATATATATATATATATATATATATATATATATTTCAGAGCTGGCAGGGAGGGTGGGGTAAGGACATGGGATTGTGTGTGGGTGGGGGTGAGGGACCTGATGTCACATTTTATGTGATGCAGAATTTCCATGGTTCTGTGATAGTCCCATTGTGTCTTTTGGGTCCTCTAGGTATTTTGGGCACTCTGGATCTTTTGGGTGTTTGGGATCCCCAGTGTCTTTTGCGTCCTTTGGGTCTTTTTGTTACTCTTTTGGGTCCTCAAGTGGGTTTTTGGGGTTTTTGTGTCTTTTGGTTCTTCTGGGTCTTTTCGGTCTTTTGGGTCTTCAGGGTATTTTTGGGTCTCCAGGGTTTTTGGGGTATTTCAAAGTCTTTGGGGTCTTTTGGGTCTTTGGGTCTTTTTGGTCTTTAGGTCCTTGAGGTTTCTGGGGTATTTTTTGGTCTTCGGGGTCTTTTTGACCTTTTGGGTCTTTAAGGGTGTTTGGGATCTTTTGGGTGCTTGGGGTCGTTTGGGTCTTGGAGATGGGGAGGGTGGGGGTCTTTTGGGTCCTTCAGGGACTTTAGCTTGAGTATATCAGGTTACAATGGTGTGTGATGTCAGGTCAGCTGTCCAACCAATGGGTGAAGAGTGGACATACATACATACATACATACACACATGCACTTGCTCCATTATATATCGGTTTTGTATTATTTAAACCACTAATATATATTTTAGCAAATGTGTTTTTTTTCCCTTTGCCTTCAGTTACCTTGTGGGTTGAGGCTACTTTGAAGATTGTACAAATATTGTAACTTTCAAAGTTGTCTCATAACTGGGGTTACTTTGAACATGACAATGTATTTCCTTTTTGAAATATATTGTTGCGGATTCGCGCCCGCCGGCGTGCTGACGGCCACGTAACTCGAATCGCGGCACGTCGCCCACCGGACGGACAATCCAGTCGTGACCCTCTCGGACTAACGCCGGGAACCAGTCACGGGTGGACCTTTCGGTCTCACCGCGATCGAGCCAATCAGCCCCCGCGTGGGATAGGGTTGCTCGCCAAATTCGACCTACCTAAGTACCCACACGGAGGGTAGACCGGGCGATCGCACCTCGCCGCAGGTCGACTTCGGACACGGGCCACTTAAGCGACCCGTTCCGTACTATCGGGATAACCGAGCGGTGTTATTCGTCGACCTCGACGGTTCGATTAATTATCGGGTGTATTCAGCCCACTACCAACCCTTTACGTGAAGCAAGATGAGGATTCAATGAAAGAAATGACGAAGCGAAGCGGGAAACAGTTCAACACAAAGCACATTTATTCGCGATGAACGGAAAGCACACATATTCAATTCCACCAAAAGCACATAGAAAAGGAAAAGAAACACAATGCAATTTTACACAAAAAGCAAATGCGACAATGCAGATCTAATACCGACTACGCGAGCACACGGCAACACATACAATTTTACTTCACAGACGGCGCCGACAACACATACCCAAAACCAAGAAAAAGAACACCCTCAAAGATGAGGCGGGCCTGAGGCCGAGACCGGGTCGGGCCTACCCGTCTGGTGATGAGACGCGGAGCGGCGATGGTGCCTCAACTCCGCGGGCCTTGCGGGCAGTGTCTGGTAGGGGGTGGGAAAGGGGCCCCCTTGGTCGCACTATCTCAGCGCGGGGGGAAACAGGAGGGGGTTGCTGATGCTCGGGGAAGGGAGGATTTCTACTCTGCCTCGAGTCCCGCGCCGAGCGTCTCAACCTCGGCCAGGTCGCGCCGTCGGCCTCCCTGGTGTGCAGCTCCCTGCACGACGCGAGCACCCCCTCGTCTGCCCTCGCCGCCTCTCCACAGCTCCGTCCCCTTCGCTCCGACTCCAACGCACACGACGACGACCAACTCCTTCTTGCTTCTTCTTCCCAACTCCACCGACTGCGAAGTCTTAACTCCCTATTCACTTGACTGACGAACGCGGTCTCTTATATAAGCCCCGTGGCTTCGCTCTCTCATCTTTGACCCCCTGCCTTCGACCTTTCACCTCGCTCCCCATTGGCCCGAGAAAAAGTGGGCGTGAATGCTTTTTGATCCATAAATTTGCATATAGCGATCGCCCTCCAACGCCCTGGAGGCGGGGCCAAATCGCCCCTCGCTCACCGATTGGACGGAACAAAAGTGGGCGTGTGTCGCTTTTGATCCGTTTTTGAAGTGGAAAATCCGTGGTTTTGTACACGCTGTTTGGCGCGTGCCCTGCACGAGTCCAACACCGGTACCCACAAGCGGCGCAAGAACGGTGGCGATGTGACGGTTGCGAGGTGTGACGTGAAGCGGCGCCGCGGTGGGTGGTTGATGTTGTGGTTGGTGGTGGTAACAATGGCGGTTGGTCCAAAATAAAGATAGTAAAAGAAAAACGGCTATCCTGAAGAGTCGCAGCACGCATGAATAACATTTATTCCCACTAGACAACGGGTTTCGGCCTAACTAAACATATACTTACCGAGATATCTCACCTAAGGGACCTGAATGGTGGTTTGCGAATTTGGTAACCACAACAATATTAACCACACTTCATCAAACCCTCATCTGTTTGACTCTGACTTAAAAAAATAATTATATATATATATATATATATATATATGCCTGGTGTTGGCTTAATGGTTAGGGTGGTGGGCTTAGGATCCGAGTATCCTGAGTTCAAATCCCACTCGGCTGTTGAATTAATACCACGTGGGGTTGACTCTGCCTGTCATCCTTCCGAGGTCGGCAAAATGAGTACCAGCATGCTGGTATCCTGTGTCGGAGTGGCGACCCGTCCAGGATTGTACCCAATCGCCAAGGAGACTGCTTCGGCAGCACCAACGCTCTGCACAGAGTATGGTCCCAGTGGATGGATATATATATATATATATATATATATATATATATATATATATATATATATATATATATATATATATATATATATATATATATATATAATGCATCTGCATCGTCTGGAGAAAATATTGGAGAATTGCAGCCCAGTTCGACCAGCTACAGATAAGTATGAACAAGCAAGCATACATACATCACTCATGTCAAGGGGAACCACCCTCCCCCCATGCTGAAACAGCTGTCACGTGATTCACAAATACTGCTTCCTCCTGCTCACTTAGTGCTGTTGGACGACATGGTTTGCTGTAGTTTCCCATTAATTTTGTATCACGTGTCCGATGAGATGTTATCTTTCTTACTCGCTTTCCTTAAGTTGAGATCACCGGATCTTCCTGCCCTCACAGCCAGTATGATCTGGTCACACTTGGGGGCCGTTTGTACCCTCGAACCATCTTACTGGGCAAGTTCTTTTCACATAAAAATATATTCATTCGGTTTATTGCTTGATTTTATTGTCTTTTTTTGTGAAAGCCTGTGCGCATATTTTAAACAAGTTTCAAATCATCCATTTATGTTCAAGCAACGTTAATGTATTGTGGTGTAACACTGAACACTGTTCAAAGTTACCCAGAAATGTGTTTAATGTTACCTCAAAATATTCAAACTTGTGCTATCACAAAATTATAAACTACAGTCAAAGTAAATGTTGTGCACATCTTCACAACCAAATATGGTAAGGTGTGGTTACATTAAAGGATCTCATGTCAATGTGTCAACATCCCACAGAACAAGGAGAAATTTACACAACAAACTTTTTGCTAATTTCAGGCTGCAATTTTGAAATTCACTGTGGAACTCATGCAAAAATAAATGAAAAATATTTGTGGCAAAAATAATTATTGATGGCTATAAAATATCATTATGATTAAAAAAAAAATTTTTAAGCAAGTGAATTGAAAAAAATAATCAACGGAAAAGTTTTAGGGTGGTGTGACGTCACACACAATTGTTCAAAGTTTCCCGCTGTTCAGAGTAGCCCTTCTCTATGGTAATCGGTGGTAATTAGTTGATTGGTAATGTGATGTCCACTCAGAGGCTGACAACCAGGATGATAAATTTTATGATTGTGAGTAGTATCAAAAGGGAGGCTTTGCCGCAGTAATGTCTACCATTTTTCAATTCGCTCGCTTCTGCTCACTCATATTTCTCCTTTTCAAACTGGTACACATTACTTTGTCATAGCGCTCCCTTTTGATACGACTCCCCCTTCCAGGGGTTGGGCTTCGCACCCTTTCATATGATCATTTCTTTCATCAAATTGAGTAGTCATAAGTGTTTTATTTTCAGGAATAACTTAATTTATTCATAAATTTAAAATAATGCAAGGGAAGCCCGTTAACTCCCCCCCCCCCACAACCGTCATTGCTTTCTTATTTACCCCCCTGTGTATATAAATATATAATCTCCATCCATCCATTGGGACTATACTCTGTGCAGAGCATTGTTGCTCCTGAAGCAGTCTTCTTGGCTATTGGGCACAATCCTGGACGGGTCACCACTCCGGCACAGGATACCAGCAAGCTGGCACTCACTTTGTCGACCTCAGAAGGATGACAGGCAGAGCTATCCCCACCTGGCATTGATTCAACAGCTAGGGGGATTTGAACTCAGGATCCTAGGATCCCAAGCCCACCACCCAAACCATTAAGCCAACCCAACACTAGCCAACACAGTATATAAAAGTCCGCATTGCTTTATTATTTCCCTCTGTATAAAAATGTTTTAACTTCTTATTGTATTCATTTTTCAAAACCCTTTGAAAACTTAGTTTATTAATTAATTTGGATGCTTGTTTCCAAGATGTAGCAAGTCTTGTGTTTTATTTACTCCTAACATTTTCCATTGACTTTCCAAATACAATATATATATATATATATATATATATATATATATATATATATATATATATATATATATATATATATATATATATATATATATATATATATATATATATATATACCGGGCGTAGTGGCGTGCGTCTGTAATCCAGCAACTCGGAGGCTTGGGTTGAGGGATCGCTTGAGGATGGGCGCTCTGCACTGGGCCGTGCTATGTGAGGGTGTAGGGCAGGCCGGAATCATGGTGAAACCCAATCCTTATCCCTGTGTCATAAGAGGCGACCAGGTTGCGTCAGGAAGGGCATCCGGTGTAAAACCTATGCCAAAACAGTATGCGGATCATCCGCGATGGCGACCCCTAACGGGAGCAGCTGAAAGACGAACAACACAACATATATATATATATATATATATATATATATATATATATATATATATATATATATATATATATATATATATATATATATATATATATATATATATATATATATTGTTGTGGTTACCAGATTCGCAAACCACCATTCAGGTCCCTTAGGTGAGGTATCTCGGTAAGTACATGTGTAGTTAGGCCCGAACCCGTTGTCTAGTGGGAATACATGTCATTTATACGTGCTGCGACTCTTCAGGATAGCCGTTTTTCTTTCACTATCTTTATTTTGGACCAACCGCCATGATCACAACCACAACATCAACCACCAACCACAACCACCGCTTCACCACAACCGCCACGACCTTCCCGTCACACCTCGCCACCGTAGCATCGCCACCGTTCTTGCCCCGCTGTGGGTACCGGTGTTGGACTCATGCAGAACGCGCGTCGAACAGCGTGTACAAAATCACGGATTTTCTGCTTCAAAAACGGATCAAAAACGACACACGCCCACTTTTTGCCGTCCAATCGGTGAGCGAGGGGCGATTTGGCCCCGCCTCCAGAACGATCGATATATGCAAATTTGTGGATCAAAAAGCCTTCACGCCCACTTTTTCTCGGGCCAATGGGGAGCGAGGTGAAAGGTCAAAGGGAGGGGGTCAAAGGCGAAGTTACGGGGGGATAAAAGGACGGTGTTCGTCAGTCAGAAGAGAGTCGCAAACGAGAACGAGAAGGAGAGTCGCAAACGAGAACGAGAGGGAGTCGAGAACGAGAAGGAGTCGGAACGGAGGGGACGAGTGTGGAAGACTGGAGCCCGAAGCCTGCAGTGGCTGGAGAAGCTGAAGAGAGTCGGACGAGGGGGTGCTCGCGTCGGTGCCAGGAGCTGCACGCCCGAGGGAGGCCGGCAGCGCGACCTGGCCGAGGTGGAGACGCACACCAGGGATAATAAAGATCCTCTATACCCCGAGCATCAGCAACCCCCTCCTGTTTCCCCCCCGCGCTGAGATAGTGCGACCAAGGGGACCCCGTTTCCACACCCTGCCAGTCACTGTCCACGAGGCCCGCGGGTTGCGGGGCCATCGCCGCTCCGCGTCTCATCACCAGACGGGTAGGCCCGACCCGGTCTCGGCCTCAGGCCTGCCTCATTCTTGAGGGTATTTCTTTTCCTTGGTTTTGGGTATGTGTTGTCGGCGCCGTCTGTGAAGTAGAATTGTATAAGTGTTGCCGTGTGCTCGGTAGTCGGTATTAGCTCTGCACTGTGTTTTCACTTTTATGTTTGCTTTTTGTGTAAATGGAATTGTGTTTTCTTTTTTTGTGTGCATTTGGTGGAATTGTATTTGTGTGCTTTCCGTTCGTCGCGAATAAATGTGCTTTATTGTTGAACTGTTCTCCCGCTTCGCTTCGTCTTTTCCCCCATTGAACCCTCATCTTGCTTCACGTAAAGGGTTGGTAGTGGGCTGAATACGCCCGATAATTAATCGAACCCTCGAGGTCGACGATAACACCGCTCGGTTATTCTGATAGTACGGAACGGGTCGCTTAAGTGGCCCGTGTCCGAAGTCGACCTGCGGCGAGGTGCGATCGCCCGGTCTACCCTCCGCGTGGGTACTTAGGTAGGTCGAATTCGGCGAGCAACCCTATCCCACGCGGGGGCTGATTGGCTCGATCGCGGTGAGACCGAAAGGTCCACCCGTGACTGGTTCCCGGCGTTAGTCCGAGAGGGTCACGACTGGATTGTCCGTCCGGTGGGCGACGTGCCGCGATTCGAGTTACGTGGCCGTCGCACGCCGGCGCGAAGACCGCAACAATATATATATATATATATATATATATATATATATATATATATATATATATATATATATATATATATATATATATATATATATATATATATATATATATATATATATATATATATATATATATATATATATATATATATATATATATTGTAACGGATTTCGCGCCCGCCGGCGTGCGACGGCCACGTAACTCGAATCGCAGCACGTCGCCCACCGGACGGACAATCCAGTCGTGACCCTCTCGGGCTAACGCCGGGAACCAGTCACGGGTGGACCTTTCGGTCTCACCGCGATCGAGCCAATCGGCCCCCGCGTGGGATAGGGTTGCTCGCCAAATTCGACCTACCTAAGTACCCACGCGGAGGGTAGACCGGGCGATCGCACCTCGCCGCAGGTCGACTTCGGACACGGGCCACTTAAGCGACCCGTTCCGTACTATCAGAATAACCGAGCGGTGTTATCGTCGACCTCGACGGTACGATTAATTGTCGGGCGTACTCAGCCCACTACCAACCCTTTACGTGAAGCAAGATGAGGGTTCAATGGGAGAAATGACGAAGCGAAGCGGGAAACAGTTCAACAATAAAGCACATTTATTCGCGACGAACGGAAAGCACACATATTCAATTCCACCAAAAGCACACAGAAAAAACACAATTCCATTTACACAAAAAGCAAATATAAAAGCGAAAACACAATGCAGAGCTAATACCGACTACCGAGCACACGGCAACACTTATACAATTCTACCTCACAGACGGCGCCGACAACACATACCCAAAACCAAGGAAAGAATACCCTCAAGGATGAGGCGGGCCTGAGGCCGAGACCGGGTCGCGCCTACCCGTCTGGTGATGAGACGCGGAGCGGCGATGGCGCCCCAACCCGCGGGCCTCGCGGACAGTGTCTGGCAGGGGGTGGGAAAGGGGCCCCCTTGGTCGCACTATCTCAGCGCGGGGGGAAACAGGAGGGGGTTGCTGATGCTCGGGGTATAGAGGATCTTTATTATCCCTGGTGTGCGTCTCCACCTCGGCCAGGTCGCGCTGCCGGCCTCCCTCGGGCGTGCAGTTCCCGGCACCGACGCGAGCACCCCCTCGTCTGCCTTCGCCGCTGCCGCCTCTCCGCCTCTGGACTCTCCGACTCTGGACTCTTCTTTGGACTCTCCCGTTGGACTCTTCTTTGGACTCTCCCGTTGGACTCTTCTTTGGACTCTCCTGTTGGACTCTTCTTTGGACTCTCCTCCTCTCCGCCTCTCGACTCCTGACTGACGAACACGGTCCTTTTATCCCCCCCGTAGCTTCGCCTTTGACCTTTCACCTCGCTCCCCATTGGCCCGAGAAAAAGTGGGCGTGAAGGCTTTTTGATCCACAAATTTGCATATATCGATCGTCCTGGAGGCGGAGCCAAATCGCCCCTCGCTCACCGATTGGACGGCAAAAAGTGGGCGTGTGTCGTTTTTGATCCGTTTTTGAAGCACAAAATCCGTGATTTTGTACACGCTGTTCGACGCGCGCTCTGCACGAGTCCAACACCGGTACCCACAGCGGGGCAAGAACGGTGGCGATGCTACGGTTGCGAGGTGTGACGTGAAGGTCGTGGCGGTTGTGGTGAAGCGGCGTTGTGGTTGGTGGTTGATGTTGTGGTTGTGGTGGTAATCATGGCGGTTGGTCCAAAATAAAGATAGTAAAAGAAAAACGGCTATCCTGAAGAGTCGCAGCACGCATAAATGACATGTATTCCCACTAGACAACGGGTTTGGACCTAACTACACATGTACTTACCGAGATACCTCACCGAAGGGGCCTGAATGGTGGTTTGCGAATTTGGTAACCACAACAATATATATATATATATATATATATATATATATATATATATATATATATATATATATATATATATATATATATATATATATATATATATATATATATATATATATATATATATATATATATATATATATACACACACACATACATGTGTATGTATGACGTCAAGATATTTTGCTCAGGTAACACACTACCTTGGTACAGCCAGGATGGAGGTCGAGACGTTCAGGTCCAAGAGGTTCCAACTTTTAACATCAGCAACGAATGAGCGATCGCATTTTCCTTTGTCCTAGTCGCTGTTTATAAAGCAATTGGTCATCTTAATATGAAAGCCTGGTGATGTCTTTGTGGTTAGGGTGGTGGCTTGGGATCCGAGGATCCTGAGTTCAAGCCCCGTTGGCCACTGAATTAATACACCAGGTGGTTGACTCAGCTTATCATCCTTCCAAGGTCGGCGAAATGAGTACCAGTGTGTACTGGAAGAGGGACACTGCATCAGCGACACAGTCGCACAAGAAAATGATAGAACCCAGCAGCTAAGCTGCCATACGCAAGAAGAAGATCTTAATATGAACCGCATTTGCTTTAGAAATGTTATGGAGGTTCTCTTTGTGAGTTTCAAAGATGATAACACCCGATCTCTGAGCCATTTACCACATTAACATGTTAAAAAAAATGAGAGCCAATTTTGTTTTTTAACCACCACATGACAATTGGCAGTTGTTTATAAGTAATGCTTGTGCACATCTCCTTGAAAAGTCTATAATGCAATGTTTTTTTTTTTTTTTTAAAGCATTTAACATTGAAATTCCCCCAAAACAATGGAGAAAGCTACTCAAGGATTTTGGGTTGTATACATTGTGTACGGGTATTACACTGATTCAATCAGCTGATGCCAATAAATGAAAAATTGCTGATATCAGTCAAGTTTGTGTGTGTGTATTGTTTCTAAAGCATTACATTTTCTCTCTGCTCACTCCCCTCCCCCTACCGTCTCGCTCTCGCTCTCTCATTCTATCCCTCTCCAGCGTCCAGGGTGGTGATTATGTCTGGACGGTGTTTGTCTCGAGACGGACAGGCAGTGTTTATCTCCGAGCAGTGTTTGGCTCCAGACGTGGCCGGCAGAGTTTGTCTCTGGACAGCTTGGCTCTGGACGCATCTCGGCGGTGTTTGTCTGGTTGGTGTTTGTCTCCGGACATGTCCGGGCGGTGTTTGTCTCCGGGCGGTATTTACATTAAAATGCATTTCAGACATTAGTTTGTTTCCATCTTCATGTTATTCTATGCAGAATCATTTTGTTGAGACACTGAATCATAATTAACACTTCACCGCACGTCTACCTTTCCTTACTGT
>NC_140961.1:6502856-6512856 GCF_056783735.1 Eptatretus burgeri | reverse complement strand
TGAACCCAATAGAAAATCTTTGGAGGGAGCTGAAAGTCTGTGTTGCCCAGCGACAGCCCCGAAACCTGAAGGATCTGGAGAAGATCTGTATGGAGGAGTGGGCCAAAATCCCTGCTGCAGTCTGTGCAAACCTGGTTAAGAACTACAGGAAATGTCTGATCTCTGTAATTGCAAACAAAGGTTTCTGTACCAAATATTAAGTTCTGTTTTTCTGATGTATCAAATACTTATTTCAAGCAATAAAATGCAAATTAATTATTTAAAAATCATACAATGTGATTTTCAGGATTTTTGTTTTAGATTCTGTCTTTCACAGTTGAAGTGTACCTATGATAAAAAATTACAGACCTCTACGTGCTTTATAAGTGGGAAAACCTGAAAAATCGGCAGTGTATCAAATACTTGTTCTCCCCACTGTAACTGTTCTTGCCCGCTCGGGACTTGTAGCACCAGTTGCAGCATGTGGTATCATTATTCGTGGCTTGTAGGTCGAGTGCGTACTTAAGCAGAGTTATGAGCATCCTACGCCCACCCTCTCGCTCGAGGCAATAAAGCGGAGTTGTTACCCTCCGGTTCGTGTCTGCCTGTTCACACCTCGGCCACGACACCACAGTTTGGCAACGAGGATGTTTCGGATCGACACGTGCAGAGTGCCTGTTTTCCTCGACATTGACTTTGAGTCGTTGCCGGAGCAATTGGATTGTAGGGCACACGGAGCGCCGGGAAAATCATCGCAGCTCGCGCGGCATGAGTTCGATCACCTGGCAAGGAGCCCAGGGGGGCGCATCGCGAGTTTCGCCGAGCGGGTGAGACATCTCTCCGTCGAGTGAACGGCAGGCCAGGCTCGAAGATCGTTTTATTTCTGGTTGGCAAGAGTTGGAAATGGATTCTGCAATGCCACGGCTAAAGGACGAGGACATTACATTCAACTCGGAAGCGGCGTCGGCCGTCGCACAGACTCTGAGGGATGTCCAGGCTCTGGATGGCCAGAGCATGACAGGTGATCCGGGGGTCCGCGCGGGGTACCAAGCGCCCACGGCCGCACGCACAGTCTTCGGTGCGGGTGGTGGCCAAATGTTGCAGCGCGGCCAGTCGGATGGCGATCTGAACACTCGGGGACATCTACAGCCGGTGCGATGTTTTGTGCATGACGTACGTTTTTACGTCCCAGGTCGAGACCTGCAGCCTGGGCAAGGTTTTGTGGATGGAATGCCGATCATGTTTCAAGTTGATACCGGAGTGGCGGTGTCGATCATAAGCGAGCGCACCGCTCGTGCACTCCCCGGTCGATGCCTTTTCAGGTCTACCCTCGCGTTGCACACGTATGCCGGTGAAGCGCTATCAGCGGTTGGCAGGGCACATGTCTTGGTCGCCCATTAAGGTCAGCGGGTCGAGCTCTCGCTGTTCGTGGGGCGAGGGGAGGGCCCCGCCCTTTTGGGTCGGAGCTGGTTTGCTCGCATTCAACTAGATGGGAGGGTGCCAGCCATTCACCTTGGACGTCCCGTGCCAAGCCGATTAGAGGGTCGGTGGGAGGAGGTTCCTCTTGCAGAGTTTGTACCTCCAGGTGTGCCTGTGTCTCCTTTGGGCCCCGTACCTCCGTTTGGGCCCCGGCCTCTCTCGAGACCCGAGGGTGAGGTCCTGGTGGCAGGAGCCATGGCGATACAACGTTGGTGTCCATTCATTGCTTCCTGCAACTACGATATACGGTTCCGAAGCAACGCGAAGCATGCAAGCTGCGACGGGCTCTCGGGCTTGCGTTACGTGGAGGGTCCACCTTCGTCAGGATGAACCAACCGGGTGGATGTGTTTGCACTGGGCCGGGTCACCGCCAAGCAGGTCGCGGTGGAGTCTGCTCATGATACAGTGCACGCCCGTGTCATTCAGGCGATTTTAACGGGGGATTGGAGCCAACTGGTCGCATTCAAGAAGTTCGCGCAACGCAACCATAGACGGTGTCCTCTTCGACGTTCTGATGAGGACGTGCACACAAGTCGCCTCAACGTCGTGACAACCAAGAGGCTTGCGCGCAGCGTGGTTCATGATTTGTTAATTGTTGTGTGTTTGATTCTCGCAGCACGAGTGATTAAGCTTGGTGTTGTAAAAGCAAATGCCGACAGTCCGCGTGTGAGCAAAATGTGTTTGATTGGGATCAATGCTTTCTTTGATGTGAAGAACTTGCGGACGATCGTTGCTAATAAAGAGGTCTTCCAGATCCTGGTCTTCGATGACAGTCCGCAGTTCGCTTCTACCTCATGTGTTAGAATTATACTGTGGGAACGCGCTGTACGTAAAGAGAAGTTTGCATCTGCGCAGACGATGTTTTTGCTGTTGTATGACATTGCTGTGCTTCCAGTCTACGCTGATCGTCTGTATCGACGTGCTTTGAAGTCTCGGCTGGATTTGCTGCGACCTAAGGGGTCGGTGGCAGGGGCGGTGTTGCGCCCGGTGCTGGTGCGTGATTTTGGTGTGGGACGGCTGGTAATGGAGCCGGCTAATTGCCTGGTTCGGGTTGATGGCGGGGAGCCGGGGCAGGTTCGCTGTTCAGCGTCACTCCCACCCCTGATATTGCCAAGGTCAGACGTGCCTGGCGCCATGGAGCGCAAACCTCTGGTCTCGCCTTGGTCAGCCGCGCTGGCGCCCGTGGGGCTTGCAGACTCGGGGTGTTTACCTGATTCGGTCCTGTCTGAGGAAGATGTGCCAACTTGTTGACCAGCGTTTGTATCCTCTCTCTGTCTCTCTGTCTCTATCCTCTCTCTGTCTCTATCCTCTCTCTGTCTCTATCCTCTCTCTGTCTCTATCCTCTCTCTGTCTCTATCCTCTCTCTGTCTCTATCCTCTCTCTGCCTCCTTTTCCACCACACAATTAATTCAAGCTTGTGTATAAAAAGGCAAAGTGCACAGTAGGTAAAGTGCTTTAAATGTAAGCGCATTTTTGTCTTCAATAAATGTACCTGAAATAACAAGAGCTCGTTTATTTCACTTTGTCGGCTGTTGCAAAGTCAATTTTATCTGATTAGGGGATCCATCATCCCGAAGCAAGAAAATGTCCTGGTGTTCCTACATTCGCATGCTTGCACCAAATCCAATATGAGTCACATTGTGCAGCACCAGCACACCACTGCCTGCAGACAACTGCAACAATACATCTGTCGCTGCAGCAGACGTAAAGGGTGGGAATCGCAAAAACATCAAACGTGTACCTGGAGTGAGTTCTGATTAACTTTGAGTTGAGAAAAGCCCAATTCTGCTTGCACTCAAGTCTGAGCATATTAAAATAAACTCAACATTTATCAGACAGGTAAGAGACTGCTTTTGAAATAGGAGTGAATAACCAGAGAGCTGGTGTCAAAGCCGCCCAATGCTCGCCTGTTTATACATTTATCGTTTTTAAAAGACTAGTCTAATAATGTTTTTAAAAAAGCATTGCAGTGGTCTGATCCAAATAATTTTAAAGCAATATATGTATTTGTATATTATAATCAGTAAAAAATAGTGTGGTAGATAAAAACATTAGAAAGAAAATAACTTGCACCAAAAACTTTAACATTTTCACGCTCATGCTGACGCTGACGCTCACGCCGGGGATATCGCTATCGCTCTCTGTTCTTCGAACAGGCGAGCTAAAAATTAGCAGAGGGGTGTGTCCTTTATTTTTAGATAAGGTGATGACACATCGTTGGTTGGATGGAGGTTGTAAGCAATAAAATTGCAGGTATATTTCCACTTCTGCTTGCTTTTAGCTCTTGAGAAAGTTCATGGACACATTAACCAAACTCTGCTCGTTAAGCTTTTTTAAGTTTCTGAAGAGTCTCCATAGTTGAGTGTATTTGTGTGATGAAGGTAAACAAGGATATCCTACAAATGACAACTTGTGAAAAATCCCATGTGCTGCATCCTGCACTTTTCATGTTTCCTGACAAACGCCAGGTCACCACCTCCACTCTTTTGTTGCAGCGTAAACACCCATGCAATGACTTAATTTAAAAGAAGTAATTGGGAAACTTCACAATATGTCACGTACTTTCAAAATTATGGCATGCACCTACAAAATTCTTGTTGCATCATACAACAACTGAAATTAGTTTTTTGTTTTTTTTCATCTAAAATCAGGCTTTTTGGAGAAAAGTAATATGATAATGGAAAGTAATGTACTGACAATTGAACAATAATGAACAAGCTGATATGAGAAGAATGGACAAACGAAAAAGCCAACAAGATGCCTGCAGACAAGAGTACGATCCCGATCGCACATCGACTTTGGACTAACGTTGACAAAAGCTCGCCAAAGGTCAGAAAGGTCACAAGCGGATTTCCAATGTCGGTCCAACATTGGCAATTTGGTGTAAAAGCCATTTGATGTCGCGCCAACGTTGGCGTTGGTATGTGCGATCAACGCACCAACGTATGTTGGGCCAACATCAGTGTGCGATCTCGGAAGGCCGTTGAAAAAAGATTTACGACCGTGATGCAATAATCAAAGAAGACAATACAGTGCAGTAAACCATCAAATATCGTGGGTTCCAATATTGAGGATTTCAACCAATCGCAGCAACCTATTGTGTTCCGATTTAGTTATCGCAGTATTTAATTTCACAGTTATCACACATTTTTTTTATTTCTTATTTTTGCCATGAACAAACTTTAGTACATCACTGGTGATGAAGGTTGTGATGACAATTTATCTGAATTGCATGTGTGGTTTCTCAGAAGAAAGAAAATACCTACTTTTTGGGGGGAGAAACCCCCATTGACCTCCTCAGGGCCTGATATTTTTTTTATGCCGTGAACAAACTTTGGTATATACACGGTGATGAACGTTGTGGTAAAGTTTCATCAAAATTCCACAAGTAGTTGCAAGTATTTGTGGACTGACAGACGGACGACGCACCATCCCAAAAGCTACCCAGAACTACGTTCCAGGTGAGCCAACAAACGCATCACGTTACTTGGTCTTATCATTCTTTAGTAGTTGATAAACATGATATTGACTGAGAATCTCAACACATGTGCAAGACGTCTCCAGAGGCTCAAAGAGGGGTTCAGTCAAAAGTTAGTTAACAGCTCAGTATATGGTGTGACCACCATTTTCATTGATGCAAGCTTGGCAACAGCATGTACATTGTATTATGTATGACACAAACTAGGTTGATGTAGCAGCAAGGCACAGATCACATCCCATGACAGCCATCTGCTACATGTGCACATTGTGTCTGTCATGCTGCACATCAAACAGGAGGGATTCCTGTGGGGCATAGTAATATAACTAACATAGGCTTCAGGTCGGAAGGGCCTGTTTCAGTCATATCTATCTAATATATAGATATGAGAAAGCTTGTTTGTGTGTTTGTTCATTTATGCATTCGGACCTTGCGGGAACCAATGCAACCAAACTCTGCATGGCCTTCTCTTTCATCCCGAGGAAGGTCAAGGGGCTTTGTTTGGATAAAAAAAAAATTGAAAAATTCAAAGAATTAAAACCAGATAATTTGTCTTCAGGTCTCGATCAGGTCTTGTGCCAATGCACTGCTTTGCTTTTCTTTTCTTTTTTTTTCCTGGGAGTGATTGTGTAATATGTTTTGTGAAGATCGTATGTTGAGGTTGTAGTGATTTGTTGTCAACAACCCAAATGTAATTATTATAGTGTTTATGTGTGTGCCTGTTATTAAAAAGATTGCTTTACACAGGTATATAATAACACCTCCATGTTCAGGTCTCGAGTGAGTATGTTCCTATACGCTGCCTGGGGTTTTCCCAGGAGCGATCGAGTAATATATGTTGTGAAGATCGGAGGTTGAGCTTGTCGAGATTTGTTGTATTTTTAAAATATAATTGATGAAAGTAAGTTAAAATAAGGGAAAGTGGTCCAAGCAAATTTTGCAATACCAAATATTGGTAATTCATACGAAACCAATAGGCCAACGTTCCTCAATTTGTCATGCAGGACATGTTTAAATACAGTACATGCTTCATTGAATTTCTCGGGCAATGCCAGGTACTTCAGCTAGTATATGTATAAAATGTAATGAAGCTGTATGTGTAAGAAGCTTTTAAACCCATTGACTGGAGAGCTGGCTTGACTCCGCTCACAATGGTCAGGAAGAAAATCCTGCGTCCACCATGCTGGTGTTCTGTTCAGTCTAAGACATCTTCAGAAGTCTCGTTTTTCAATTTGAATTATCCGAGCAATATAACTGTGATGTATTATATACGAACATAAGCAGTAGGCATGTATTTGCTTCATGTACCTCAGTTGTTTTTATTTTTTATTTTTCAGGATCGATCGAGCCATCAATTTGGCCAAGGCACTGCCCAAATAAACGGATGAGCAATTTGAATAATAAATGAAGGTTTCTGTATGTAATTAGCCAGAGTTGTCAAAGCTGAATAGTTTGAAAATACAGAAGTGTCGCCCATCGTCAAGGACCGGCTACTGCAGGGGTGCGTCCCATTATCGAGCAGCGTGTAGAGCACTCGCCAAGTGGCTTAAGCAGTCAAGCAAGCACTCCATCAAAACGGTTGAACATACTCAACTAAGGTCAGCATTCAGTTACCAAGCAGCTGGCTCATGCTTGCCAGGCCAGCCGTTCCTTATTAACGGTTTAAATGGAGTGATGGCTTGAGTGCTTAAGCCACTTGGTGAGATCTTCACAAGAAACTTGGTAACTGAACACACCTCCAGCCCACTGACAAATTGCTATCTGTCTATCCGACCTGTACAACCACAATGAATTGTATATGCACATAAACAGTAGGTTCTTCTTTTCCTACCTACTGAATGACATCGACTGCGTAGCAAGGGATATCCAGCATGACATAGCGGACATGCAGACATGGTTGATGGACAAATACTCATGGTGTGGCATTGTGAACTCTATCTCGGATGCGTCCGCTGAGTAGGAGTAAACAGTAGGTATCTTTTGCTTCATGTACGCAAGCCAGGTTATTTGTACTTCGCTATTGAGGCAGCGGACTGTTGCCAATTTACACCGCCCAAATAAAGGGATGAATGACTTGTGTAATAAATGAAGGTTTGTGTATGCACCGTCAATGAATGACTCCTGCAGGTAACAATTGCAAGATCACACAAAATTGTGACAATACCCACTTATAACACAGCCCACCAATGAGTCCTTCCCATTATCGAATTATGCAGCACTATGTATGTATACTGTGTGTATATATATATATATATATATATATATATATATATATATATATATATATATATATATATATATATATATATAATATTAAACAAAAAGAGCACTGACCTGACAACATGACTGACATTATGTGCATAAATTACGCCAACACATCATCTCCAACCGAGGATGGTGTTCATGTTGCATTTAAATCTTTGCAGACTGAGATTAGCACCCCTACGGTCACGAATAAACGAAAGCAGTTTTGTCATTGAGATTTCGTTCTTGTTGGAGCTCATCAGGCCAACATACTGCTGAATCATTTACTTGTGACCATATTAATCTCGTTAGTAAACACAGATCGAACACTCTAAATTGATGAGTCGGCATCATTTATGCACATGACGTAACGTCGTGTCATAGGGTCAATGTGCCCCTTCCGTTAAATTTATTATTCTTATTCCTGACTGCAAACCTCATAACTGGCGATCATCAAGGAAGAGACAGTGTTTGTGTGGCAGATGACACTTGTTACTCACAGATCGTGCAGCAAGTGCTGTGATGGAACTCCTTCTGTGCCCTGCTGCCTCATCACGTTAGAGAGTTTGAATGTACATACATATGTCTATATATTACTAAAACTCCCATCTTGTATGTATGTATGTATGTCTTCTTCCTCTTTCACTTGCTCCCGTTAGGGGTCGCCACAGCGGATCAGCCGTCTCCATTTCGCTCTATTCTCCACATTTTCCATTGACACTCCAACCACCCGCATGTCCGCCCTCACCGTATCCATGAACCTCTTCTTTGGCCTTCCTCTTCTCCTCCTGCCTGGCGACTCCATCTTCAACATCCTTCTCCCGATATACTCTGCTTCCCTCCTGTGCACATGTCCAAACCATCTCAATCTCGCCTCTCTCACTTTGTCTCCAAACCGTCCTACCTGCGCTGTCCCTCTAATAGACTCATTCCTTATCCTATCCATCCTCGTCACTCCCAACGAGAATCGCAGCATCTTTAACTCTGCCACCTCCAGCTCCACTTCCTGT
Source organism: Eptatretus burgeri (assembly GCF_056783735.1). Taxonomy (NCBI): domain Eukaryota; kingdom Metazoa; phylum Chordata; class Myxini; order Myxiniformes; family Myxinidae; genus Eptatretus; species Eptatretus burgeri. The sequence continues at coordinate 6,504,666 of NC_140961.1, read as the reverse complement.
CTTTTTGTTAGCACCACTGCCTCCAAACCATACAACATAGCTGGTCTCACTACCGTTTTATATACTTTCCCCTTCACTCTTGCAGCTACCCTTCTGTCACAAATCACTCCTGCAACTCTTCTCCACCCACTCCATCCTGCCTGCACTCTCTTTTTCACTTCTTTCCCACACTCTCCGTTACTTTGGACAGTTGATCCCAAGTATTTAAACCAATCCACCTTCCCCACCTCAACTCCTTGCAACCGCAACATACCACCACCCTCCCTCTCATTGACGCACATGTACTCCGTCTTACTCCGACTGACTATCATTCCCCTTCTCTCCAGTGCGTACCTCCACCACTCGAGGCTCGCCTCAGCCTGCTCCCTACTCTCCCTACAGATCATGATGTCATCCGCAAACATCATAGTCCATGGGGACTCCAGTCTGATCTCGTCCGTCAACCTGTCCATCACCATTGCAAACAGGAAAGGGCTCAGAGTCGATCCTTGGTGCAATCCCACTTTTACCTTAAACCGGTCCGTCATTCCTTCCGCACACCTCACCGCTGTCACACTGTCCTCATACATATCCTGCACGATCCTCACATACTTCTCCACCACTCCCGACTTCCTCATACAATGCCACAACTCCTCTCTTGGCACCCTATCATAAGCTTTCTCTAAATTCACAAACACACAATGTAACTCCTTCTGGCCTTCCCTCTACTTCTCCATCAACATTCTCAAAGCAAACATCGCATCAGTGGTGCTCTTTCCTGGCATAAACCCCTATTGCTGCTCACAGATCATCACCTCTCCTCTCAACCTAGCTTCCACTACTCTTTCCCACAACTTCATGGTGTGGCTTAACAACTTTATCCCTCTGTAATTTCCACAGCTCTGCACATCACCCTTATTCTTGAAAATCGGAACCAGTACACTTAATCTCCTTTCCTCCGGCATCCTCTCTCTTTCCAAGACTTTATGAAACAATCTGGTTAACAACCCCACTGCCATCTCTCCTGAGCACTTCCATGCCTCCACTGGTATACCATCTGGGCCAACCGCCTTTCCACTTTTCATCTTCTTCATAGCAGTCCTCACTTCATCCTTACTGATCCACCCCACTTCCAGATTCACTATCTCCACCTCTTCCAACTTTCTCTCTCTCTCATTTTCTTCATTCATCAGCTCCTCAAAGTACTCCATCCACCTTCTCAACACACTGTCCTCGCTTGTCAGCACATTCCCATTTGCATCCTTTATAACCCTAACCTGCAGCACATCCTTCCCAGCTCGGTCCCTCTGTCTTGCCAATCGGTATAAATCCTTTTCCCCTTCTTTTGTATCCAACTTCTCATACAGCTCGTCATACGCCTTTTCCTTGGCCTTTGCCACCTCTCTTTTTGCCTTTCTACGCCACTCCTTGTACTCCTGCCTACTTTCTTCATCTCTCTGACTATCCCACTTCTTTTTCGCCAACCCTTTCTTCCTTATACTTTCCTGTACTTCCTCATTCCACCACCAAGTCTCCTTATCTTCCTTCCTCTGTCCAGATGCCAAACCAAGTACCTTCCTAGCTATCTCCCTCACAACTTCTGCTGTCGTTGCCCAATCATCCCACCCATCTTTACCATCATCCAACGCCTGTCTCACCTCCTCCCTAAATTTCACGCAACAGTCTTCCTCCTTCAGCTTCCACCATCTGGTCCTTGGTTCAGCCCTCACTCTCTTCCTCAACCTCACCTCGAAAGTCATCCTGCAGACCACCAATCGATGCTGTCGAGCTACACTCTCCCCTGCCACCACATTACAATCACTAATCTCTT
>NC_140961.1:6452856-6492856 GCF_056783735.1 Eptatretus burgeri | reverse complement strand
CGCCTAAAATGCTCAATTTTTACCCTCACCAAAGGGGAGGGTGTTGCATTTGGGTCCATTTGTTACTTGAGTAGAGGATAAATGGGGCTTCTGAGGCAGCCATTTGGGGAAAAGGGAAAAACTTTCTGACTTAAGCCCCAAAAGCCCAAAATAGGAGACTGATTTCCTCCCACTCCCATACAAGCAAATGCAAAATTGAGACTTACTGATTGAAGCAGTTCTTTCCTTTTATATTTTCATTCCACTCAAAGAGCGAACCAACAAATATTTGTCCATGTTCTCCTTTAGGGAATAACTTCATTTTTCTATTACATTCATCACCATCAAGTATATTCACAAAGATTAATTTGAAACTTGGTTCTTGGTTTAAGTGTCTTTGTTGAGCAGAGAGGAAATGATAAACTTCTCTTCATGCTCTTGTTTGACCACCTCCTGAGCTACATATCATTTTGAGATTGTAGTAAATTGAATTTCCATTGTTCAATTGATAACCATCAAAGTTTTCAGTCCATTCAAGGATATTTATATTTTTCTTGACATCCTCCAACTTATTTGTAATTAAATTTATCCGCTTATTTGTTTTATCTACTTTTACCCCGGTTATTTCTTCAATAACTCCTATTTGATATTTCTCACATTCAGTGTTTCCCATTTAAATACCAAGGCTGATTACATCTCCACTCTTTGGTTTGATTATTGCTTGGTTCTATCATTTATAAATCAGTAAAAAGACGGTGGTAGCCTGTTAAAATTCCCAACCCAATATCTTCACACTTATACTTATACTTATAACCAGAAGGGAGACGATTGATTCCATTCTCTGAAATATAGCTTTTATCATCAAAAGCTCCTAATGCTTTCTTATTTATCACTTCTGTATATAATTGATGTTTATAACTTATTATTGTATTCATTTTTCTGTACTCTTCCTTCTTTAAGGTTAAACAGTTGTAGTAATGTTTAAAGTTTATTGTTTCCTTGATTATATTTTTCATTCTTCCCTTTAGCTTCTTATCACACCTTTCAATGTTATTATTATCAATATACATAAAAGCATAAGACTTTGATCTCAATCGTATAAATTCACTCATGACCTTCCCACCCAATTCAGCTTTAAACTTACCAATAACCTTTTTATTCTTTGATGAAAACAACACATCACCTGACTTATAATGACTTGTATCATATATATATATATATATATATATATATATATATATATATATATATATATATATATATATATATATATATATATATATATATATATATCAATATTATCAATCATATCCTCATATACATCACTTGTCTTAATTTCTAATATAAAACTATCTGTATTGATATATAACAGACACATTATCCTTACACTTTGATTTTAAATTATTACTAGCATAACCCACGCTCTGCGCGACATTTTGGGGTGGGTGTGTTTAAGAAAGGAACTGATGCAGAGTATCAGTAGTAATTTTACTTTAATGCAGTAAGTGGAATACGATTTCACTGTTTCAGAACCATTTTATTTACTTTTTTTTTGTACCATGCACCTCATATGGTCTTTGAGATAATGTAAGCCAAATATCACGTTACTCGAGCGCAGAACAAAGTCGAAGATAGCGCGACAAGAAACCACAAACACGGAAATAATTTATAAGATAGTAATAGTCATACATTAACGACTTTGACAAGTCAAGAATTGATGTTCCAATATAAATAGGTTCATCGATTTCAATACTCTTTTTTTTTTCAAATGAATAGCACAAAAGTTCGCTGAAAACACCTCCGCTCATTCAAAACTTGGTCTATTACTTAACTTTGAGGCCTGTTTCCAAGATGTGGCAAGTCTTATGTTTTGTCGATTCCAAACATTTTCCATCGTCTTTCCAAATACGGCATTATTCATTAATTTATAAAAGTCCTTCTCAAAATCAGTTTTTGCTTCTGTTCTCCTTTTTGTGTTAAAATCAATATACTTCTTTAACCAATGACTGTTTGTTTAAATTTCAATTCCGATGAATTTCATCACTCTCACCCCAGCAGATAAATATTGTCTCAAGTTCCTTTGATGCAAAACATAACTTTCTTTATCATTTGATGTAGTAAGTAGTTTTTCTGGAGATTTACCTTTTATATTGAATGACTGTTGGTAATCACTTAAACATTCTTTTCTTGGACTTTCTTTATCAGGGGCATAAGGTACGTCTTTATGTCTGTGATGAAGTTTTTCTGGATATTTTAAATCAACCTCAAAATAATATCCAACTTCAGCTTCATCCAATTCTTTTTGAGAGGAGATAACAATGTCTTGTAAAACTTTTTCATAATGTTTTTCGTTAACCCATTTAAGTTTTCCATAAGGTAAAGATTGAGACAAAGACCCCCATACAATTATTAGCATCATAATACATCAGGTAAGAGTTGTCCTCATTCTTATTATAATCAGGAAGATATTTGTTATTTGCTTTAGCATATCTCTTGGATCATGCTTGAGATATTCCTCCTCTTTTAGCCTTCTCTATCATTAAAAGCATATCTATATCACTGATTAATTCCAAATTTAGTTTTGTCATTTTTAACATAGCACTCCTAGCCAAAGCCAGAGCTGTGTCATAGTGAGTGGGGTCTAATCCATAAGAATTTTTATTCTGACAGACTGTTCTAAAAGTTTCAAACGCATCAGCCAATAACAATACATCAGTTTTAAGATGCAAATCATGATATTCTCAAAGATTCTTTATATTAAACTGCTCCCAAACCTTTTAAGCTTGTGTATAATCTCTATCGGAAATATGAATTTTATTGAACTTGCCATAGAAACTTTCCCTTGAAGGAAGTTGTGTTTCTTTAAACTTCTCAAATGAATCCATATTGTCATCTCTATTATAATACCAAGCTTGCACACTAAAAACTCGGCTCGCCATCACACGATCCCTATGAAATTGCTGTGGCACTTAGCGGACATGCCGACAATGTTTGGGAAGCCTTGGCGTTCCATAGTACCACTTGCATTTTGCACAATGCGTATTTTTTCATTCCCCGTGTACGGTCTGTCGTCCGCTACCAGCTATGTTGTACTGCTATCCCGTGCATGTGCATGGGTATTGCAAGTATGGATATATTCCCATTTTAGATATATATAAGAGATCAATCTATATATAGATATATAAGAGATCAATCTCTTCTTGATTTGAGAAATGTGATTTAAGATTCGGTAAGTTTTTAATATTTGATGCTGAGTTAGATAATGGACTTGCCATAAACTTGGATGTGTCAAGAAATCTGATATGGGTTATGGTGGATGCCTGAATTGTTTTTTATTTTTATTTTTATTATTATTATTGTTTTTTTTTGTATGCCATGTCGAGGCTCGTGTGAGAGCTAAAACACAACACACAGCAAGGGGGCATGAGACAAGAGGGGTGGGAGTGGGAAGGACAAAACAGTGGGGAATAGAGACACTGGGAGATCGTGGAAGGGAGAGGGATGGGGCGGGGAACATGGGAAATACACGATGGACATTACAGGGACTTTCAGGAAGGAAAGCAGGGAATTTGAAGGAGGTGGGCTTGGGTGGATTATCGGGGGTAGAAAAGATCGAGGATTTGGATTGGGGATGATGAGAGGTGGTGATGAGCAGCTGTTTTGAAGGCCTGGAGGGAAGAGTGGGATTGAATAGAGTAAGGGAGTTTATTCCAAAGGCGGGCAAAAAGAGGAATGAAAGAGTGAAGGTGAGCAGTGATTTGTGATTTTGGTACTTTTACCAGAAGGGGGTTGTTGGCGGACCTTGAGCGCCCTGCCGAAACGTGGTGGGGATAAATCGCAGAGAGAACAGGGGGGTGCTAGGCTGGAGAGGAGACGGGAGAAGACAGAAAGACCACTGACCAGCCTGCGATGAGAGAGTGAGAGGCCCAAAGACTCGGCCTCATTGCGGGAGATGCCAATGATCTGAAATGCCTTGGTTTCCACAGCGTGAAGCCGAGAAAGGTGGGAGGCAGGAGCACCAGCCCAGAGGGGAGAGAAGTACTCCTTCAGTCTGCGGACAAAAACTTTGTAAGTGGTCAGGAGCTACGGTGGGCCGAGGAAGGACTTTGCACAATGGAGGATTCCCAGTCGGCGACTGGATTTGGAGGCCAGGTTTGAAATGTGGCTTTCCCAGGAAAGGTCATGGCAGATAGTGAGACCCAGAAGCTTGAAAGAAAGGACTTCTTCAAGAGGATTGTTGAGAAAGTGGATGGGGGAGGATTTCTCAACGGTCCTTTTGGAGAGACCAAGTGAGAGTGTGAGATTTGTCCGGATTGAAAGACATGTTCCACGTGTTGGACCAGTTTGTGATTTTACCCAGATCTGCATTGAGCGAAGAAGCTGCTGCTTGCCAGTCTGAGGGATGACCGATGGTATGGCAGAGGGTGGAGTCATCAGCAAAGAGATATAGAGGATTTTCCAGAGAGTCGGAGAGATCATTGATGAAAACCAGAAAAAGAACAGGGCCCAGAATGCTACCTTGAGGAACTCCTGCCTGGAAAGGAAGAGGAGATGATAGAACTCCATTTAGGGCCACACGTTGACTTCGACAGGAGAGGAAATCTGTGAGCCATGAGTGGAGATGGCCTTGGATACCATGGGAAGAGAGTTTGGTGAGCAGGGCAGGGTGCCAGACTGTGTCAAAAGCACGTGATATCTCCAGGGATATGGCTCGGATGTCATGTTTGGCATTGAGGACCTCCATCCATTGTTGGGAGAGCAGAAGCAGCATATGCAGGGTAGAGTGACCTGGTCTGAAACCAAATTGATGATTGGAAATCAAGCCATTGGAGAAGAGGAAGGATGTAATGTCTGAAGCAATGATGTATTCCATAACGTTCATGATTATTGGGAGAAAGCTGATCAGTCTGTAGTTGCAGGGATCTGTTTTTGCATCTTTTTATGCAGGGCAGTGATCTTTGCTGATTTCCAAGCAGATGGCAGATGACCTTGAGCAAATGAGAAGGTGAATTGAAGAGAGAGAGGGTGAGCAAGAGCAGAAGAGCAGGTTTTTCGGACACGTGGGCTGATGCCGTCTGGACCGGTTGCAGAATCTGAGTCGAGGTTTGACAGCAAACTCTCCACCTTGTCAGGAGAAAAGGACACAGAGTACAGGGACATTTGGGAGCGACTGGGTAAGGTGGGTCGTGAAAGCGATGGGTTTTGGACACAAGATTTAGCTGCAAACAGAGTTTAGGCATTCAGCCTTTTCGGTATCAGCAGTGCAGCCATTTGAGGTAACGGAGGGGATGGAGGGGGAACATACACCAGAAACATTTGTTTTGATGCCACCAGGATTTTAAGGAGGGAGAAAGGTTTGAAAGTTCAGACTTGACCTTAGAAAGATGTTGTTTTCTGGCTCTCCTGAGGGTAGATACACACTTGTTCCAAGCTTTATGGAATGAACTGAGATTACCCTCCATTGGGCTTGCTTTCCATTAGGCAAAGGCAAGCTGTTTCAGGACAAGTGCCTCACCACAAGCTTCCGTGAACCAAGGGCGGGAGGAAGGGTGGGACAACTGAAGACGAGAGGGGATAAATCTGTGCATGAGTGAGAGCAAGTTTCTTGGAAATAATTCCCAGGATGAGTTGATGTTGGAGAAAGTAGCGATAGGAGACCAGTCTATAAGTTTGATTGCTGCTCAGAGACCCTGCCAGTCAGCATGAGTTAAATGCCAGACTTGACGGCGGTGAGGTGGTTCTCAGATAACAGCCAAAGAGATGTCTACTTTGACAAGGACGTGGTCAGAAGAACCGATTTGGAGCGGAGAAAGAGCAGCAGATATTGTCAGCGAAATTTGTCAAAATCAGATCCAGATGAGATGGAGTACCATTGGTTGAGATCCGGGCAGGGAAGTTGACCGATTGAGTCAGTCCCAATGAGTCGCAGAAAGCTTTTGCTGAACTGCCATGACAGTTGAGAAAGGTACCCACACCGAGCCAACTGGCATGATGACAATTGAAGTCGCCACATATGAGGAAGAGAGAGTTTGGATGAGAAGATAGAAGTTGGTGATGTTTTTGGATCATGAGCTGTCGATGGAGTCATCACTGTTTGGTGGACGGTACATTACACATATAAACATGAGGTGGGAGTGGAGGGGGAACCGTAGCCAGAGGTATTCGTGGCGGTGTAGGGAAGTGAGGGCAGTGCATGGAGAGTGAGGAATAGAGTCTTTGATGAAGAGAGCAACTCCTCCACCAGGATGAGGCTCAGGTCTGTCATACCGGCGGAGGGTGTAACCAGGGAGAGATACTTGGGAGTCAGACATGTCTTGTTGGAGGAAAGTTTCTGTTAGGCAGATTATGTCTGGTTTGTCAGTGGCAACCTGTATGGAAAGATCTGAAAGGTTTGAGTGAAGGCCCTGGATATTCGAGGTCCACACTGGTCATGAAGAGGGAGGGGAGGAGGCTTTGGGTGCAGGGGGTGTGATGGGAGACGGAGGGTAGGACAAGGGATGGGGGGAGGGGAGGTAAGGAGGGTTGTTGAAAGAGTGTGGGGGATTGCAGAATAGCTAGGGGAGGGGGCCGGATGAGGATGAGAAAAGGCTATGTGCTGCTGGGGGAGAGGGGGGATAAGGGAGTGGGCAGAAGGCAGTCGAGGATTTGAGGAGGTGGAGTGAAGAGATGGAGGTGAGAGGGCAGTGGAAGGAGGCAGCTTTGTGGATGAGACGGGGGGCAACTTTGAGAAGGATGAGTGAGTGGGTTGAATGGTGGGAGAAAGGTGAGAGGGGAGTTTTTGAGAGAGGTGAGAGGGAGGCTTGGAGGGAGAAGAGTGGGATGGTTGCTTTGAGAGTGAGGGGTGAGAGGAGCGAGTTGGCACTGAAGTTAGAAAAAAAAAAAAGAATGGTTGATGGAAAGCGAACATTCATAGCAAACTGGAGTTTTAAAAAGTTTTAGGTCAGAGATGCGATTTATCACATTTCTTGATGGATGCAATTAAGGCGAATTCAGAGAATGGAGAGAAGTAACGCTGTAACAGTTGGATTGTTTAGGCAAGGTATGAATGAAAGGTCGAATTGAGAGCAGTCTGTTTAAATAGAAGAAGAGTCGTGAATTATGATCCAGTAAAGAGTACCACACATGTGAAAGAGGAAGATGAAGCATTGCAAGAGATCGTTTTTATTATTACTGTTATTAGTATTATTATTATTATTCGTATTATTAGTATTATTGTTTGAGAGAGTTTTCATCAGATTAGGTCATGGAAGTGTTGGAGAAAAAATCGTGAGGTGAATGGTGAATTTGGATCAATAAACGCAGGAGGTGTAAACAGATCACGTGGCTCTGGGAGGTGTATAGTCAAAAGTGAAATGATTTATTTAAAATACGGATTGCGTAACATTCGGAAAATGGAAGATTGAAGTAAAATTGTGGAAGTGTGTGGTGAATTTGGACTGTAAATGCAGTGTGAAGCTGCTGGGTTGATGAAAAGTACCAGGAACAGTATAGAGAGAGACACGTGGTTACAGGAGGTGTAGAGATCTAAATGATACAAGGAAGATTATTATTTTTTGATGTATTTTTGAAGAACAGGTAAGATTTGGGAATGGATGGTTGTAGGAAGAAATTGTGAAGGTAATGGTGAGAGAGGGTCAGCTGAGTGGAATAAAGATGGTGTGCTGGCAGGAAGAAGAAGAAGAAGAAGAAGAAGAAGAAGAAGAAAGATGGAGACTCGTGAGTGTGCAAGGAGAACGGTAAGTTTTTAATTTTTTTTTTTTGGGGGGGGGGATTTAAGACAAGAAATAGAGTGTTTAGTTGGGAGTGATGGGGGATGTTGGGAAAATGGGGAAGAGAGAAATTGAAGGTAATGGGGAGAAAATACACGTAAAGACGATCGTACACTGAGGGGAACGATGGGTAGGCCTCAAGCACCCGGTAAGACAAGGTTGACGAAAGCTCACAAAATAGCACGATTGTTGAAACAAAACCGAACTCGGAACACACAGAAACATGTGGGTGAGAAAATAAACAGTTAAAACGGGACAGATAACAACCGGAAACTTAATTTTGAGATCGCTTGCAGAGAGCCCTGAAGGAGACCTGCCGATGCTCCAAACCCAGAACCAGAAGGGGAATGAGATGTTTTTTTGAATGAGATGTGTTTTTGATCTGTGTTTGGAATTGCAGAAATATTGTTGTGGTCCGGTTGTCGGTGGCGAGGAACGGCCGCCAGGTGGAGCAGTTGAGCTGTTTCTCACCGAACACCCAGAATTGGAGGTCATAACCTTCAGACAACTCCGAAGGTCACGGGTCACCTAAGGACCGTGCTCGCTACTTCTCTGACGGCGTGGGGTAGGGTTAATAGCCAAATTTCAATATACCTAAGTAGCCACGTCATCAAATTCCAGGGGAAGTCACACCCTCAACGGACTCTGTCGAACCGGGTCGCTCGAGCTACCTCGGTCCGGTGTAACCGAGCAGAATTACCAAAGTACGTCAGTCCAAACGACAACTTGCAGCTCAATCAGCTTTCTGGTTCTCAAGCATGAATCATGCTTGGTCAATAATAGAAAGCACAACAACGAGCTGATACATTGAACAATTGGGGGGTTTATTTATAATGGGGCAGGGGAGCACAAAAAGAGCAGAGTTAAACCGACTATCAAGAAGAAATGCAAGTAATGTACAAGGCACTTAAACAATTGCTACTTTTCGACTGGGCCCACAGACACACACACACACACACCCAAAAGAAATGGTGGCTGCGGCCTTTATTTGGCCCTTCAGCTCGGGAGGGAAGGTGAGCTGAGGGCAAGAGTCTATACTTGCAGCTGTTCGCCTCGTGCGGTCTGGTCGAGCTTGTTCGGTGGTGGGACTCGAACCCACTGCCACAACGCAGCACCAAGCACCAGGGACAAGGGACAGAGCGACGGACGCCAGCCAGCATGAAGGCGGATGAGGTGAGAGACGACGAGGCGACAGGCGATCAAGGCCATCTTCACCTTCACGGATCAGACGACACCAGGCGAGGCAGACTCTGACAGAATCATCGCCCCGACCGTTTTTCGTTCCTCTCATGAAGTGGTTGGGATTTCTTCCCTGGCCACTCGCCTCCTGATTGGACGGTTGCGTTGCGCGATTCTCTGGCCATTCCTCATTGGACAGGCCCACGGTAGGTCTGGCAACTCCCACCCTTCTGGGTGGAGTCCCGATCTGAGTCGATTGTAGCTCCGCCTACCTCCTCACCTAAGGCCACGTGCGTAATGGCGACGGTGGAGCAAGACGACAGTGCCGCTGTTGTTGTTGTTGTTGTTGTTGTTGTAAAATAAAACCCTGACTAAAAATAAACCCGCAGTGCACACATTAAATTCCCATTAGACATAAGGGATGGGATCCTAACTATAAACACATATCGAAATAACTGAACTGCGGGGGCTGCTGACTGTCACTGTGCAAAAGGCTTCCAAATCCGTAACACCACCCCTCCCCTTTTCCCCGACTCGTTCAGAGTCGTCAAATTTTTGTGTGGCATGCATGTGTAGGTCTTTCTCTCCTTGTACGTTTTACCTATGGATCCCTGAGTGCGACATTTGTATACATGTCCAAAAATAAATAACTTAGTGTGCTGCGGAACTAAACTATCAGACTCAAACGGACAACTTAAATAAATTGCCGGTCCGAGACAGACATACAGGTGGGTTAAGAACTTTATTTACAATTTCTAATATTTACACTAACCATGGCCCAGGACCTGTTATCTGTGGAAGGAAGGCACAACAAAGTCAACAGTTTGTGGCTTGAATGGAGTCTCTGGCACAGAGAATGGATGGATGCAGAAAAAACAACAATGCACGGGCTGCATAATGCAGTCCCTGCGGTGTGGCTGCCTGCAGGGCAGTCCTTGCAAAACACTGGAGATGGATTGTCCTGGCACACATGGTTGAGATGGTGACACAGGGGCAATGCAACAAGGGCGAAGCAGGCATGGGGTCAAGGCAAAGGCAGGCAAACGAGGCTTGGCAAATGCAAGACATGGCAAACGCGGACCAGCAGCTGCAGCACAGCACAGGTCGGCACTCGAAGCTGGCCGGCCTCTGGTCTGGTCCCGTGAGGTTGTGGAGGGAGTGCGGTGGTGCCGGCCGGTCTGGAAATGGGCTCAGTCCCAACCTACTGTCTCCCCCCAACCTATTGCCGTTGCCTGTCTTTGTCCATACCCACTCCCTTAGTTTGCAACAACAATACCGACTCCCTCAATTTTCATCATATTGACTTGAAATTTGAAGAGAGTTTGCATATCAGGTCACTGAATTCAACCACCTATTAGTTTTGAGGTCACCATAAGCCAAAAGGTCAAAATAGCCCAAATTTATAAAATCCTCAATTTTCATCCGAGTAAGTTGAAAGTTGAACAGTATTCACATATATATCAAGTCATTGAATTCAACCATTGATTAATTTCGAGGTAAACAATAGCCAAAATAGGCCTGAAGGCCAATTTGGGCCAATTTTACTGAAATCCTCAATTTTCATCTGATAGAGTTGAAATTTGAAGAAGATTTATACTTCAGGTCACTGAATTCAACTAGCCAATTATTTTTGAGGTCAACATCGACCAAAAGGTCAACATCGGCCAAAGTTCAACTAAAGTGGTATTTCTGAAATCCTCAATTTTCATCCGATTGACTTGAAATTTGAAAAGCATTTTCATGTCAGGTCACTGAATTCAACCACCTATTAATTTTTAGGTCAAAAGGGCAACACAGGCCTAATTTCTAAAATTGATAGATATGGCCAAATACTAAATATATCACGATATCTCAAAAAGTTGTGGACAAGTTATGACAAAACGAAGGTGGATGAGTTGAATCGGTGACGAGAACAAGCGGATTGGATTTCGGTTCGGATCCAGCCCGTCGGTGGGATACAAAACGTGAGCTGTTCCACCTGGCAGCGTTATGGGCTCCACCGAGTGCCATTCTACTTTGTGCTGTTTTGCCAAGTTGTCACTCCATGAGTGATTTTTCATTTGATTGTTTGTCTGCACAGAACTTTCATGTTTTTCTCGGCAACTGTTTGTCGGATTGAGACTAAATTTTCAGAATTGGTGCGAATACTAATGTAAAATGTTCTCATGATAATCATGACGTTTTCGGTCATGTGGTGTGGCAGCCATGTTGGAAAAATGGAAAAACTTTGGACCTCTGTAACTCTGAAACCACAGGAGGAAAAAATTGAAACTTGGTACATAAAAAGTACTCCTCATGGGAAATGTGATTTTTTTTTTTAATGATGTCATAGGTGCCCTCTTTATGACGTCATAATTGCAAATGTGGAATGTTACATCCGATCAGTATGAAATATTTTGAGGGTCATCCAGGGATAAAATGGCCCACAATTTTTTGATGACGTCATTGGTCACGTGATTTGGCAGCCATATTGTTGTTTTTTTTCAACCTTCAAAAATATTCTTCTCTGAAATGGCTGAACCCAGTCATCACTGCCAGCATTTGTGAAGTGGCAGTTCTCATGATGTCTCTTATTACCTCTGCCACTGAAGGTGAAGGAGGTTATGTTTTCACTCCTTTCTGTTTGTTTGTTTATCTGTTTGTGTACAGAATATCTCAAAAAGTTGTGGACGGATTTGGATGAAACTTGGTGAAAACTTTGGGTGTGTGGCAAGGACGAATTGATTCGATCTTAGTGAAAATTTGGAACTATATAAGAGAATTATTTCACTTTTAAAGTGATTCTTCACTATTGAGAGATAGGGCCAAAAATGATATGGTACTGTATTGCATGATATTTCGAAAATGTATTGGGCCCGAATGTTCTCGTGGATCAGGCATTATGTGGCGGAGGTATGTGCTCCACCGATGGCCCTTCTAGTTTATAGCTGTTTTGTCATGTTTAGCAGAGAGAAGTAGAGTAATAAGAAGTCTGAATACAAAGTGGATGTGGACGGGCTTTACATTTTCAGATGCTTTCTCGTTCTATAATATTATTTTGATCTTTCATATACATCATATTAATTTTTTAAAAGTTTCTTTGTCTGATTGGGTTGTGCAGAGGTAGTCCACTTACCTTTGAGTTGTCTAACCTGGGCTTGATTTCTGGCCTGAATAAAAACTGCCAGATTGGTGTTTCACATGCAGGGCATTGCATCACAAAGTGATCTTGACCCAGCTCCAGTCTTTGCAAATCTAGACCCAGCTTTTAATCTGCTTTTCTCTCTGTAGTCAGTGGTGGTTTGTGGTGAGGATGTTGATGTCATGGAGAGATTCACTTATCTTGGCAGTGATATTCATGTCTCTGTTCGCTGTGAGTCAGAGATCAATAGACATCTGGGTCGGGCAAGGGGAGTCATGGATTCACTGGATCATGGGGTGTGGCACTGCCGGTCCCTGTGCGGGAGGACGAAAGTCTGAGTCTTCAGGCCCTTGGTGCTTCCAGTCTTGCTCTATGGATGTGAGACTTGGACTCTGACCAAGGATCTGAGACGGAGACTTAATTCCTTTGGTACCAGCTCTCTTCGGAGAATCCTTTGCTATTGCTGGTTGGGCTTTGTGTCCAACGAGCAGTTGCTGAGAGAGACTCAAATGAGATTTGCTCCCTGCATAGTCCGTGAGCGTCAGCTGTGGCTGTATGGACATGTGGCTCATTTTCCTGATGCTGATCCTACTCACCAGATTCTCTCAGCGAGGGAGTCTCGTGAGTGGAGGAGGCCAATGGGCCGACCACCAACCTCGTGGTTGCAGCAGGTTGATCGGCATCTCAAGGAGATGGGGATGGGCCAGGCATCTGCCTGGGGGATGGCCAGACGGAGGCCCCTGGAATACCGGCGGAAAGTGGACGCAGCGATGCGCTGCTCTGGTTTATGCTCCCAGACCTGACCTGACCTGCCAGTGGTGCAAGTAAGGAGAAATCTCCCTCATCCCCCCCCACCAACGACCCCCTGCCTGCCCCCTTCCCCCTCCCTGAATGGAATTCAACCAAGAGGGTTTGTCCCTGCACTGTCCTTGAAATTCTGAGCACCAAGCAAAGAAGCAGCATGTACCATTTTGAAAGTCTTTGGGATGACTCGACTGGAGTTGGATTTGAACCACAGTACTCTCATTGTTGTTGGTTGTTTTCTCCATTTGCGAGTTTCAGGAGGTGGGAGAAAGTTCTCCCAGTACTCAAAACCTCCACGTCCTATTTTTTGGTAAAGGATCATGATTCATGAACCAAAGTGTGAAACTTCGTTCTCAAAGCCTCGTTCCAAGGGATCTTTTCAAAATCTTCACTGAACCTGTGGCAGCCTCCACGTGAAGCTCGTTTGGAGTGATATTCCCAGGAATTATTTTTAAATACCCAGTGAGGGGTTTCTTTATCATTCCTGGAGCTTCGACTATGACTGGTACAATTTCATGTTTCTTCAATTTCCACATCCTCTTGACCTCATTTTTTAGATCCTGGTATTTGGTCGTTTTTCTAATTTCTGTGGCATTTAGTCTGAAGTCATTGGGAACCAAGACCTCGATCAACAATGCTGACTTTTCCTTTTTGTGTTTGAGCACCATGTCTGAACGAAATGCTTTGTTTGCGACGTCCATACTTGATGATGGGATTATCTTGTCATACGTGAGCATTGTATTTTCATTTTCAAGGATCGGATTTGGTTTGTGTTTCCATGATTGTTCTGGGACCGGGATGTTGAAATGTATCCAGATGTGCCAGTGGATTATTCTGCAGACACTCTCATGTCATTCTGTGTACAGCTGTTCTGACATGAGTTTTTTTACATCCCGTAAGGAGGTGACTGGGACTTTCTGTTTCTTCCCAGCAAAACCTTCATTTGTCCGTTTGACTCAATCCCACCATTTTCATAAAGGCTTTATTGTCGTGTCCTTGGTCTTGGACATTGATGAGTCGTTCTCCATTCCAACTAATGTGACCTCTTCTTCACCATTCCAAAGAGCATCCTTGTCGATCTCTATCCTGTCAAGCTCTTTTTTTTAAATCTTCCTGCTCTTTTTTCATTCTCCCATTTGTCACAGTATATCTGCTGATATTTATTTTTTGTAGTTTTCCTTTTTCTTTTTTCTTTGCAATCATTGGGGCTGTGTTTGTTTCTGTTTTGTTTTCCTGTGTAGTGTCCATCATTTGTACCTGTTTTTGGAATTTGTTGCTAATTGGATTAAGGACCCCTTTTCTGGTTTGTTGTTTTCTTGCTTGTATACAAATGTCATCCGATCGTCTGTTGAACTTTTCACAAACTCCGCGAGTCCTCCACACATTGTTCTGTGAAGTTGATTAACCTCCATCAAACCACCTCCTCCTCCTCCTCGTCTCGGTAAACACAGCCTCGGTATGCATTGATTTTTGTAGAACATCTTGTGAATAGTTAGAAATTTCCTTGTTTTGGTGTCGAGATTGTTGTTCTCCACTTTTGGTCAGTTTATAATTGCACAGCTATCTTGGAATACCAGCACTGCAAGTTGATTTATAGCTTTGGTTTTGTTTCTTGGGGAGAAGGATGACTTCAGAATTAGTCTAATTCTGAATCAGCACTCTTTGCTGATTATTTTACGCATTGTTTTGTGTTTACCTGTGAACCTTCTTCCATTCTGTGGTACAGAACTTGTAGGATGCTTCATTTTCTAGTTCCTGTATTGCTGTACTTTGACCGATTGAGATGTTGTCTGTTGTTTTTGTTTTTCCTTGTATAAATGTGCATTTGGCACATTTGTCAAGATCAAACTCCATTCGGATGTCCTCCGAGTACTGTTTTACTAGTTTCAGTTAATCTGCTAATTTCTTATCATTGGGGGCGAAGAGTTTTAGATCATCGATGTGCAATAGGTGTGTTACCTTTGTTGTTTCTGTGGTCGTTTTTCTGTTGCATATCAAACTGTATTAGTGTCCTTGTTCATTGATGAGGTTACTCAGTGGGTCCAGAGCCAGACAAAGCAGGTGGGGGGAGAGACTGTCACCTTGTAAGATACCACATCATATCTTTACTCCTGAGATTTCAATCTTTCCTTACAACTAAGGTAGTACCAGTGTTGTGTTCCAGAGCGTCATTGCTTTCTCAATCAATGTGAATATCTGGGGGTCAGTTTTGTATATTTGCATTCATTTTATAATCCATGAATGTGGGACACTGTCACAGGCTTTGCTGTAATCCATCCAGGCTGAGAATAAGTTGGTTTGGCAGAGCTTGTAGTTTTGTCTATCCTATTCTCAGATTGGATACCTTCATGGCCACTAGTTTGGATTGCAGTGTTGGAAGCCATCTGGAATGCTGCTTGTTTGTCTGCAAAGTTCCCCAATATCAAAGTGAAAACAAAACTTTGGTTATACTTCAACTTTAATTCTTCCAATGGCTCTGATCTTGTTCCCTGTCCACTTTTTATGTATGTGTTATCAATTATTTTATGATGGCATAATTTTAATATGTATGTAAAAAAAGCAGCCTTCAAAGAAAGGATGGATTGTCAGTGTTGACATTTATTTCAGGAGCTAACCGAGCTTTGTTAATGAAAACAGAGACAGGGTATACAGTACTTCCAACAAATTTCATCAATGGCGTTGGTCATTCCCTGAGGGATAATGATGAAAAATCGATTTTATTGATCATGGGCTCATGGCTCTTTCTCGTTGCCAACAACATTTTACAGTTTTATCGAAATGTTTCAAAATCATCGTGGTGATACACAACAGCCAACAGCATTTTAACCCAATTCTCAAGCATTTAATGATCCATTTACATTAATACTGTGTCACTGTTCACATAATTTGGTTGCCTCCATTTTTATTACATCCCAGCTCTAATTTTGGAGTAAATTTTCTTGTTGTTGGATTGCAATTGCTCAAAAAAAAAAAACCTTCCTCAAAGAGAAAAGCTACTTCATTGACTTTTTAACAGAAACAATTATGTAGTCGGGCTGGTGTTGGCTTAACGGTTAAGGTGGCTGGCTTAAAATCTTAGGCTCTATACTCCAAGCCCCTGCCCACCCGTTGAATTAACACAAGGTGGGTTGACTCAGCCTGTCATCCCTCTGAGGTTGGTGAAATGGCTACCAGTTTACTGGTAGTAGTGGGCACTGCAGCAGTGGCACAGCTACATCTTTGGAAAATCATGCTGCTGAATAGTCACAAGTTCTGTGCGAAACAATGGCAACCTTTTACTATTATCATTAATACCCATATTAAGCCGCTGTCACACCTTGACGTTTTAGCCAGCATATGGCAACGTATCAAAATGTATGTAAAACGCTGGCGTACGCGGAACTATTAATGTTTTTTTTTTTCCAGTTTTGGGCATATTCATAACAAGTTGGACGTATGCATAACGTATTGGTAACGTACACAGAACGTTTCGATAACATATAGATAACTTACACCAACAAATGCTCAGCGTGTTATCAGTGTTCACAACGTATGCCCAATGATGGTCTAACTTATGCATGGCGTGCGGCAGCGTATCGCCAACGATCACGTGGCATAGCCTATTAAAAGGCTGCGGCTTGACAATTCAAATCAGAACTGCACCAGACATCGAAGTGTCAAGTCGCTGTCACACCTTGACGTTTCAGCCAGCGTATGTCGACGTATGAAAAATTTGCCGAATACGCTGGCACACGTCGAATACGTTCTGGGTAAGTTTTGTATACGTTAAGAGCATGCTGAAGCACGCTGGCATACGTCGTAGTACATTGACAAATTTTAAGCATGCTGAAAATTTTTCGACTTGTGCCAGCGTATGATGCACACGTTCTGCATACGCTGGCCATAACTTGTAGGTACGTTTCGCGATCGTCGACACACGTTACTTGTAAGTTACTCACAAGTCGAAACACGTCGAGGTAATGTTTAGCGTACCCGAAACTTATTTCTAACCTATGAGTAACGTGCTTTAAAACTATGTGTAATGCATCTCCAATGCATATTGACGTATGTAGACGTATTTGACGTCTTCCAGACGACCACAGAACTTACTAAACGTGTTACTAACTTACAGCTACCGTATAATGGCGTATTGGCAGCGTTTAGGGGAATTGGTATATAAAAATGGGCTTCACAGGAGGAACCCGTCAGTGTTCCAGACTCCATGATTTTATTTTTTATTTTTTCTTCGGGATGACGGTGATGTTGACGCTTCGATTTCTTGTGCGGTTATGATTTAAATCGTTGAGCGGAAGCCTATTAATTATCTTATATTATAACCGCACCAAAAATCGAAGTGTCAACATCACCGTCATGCCGAAGAAGAAAAAAAAACAACCTGGGAGTCTGGAACACTGACGCTAAACATTACCTCGACGTGTTTCGACTTATGAGTCACTTACAAGTAATGTGTGTCAACGATCGCGAAACGTGCCTACAACTTATGGCCAGCGTATGCGGAACGTGTGTGTCATATGCTGGAATACGTCGAAAAATTTTGAACATGTTAAAATTTGTCGACGAGCTCGGCATACTACGATGTATGCCAGCGTACTACAATGCATGCCAGTGTGCTCTTAACCTATACAAAACTTACCCATAGTGTATTTGACGTGTGCCAGCGTTTTAGACAAATTTTTCTTACATCGGCATACGCCAGCAAACTCGTCAAGGTGTGACAGCGGCTTTACGATCAATCACCAGTATTTATGTAACTCGAACTAATCATTATATACCATACCCTGTTATCAATACACTACACAGGGTGCTGGTGCTGCCAAATCAATACACTACAGGGTTTGACATTGCCATATGTCAGGGCAGGAATTTGCAGTTTGTTCAGGGTGTGTGCGATACTACATCTACACTTCATTGATAGACACGGTGATATCTTTAACAAGCACCGAATAATACTAGTGGACTGTTCCTCAAGTTTAACGTCCAGATGAGAGACGGAACCTTTTGCTTTGTAATGCCCCACCTGGAAAAACACCAATCCCACATAACAGTTTATAGTTGGATCTGGAATCAAATAATCAAGCTGGCACAATATGGGACTTTAGAAATGATGTATGAATGCAAACGAAGCCTGCCACATGCGTTGTGCTGTGTGTGCGCGTTTTCAGCAACGCGATTATGCTAATGCAGGCACTTTCCCCCTGCCATTACTTCGGAAAAATCAGGAAATCAAATGGTCTTTTAAACATCATTTTCAGCATTTAAACGAAAGAGTGGCAATTTTACAATGGTTCACCATAATTGTTGTGTTTCTGGATGCAAATCGGACTCGAGGAAATGTAGGAATACGAGAAATATCCTTGAATGAGAGGTGTCGGGTTCATAAAATTTCTTGTTAATACTGGTAAGTGGTAGCAATGGGTATAACTAACACACACACACACACACACACACACACACACACACACACACACACACACACACACACACACACACACACACACACACACACACACACACACACACACACACACACACACACACACACACACACACACACACACACACACACACACACACACACACACACACACACACACACACACACACACACACACACGGATGCAAAAATCTCGTGCAATTTCTATCGTGGCCCCAAAACCAAACAAACAATATTGTGATGGTTCTGGGAATTGAGACCCCAAGGCAATGGTACATGACATGTAGCGGTTCCCGAGATAATTATTTCGCTCGTACTTGTTCCAGATAGGATAAGCCTGGTGCTGGCTTAGTGGTTAGGATGGCGGCTTGGGATCCAAGGGTCCTGAGTTCAAGCCCCGTTGGCTGCTGAATTAACACTAGGGGGTTGACTCAGCCTGTCATCCTTCCGAGGTCGGCGAAATGAGTACCAGTGTACTGGTCCCGGTGTATGCCCCGGTTAGAATAGGTGTACCATATCCCTGTGTGTCGTAAGAGGCGACCAAGGTTGGCGTCAGGAAGGGCATCCGGCCATAAAAAAAAAAACATTGCCTCAAGAAAAAGCCAAACCCCTGCACAGCAGGGAAAAATGGCTGTAAAAACGGTCATTTTTATTTATATTGTTCCAGATAGGGTCCTTCTCTTGTGTAGAATTGGTTACAAATGGAATATGCGTTGTCAGGGATTAGTTCCGGTTTTTTTCCTCGTTCTTTCCCATTTTCTTCTCCATACACGATCCTCTTCTCACACAGCTGAGCACACGCTGCTAACAGCCAAATTGGTATACGTGTGCCAAAATCTGTATGAATCTGCGTGCCACAACCAAACTGCCATTTCCACCACCACAGCCTTCTTCACCACAATTCTCCCACAATGTCACAACAACCACTCTGCCTGCTTCAGACACACACCAGACTTTATCTCCCATTGTTGTTTTTATCTCCCATTGTTGTACTTTATCTCATTCAAACAGCATCATTCAAACTTGCCTTTCTCACCTTTCCCATCATTCACATCACCATTACCCAACAACGACGCTTCAACTCCACAACCACGTCAATGTTCCTCCAACAGAGGGGACCGCCCTGCTATCCAGTAAGCCATTCCTGGGCATTCACGCAGCGGATGGGGATTACAGCACATCAGCCCCATGTTGAATCAGGAGCTGACATACATGGCACAGATGGAGGATGACTGAATGTGATTCCAGCTCAGCAACTTCGTGATGTCAGGTAAATGTCAGGTCAGGCCAGATTAGATCTGTGACTTGCTACAGGTATCATGTAAACCTGTACTAACCTGTTCCATGGTCGGGTTGTCAGTGACTAAACAATCTCCCCCACCAGGTTTTCTGGTGAGGAGGGTGTTTGTATGTGGACACGCAACAGGATTAAAAACAAAACCTGTCAAAGGGCGGAGGAGCTCCTTGTGAGCCAACGGCCATTCATGTCTAGTGCCCAACTGTGTCTGCAGACGTCCTCCTGCAGTTGGGTTACTTTTTTTTTAGGAGGTTGGTGGCAGGATCTGCACACCAGCCACCGTAAAACCCTTCATTCCGCAAAAAAATCTGAAAACCCACTCTGTGGGAGTACATCCTGTGCAGCTTCCCTTCGCAGGGCAGCTCACCGGATGACGGGATTGGGGCAAAGCCTTCGGGACCCCCAATCTTTGATGATAGGAGGGAAACCATGGAGTAACATCCCTGGGTCAGATTTCGGGAGAGTGTGTCGGAGTGGTTCTAAGGTGCCGTCCACCAGACGGCGGTCTCCTTGGGTTCACCTGAGGCGGTTCCTTCAGGTGGGTGCCCGGAATGTCCTATCCCTAATAGAAGATGATCACCTGTCTCTGTTATCTGTTATGTGGTTGATCAGTGCCCCAGATGAGATACACTTCTAGTCTTGGGGGATTTCAATGCATCGACTGGAACTGATAGGGATGGTTATGAGACGTGTGTTGGTCCCCATGGCTCTGGAACTGTGAACCAGAATAGCACCAAGTTCCTTGACTTTGCAAGAAGTCATGGACTTCGCGTGGCTGGTTCATGGTTTCAGTGCCCACAAGCTCATCGCTGGACTTGGTATTCCAACGCTGGCGGTGTGGCAAAGGAGATTGACCATGTCCTCGTTGATGGTCGCTGGAGGATGATCCAGAACTGCAGCGTCGACCGGAGTGCTCAGTTCCTCAATACTGATCACCGGCTTGTTGTACCAATTCTGAAGTTGCACCTTAAATCCATGAGAATGGTACCATCCCAGCCTAGGCTGGAGGTTGGCAAGCTCAAGGATGAGAGGGTAGCTGAGGAGTTTGTGAACACGCTGAGTGGAGACACTGATCCTGACACTGATCCTGCTCACCAGATTCTGTCAGCGAAGGAGCCTCTTGAGTCCAATGGGCCGACCACGTGCCTCGTGGTTGCAGCAGGTTGATCGGCATCTCAAGGAGATTGGGATAGGCCAGGCATCTGCCTGGGAGATGGCCAGACTGAGGCCCCTTGAGTACTGGCGGAAAGTGGACGCAGCGGCGTGCTGCTCTGGCGCATGCTCCCATACCTGATCTGATCTAATTTCGTGAGGAGGGTGATGTCACGCCGGAGCATATCTGGACCAATGAAAAGTCGTCTGGAAAGAGGAAAAAAATAGGGCAGTGCATGACCATGCTCCCAGGAACCACTTCCACAGGAGGTGGGGATTCACCCTTAATCCCCTCAACTCCCTCCCCAACTACTACTCCCCCCCCCACCCCCAAACCTGCTCAAGTAACAACACTGGTCACGGCAGAAAGCTTATTCTGTGGAGAGCCTCTGGAGTAAGAGCTGAGGGTTGTGGCTGTGGGGTGGACGGTTTATGGATGCTTGCTACCACAAGCAATGGAACAGAATAAAACACTGAGTAAGCAGACCAAGCACCAAGCAGTCTGGACACAGTATGGAGTGAGAGGCGAAATCGACAACCATAGATTGTGGGTGGTTCTGATCCTTACACGTTCGTTCTCTCTTTTATGACTTATCTACTGTAGATGCATAAGAGTTATCAGTGAGGGCACCGCTCACTGATAGGAACCGCTCTTTTTAGGACGACCATTAACTCTCTCCCTGTCTTTCTCATTCGATGCACCGGCACCACATCTGTCACACCTCTTCATTGCGCACCAAGATACCTCCCCTTTTTCTTCATAACCCCACCATAACCTTTACCTTCCCTGCCATGGACTAGCACGTGTCCGCATGTACAGGCTGGGTAAGTCAGAGGTCACCAACATCGTAGCTTTTTTCTCATCTCTCTTACGATTCTACCCTTTCGTGGTGTGATTCTGATGTCGCCTGTTGTGTTAGCTTAATTAAGTTTGTGTAAGCTAGATAGAATTGGTGTGTAGTTCTGCTCTTTGTCTCTTTACTGTATGAATGTGTCACTGTATATCTTTTTCCACACCACATGAATAATGTATGTCCCTGCTGTATAAATAACCCCTGTGATTAAACCCCTTGTCTTCACTGTGCCACATGCTTTTCTTCATGCTCCTTTATAAACAAGTAAAATAGACTTAAAATGTAATAGCCCTGGTTACTTTTGTAATTTTGCTGTTTGGGGTTAATTTGAAATCCATATTTCTGTCCAAACTAAAATGGCCGCCAGTCGACCAGAAGGCCATCTTTGGTCAGATCGCAAAATAAAGTGGGCGGCACATGTACGCCATCACATACTTTGCTTGAGCCAAATCTGAACAAAATCGGACAATGCATGTCTGAGAAATGGTTGGGTACACATTTAAGTAACAAAATGGCCACCAGTCAGCCATCTTGGTTCTGATCTCAAAAAAAATGATGTGCATATGTATGCCTTCATTCCTCGTCTGTATGCCGAGTTTTAACAACATTGGTAAACGCTTGTCTGAGAATTGGTTGAGGACGTGTTCGACATCACATTTTCTTTTACAACTAAAATGGCCACCAGTCCGCTATCTTGGAATTTATGTCGAAAACAAATGATGTCCTTTTGTAAGCCATCATTCGTTATCTGTCTGCCAAGTTTGAACAAGATCGGTAAATGTATGTCCCAAAAACAGACACTAAATCCATGAGCCCCCATTTTGGACTAAGTCCAATGGGGGCGAATAAACTAATGGCAGTTCAGTGCAACCAGCTCAGTGTCCTTATCTCTATTGGTCCAGCACAGTCTGCAGTATTATTAGATGGGAAGTTTTATCCCACGTGATTTGCTCTCGTTAACCAGCACGCACTCAATGTATCGCTCAGCAGTAAACCGAGTGTGTGCTGAAGGCACAAAACTCGGTTAATTTAGTCAGCTCCTTCGTTAATAGGTGTTAGATGGATAACCCTGTTAGATTTCACAAAGTTAATTGACGTTCATGGTTGCTTCACAACTCACCTGGCCGTGGAGTTTTCCATGGCATGTCAGCCTACGTGGCCGGGCATTTGGAAGGAACCCAAGTGCTTCCCCTCACGATAATTCCTGAGCCCCAGTTCTGTAAACAATATATTCATAACTGCCCTCATAGCCCCCACCCCCACTCCCAACGTGATTAATATTGAATATCATCATTTTAAAAGCTGTATAATATGCACAGGGAAGTACTCTGTGCATATGCTTGTGAATACACAGGGTACTCCCCATACCCTGTGCATTCACAAGTCCAAGATATGATCTTACCATCAGTGTTCAAAAGTACCCAAACCAGATAAGGTGGCTCCCTCAGGGAAGTCTTCCTGATACATCCAGCTCCAACGTGAATACAAGCTTTGTGTATTTTCACCTTGAATAGATGTCCTTCGTCGAAGAGCCATTTCTTTGTTGGGAATGATGCACAGACATCATCTTTCCAAATGGCGATGTCCAATAAATAAATTGCCAAGCCTGCCATGTTCACAGGAGGCACTTCCACAACATTCAAAGTCCATTCGCCAGATGTCATTCATCGGGGGTTTTGTGAGAACACACCGGTCTATAATGTTTCGGGCCTTGTACCGGCCCACTTCCTTGGGAGTTTTTGCAGCATGGATAGCTGCAAGATGTCAGTCCTTTGGGCGAACTGAGAAAGTTCTCCAACTCTTTCGCTGTGCATAGGCACATCCCTTTCTCTCAGGTACTTTTCCAAGTTTTTTGGCTTCTTTGGAAGCTTTGGGAGCCATTTCAGGTAACAATCCTCATCTCGCACGCACAAAATACAAAAAGATCCCATTATCATCATTGCTGCTCAGGGGTTGTTTGTATGCGCGCTGAGCATTCTGGGGTGAATTACATCATTCAAAAGTCCAGGGGCATATTCCATTAGTAAGCAACTAGTTCTCTGCTTACCAAGCAGCTCAGTTAATTCAAAGCGTTCAAGCAAGTACTCAAATGGAAATCGGTGCTTGGCACTGCTTAACATCATGACATTCTCCCATGTAAACAATGCCATTGTGATATTCGGGCAAATGCTGCTCGTGCCTTCGTTTTCAGTTTCACTCTATCCTCTTGTGACAACTTCACATCAACTAAAATATCACATCAGTTTACTCATTCACAATTGAAGGTACCACTCATCTCATCACCTGCTCTGTAAATATGATACAACAGTTTGTTTTATCGATTTATATATGTAAATGAGGATATACTGAAGACTCAATAGCTCAGTGGGCTGTCACTGTGGACGTGATGAGGTCCTTGGGTTTGAGTCCTGGGTTGAGACGAATATTTTTCACACTAGACCCACACAGGAATTTATTCCTTTTTAATATATATATATATATATATATATATATATATATATATATATATATATATATATATATATATATATCTACTAACAAATACCACCGATTGCTTCATTGATGGTAATACTAAAGGGGGTGGGGGAGAAAAAGAAGGGGGAAGAGGAAGAGAGGGGGTGGGGGAAGGGAAGACAGTGTGAGGTGAGAGGAAGGGAAGGCAGACGTGCGATGGAGCATTAATTACGATTCATACTGTTTCATCAAAATGATTCTGCAGAGAATAACAGTGAAGATGGAAGCAAAATAATGTCTGAAATCCATTTTCTACTGGTCATACTATAAACACGGTCCGGAGACAAACTCCTGTCCAGACATAAATACCACCTGGAGGCGTCCGGAGCCAAGCTGTCTGGATACAAATACAGTCCAGACACGTCTGGAGACAAACGCAGTCCAGAAATAACCACCGTCTGGAGATGTTCAGAGGGAGGAGGCGAGGGGAGAGTGAGAGAGGAGATGTGGGAGGAGGGTGCTGCACTGTATTGAGAGGGGGTACAGCAAGGATGTGAGAGAGACAGAGAGACAGAGAGACAGAGAGACAGAGAGACAGAGACAGAGAGACAGAGAGACAGAGAGACAGAGAGACAGAGAGACAGAGAGACAGAGAGACAGAGAGACAGAGAGACAGAGTCAGAGAGAGATAGAGGTGGGGGGGGGGGAGAAGAGTTAGCAGAAATAATGTTATGCTTTATGAACGCACGGACGCACGTGCGTGTGTGCCTGGCTGATATCGGCAATTTTTGGGGAATTGGCGGGTTGGAGTCAGTGTGATTGCCAACTACAGTATGCACTGTATGCAACCCAGAAACCTTGAAGCTTTCACTGAAAAACAATGTTACATTTATGTAGATGTTTCAGGGAGATCTTCACAGCCTGGTGTTGGCTTAGCGGTTAGTGACCTGAGTTCAAGCCCCGTTGGGCTGCTGAAGTAATACACCAGGAGGTTGACTCAGCCTGTCGTCCTTCCGAGGTCGGCAAAATGAGTACCAGTGCACCGGTAAGGGGGACACTGCATCAGCGACATCGCCGCATCCCAACCAATGATGCAGCCAGCAGCCACAGGCTGCACTCCATAGAGAGAGGGAGATCTTCACAAACATTACTTTTCATAAACAGCTGTGTGTGACTGGTGGAAAAAAATTGGCTCGATAATTTAGAAAACACGTTAATACTGCAAATGGCTCAGAAATTTGGTGTTATTGCACAACTTGCTCAGGGTGACTGAGCATGAACCACTCATTCAGGGTGACGGAGTGTGAACCACTAGCTCAGGGTGATGGAGCATGAACCACTCACTCAGTGTGACAGAGCATGAACCACTCGCTCAGGGTGACGGAACACGAACCACTCGCTCAGGGTGAGGGAGCACGGACCACTCGCTCAGGGTGAGGGAGCATGGACCACTCGCTCAGGGTGAGGGAGCATGAACCACTCGCTCAGGGTAACGGAGCAAGAACAGCTCACTCAGGGTGACATAACACGAACCACTCGCTCAGGGTGAGGGAGCACGGACCACTCGCTCAGGGTGAGGGAGCAGTGACCACTCGCTCAGGGTGAGGGAGCACGGACCACTCGCTCAGGGTGAGGGAGCATGAACCACTCGCTCAGGGTGACTGAGCACGAACAGCTCGCTCACGGTGACGAAGCATCAACCGCTCGCTCAGGGTGATGGAGCACGAAGCACTCACTCTGAATGATGTGGCACGGCGAAAGCATCCGCATTGAGTGAACAAATCGCTCAGAATGACATAGCGTGGTACAACTGTCGACAATGGGTGCTTGACAAGTGGCTTAAACACTCATGCAAGCACTCCAATTCAATGTTTGATGATAAACGGTTTGTCAGCTGTCACTACATACCATAAAGGATCCCTTTAACTTTAAAGCCGGTCTTCACTGTGCATGCAGCAGTTAATGAGATAAAACAAATTGATGAAAGAAAATGATGACCACAAAAAAGTTACTGCTTTATGCAGAACAACCCTGGAGACATCTGAAAGTTCAATCGCCTGTGAAATAAACATTGCAGAAAATCCACCATTTTCCTGCTCGTCTGTGCATATGTCACGTCGTACATCAGTTCACGGTCTGTGCAACCATTATAACTTTATTTTGAAAAATCAGTTTTTCACCAGATTTGCTTTGATTCCCTGTAGAGTACCTCGTGAAACCTCCGAAAATATAGACACAGATCTGGAAGATGTCCTGGATCGGCAGTCCCTCTGGGGGACAGGGCACGAGGTCTCGCAGTGAATGCATTAAATCATGTAGCTCAATGAAGCTAGTTAATTTTGGCACGTTCCTAAATTTTTTGTTCACTGAATATAATTCTCCAAACAGTCGAAAAATATGTTTAATGCTTTGAAAATTTCACATTTCCTTGTGTACACATGGAAAAGGAGGGAACATAACCTTGCTTGCTTAAAGTAAATATGTATATCGGCTTAGTTATAAGACTCGTTATTTCTTTAAACTAGTGCGTGCCCGTACGTGCGTGGCCATACGTGGGAAAAAAAAACTTTCAAACCGCGTGCCAGAAACAACAACCACACAGGTCGTTCCTTCGCTCGTGCGTGACCGTTCGCGCAAAAAAAAAATTTTTTTCAAACAACCACACAGGCCGTTCCTTCGCTCTCGTAAATGACGACTGCATTGGGGCATTGTGTTTATCTATAAATGCGCATAAGAAATCGAGAAATTATTATATTACAGAAAGTCATCACTATCCGGAAGTCTGTATATTGTAACCCGTAATGGGGAACGCGCTCTAACTTGGCCATAACTTGAACCACTTGTCTGATTAATTTCAAACCTTTTGAAAGGCAAACAAACATTGATTGCTGGAATTACAGAAAGAAGATAGAAGATAGATACTGTGGGTGAAAAACGCCAAACAATGTGTCCTGTCATTGGAAACTAAATGGTGCCCTTTCCCCATCGGCCATGCCTACGCAGCAACGTATCCTGTCATTGGTGTGGTAAATAAATGGCCATAACTTGGGAACCACTTGTCCGATTAATATCAAACCTTGAAAAGGCACATCCTCAGGTCCCCAGCAATATATCTGGCAAGTTTCAATTAGATCGGACGAGTGGTTGTCGAGAAACAGCATTCACAGACAGACACACAAAGATTGCTGGAATTATTTATTTAAATGATCAGATTTCACAACAGATTTTGACACTTATTTAGTCCAGACGATATCCGATCCTAAAAACCGAAATCATATTTCGATGATATACTTTAATTAGTCCGTGAGGGTAGATTGTGGAAAATCGCATCATGCAACGCATGAAATCGCTCAGGGTGATGGATATCGAGGAAGCAAACCGACAGACAGAAAATAATTTGTTATATTTCTAAATGTGAAAGTTTTCATTGATAACACAACATTCCATGTAGAAATAGCCTCTCTTGCCTACCTAATAGAACGACATAGAAGGTAAAATCATTCAAGCAATGGTTGTACCTGCTTTCAGAACCAACTTTAACTTTTACCCTCACTATCAGAGCAAAGTTTTGGCAATATGATAAAATGATGATACAGTACTTTGAAATTTGTGTTATGCATCAAGTATCGTTTGCAAATACAATTGTTGCAAATGACACAGCGAAAAGTAATTTCAATGCAACAGCAGGAATGAATCAAAATGATAAATGACGGAGTTTCGGGTTTTTTAGTATGTTTGTTCATGCACATGACAACTGTTGCCAGCTCGTTCATGCCGCTGTGTTCTTCATTCACCCACTTTGAAATCTCCTTCAGGAGACACCTCAAGATTGATCACCAGTTCTGGTCTACAGTTTTATTTTGTATACAAAATCGAGATTCATGAAAGTTGGAATTGACAAGGGTAAAATGGCAACATCGTGACAGTGGGACAGTGGGGCAGCAGGTGAACATAACAAAACGAAATTAGTCAGCAACGGATAATAATAGAGGGAGGATAAAAAAAAACAACAACTCTACAACCTGCATGTAAAGGTTAGGATAGGCAGGGTTAATGGGGGTAAAACATTTTGTGTGAGGATTGGGGGGGGGTGATGTGAGATGGCGGTGCAACACTTCATTGAAACCATGGAGGGAAGACTGTCCACACAGGTGGCAGTTTCTACACAAATGGGAGAAAAGAAAAGCAAAATAGTGTGGTTGTAAAGGCTGTGTGGATTTTGGGAATTTAACCAGGAGTGTTCCTGGCAAAAAAGAAAAAAACACATGCATCCTGGTGTTGCTGGGCAGGGTCGGAGGGCTGAGAGCAAAGGGAGCGAGATCGAAGGAGAGGTGGTGTGAAACATACGCCACCACATTGTCCACAATGTGAGAGCAATATCGGCCTTGTGCTTCATCCTCGTTGCTGGAGATTCCACTAATGTTGAGAGAGAGAGATATATAGAGATATCGATCCGGAGATCCAGATCCAACCCATAGTGGAGGGCAATGCTCCATTGTGCTGCAATGATGATGACGCTTGAAGATACGAAGAATGCTAAGTCAACATTGATACTCCTGACTATATTTTTCAAAATGTGCATTTTTCTGGGTGGGAATAGGAAATGTGAAGGGGAATCATGAATCAATACACCTTGTATTTCAAACACAAATCAATGAAGTACACTGCAAGTGGATGTTCCTTATTAGCATCGCAGGTGCATGTCGTCGTCGTCATGATTTGTGTGAGTCTTAAATGGAAGTATTCTGTAATTATATATATTTTTTGTGCACCTGTTCATGTTTTGTTTTCTGCTACATATTTTTATATTTACGTCTGCCACCAAAGATGGAAGGAGGTTACGCTTTCACCCCTTTTTTTTCTTTGTTTGTCTGTTTGTGTTCAGGATATCTCAAAAAGTTGCAGACGGATTCGGATGAAACTTTGTGGACACGTTGGGAGTGTGAGTAGGAAGAATTGCTTAAATTTTGGTGAAGATCCGCATCCGGATCTGGATACGAGAATTATTTAATTTTTAAACTGATTCTTTACCATTGAGAGATAGGGCCAAAACGATATGTTGTTCGTCTTTTGGCTGCTCCTGTTAGGGGTCGCCACATCGGATCATCCGTTATGATCCACACACTGATTTGGCATAGGTTTTACGCCAGATGCCCTTCTTGACGCAACCTTGGTCGCCCCTTACGACACAGGGATAAGGATTGGGTTTCGCCATGATTCCAGTCTGCCCTACACCCTCTCATAGCGTGGCCCGGCGCAGAGTCCCTGTCCTCAAGCGATCCTCCAACCCAAGCCTCCGAGTAGCCAGATTACAGGCGCACACCACTACCCCCGGTTGGGGCCAAAACGATATATGGCAAGATATTTCAAAAATGTAATGGGCTCGATATGTTCTTGTGGATCAGGCATTACGTGGTGGAGGTATACGCTCTACCGAGTGCCCTTCGAGTTAATTCATTTTTTGAGGGCAGGTATGTTTTATCCTCCCTCCAAATTTATTTTGTCTGTAAGTGCATGCGGCTTTGTTAGCCCTTTGTGATCGCACATATCTAGTTTATTGTGGCTTTCTTTCTTACTTGAATGGGATTATGTTTGCCGGTTTGTAATTGTTTCGTTAACCCATATGTTTTAATTTTTAATTTATTGTTGTCTTGATTACCCATTTACAAAATGTCACCAGTACTCCTCGCCACAATACCACTAATTCTATCTCTATCTCTATCTCTCTCCCTCCAAAAATAACAATTAAATATTTGCTCTACCTTAATTTTTTTTTTAACCTCAAACAAAACAAACCTCAAAATACTTTATTTATTGTAATAGTTTTTTTTTGTATTTATACAATTTGAAACTCCGATAATTAGCAATTGCTCTGGAAGATGCATGTGCTCTTTATTGAAGTTCTGATAGTAGCTGCTGGGCTGGTCGGATGGTCTAGACTCTAGAAGTACACACACTTACCTCTGAGATGTCTCACCTGGGTTTGAACCCTGACCCAGCTATAAACTGTCATTCTGGTGTTTCACATTCAGGGTGAGGCATCAATGTGGTTGACATCCCTTGGTGTCCCTTCGGCCAGTATTAGGTGGTGGACTTTAAAGATCCCACGGTATCTTCCATGACAAGTAGATGGGTTCTCACTCGCACCCTGCACAAATTACAAATTCCTGTACCATTAGTCAAGCATCCTCCATCAAAGTGGCAACTTCCCCCCCATCTAGGATTGTAACCCTTACCAAGGTAATGGTCATGCAGAACCTTCAGGTTGTAAAGTGCGTGCGTGCGTGTTGTACACGATAGATAGTATGTTCATAAACCGTCTCTAATACCGTATTCTCTTCTTGTGCCGGTGTG
Source organism: Eptatretus burgeri (assembly GCF_056783735.1). NCBI lineage: Eukaryota > Metazoa > Chordata > Myxini > Myxiniformes > Myxinidae > Eptatretus > Eptatretus burgeri. The sequence goes on along the minus strand of NC_140961.1, from coordinate 6,462,459 downwards.
GCCTTTTAGATTGCTTCCCATGTGTCCAACTATCTAAGTCCACATCGCAGTGTCACACCAAGATTTTCCAGAAGTGTGTGCTAAGCCTACAGTATGTCATGTGATTAAAGGCTCATTGCGAGCTTAATCGGAAGAACAGCCATTTCCCGGTGTGTGAATTTTCCTTTTGAATGTTTTCTTTTTTAATGTCCGTTATCACAATGACATCAAGCAGCTCGAGCATATTTTGAAAACTTCCTTTATAAAAATTGGATGGCTTTGCCATGAATGTTGTGACTCGTCCACATTCCCCTGAGATATTCAGGAATTCATTTCATACGAAAGGTCAATTGACTGACAAAGCATTATTAGATCTCCTGGCGCAAAATCCTGTTTAACTTTGGATCCTGAAATTGAAGGAATTCTGTGGGGGTGACGAAAGCTAATGAGTGATTATAAATCAGTCAAATAAAACTTGATGCTTCACTACCTTGCAGGCAACAGCACATTTTCACAAGAGCTTCTTCAAATATGAATATTTTTGTTGTTTACCTTTCAACGAGTCAACATTAGAGATTGGAACGTTTTGATTGACAAACCTGTTATGGAACCACATTATTTGAATGGCTGCTGGCTTTTTGAATTATTAACACCATGGTGTGCTTCGCATTCGCTGGTGGACATGAAAGATCCCAAAGTGACTTTTGAAAAGTCAGCCATTTTGTGATGTCCTGGATACATCGTAAAGTCCTGTCATAACCTTGATGACCTGATCACAAATCGCCATCATGTTTATTTGTATGTTATTATTACCATGAGTTTTTATTTTCTCCATTTTCCCTCCACCCGACGTCTATCCCTCCAAACTATAATCTCTATTTCAAGTCTTAAAATATAAAAAATGCAACAACAACAAAAAAACCTTTTCCTTTCTCAACTTATACCCCACGTATAACCATGTAACTTCCTGCAATGACTCTTCTTCCTTCTCGTCCCACTCTGATCATTAAAGGTTTTCACCACACATCTTCATGGCCTTTTCTTCAAACTTTTCCTTTACTCTTCCCTCCTCTTCTCTAATCTTCAAAAACAATTAAAAATAAATTGCAGTCTCTTACAATGCTTCGACTTCCCCTCTTCGCCGGTTCATCTTCAAAATCTTGTGTTCAATTCGACCTTTCTTTTATCCCGCGCCCAAAAATTCCATCTGTTGCAACACTTCCTTTCTCCATTCTGTCAATTCTTCTGCACTCCATCCATCTTCAAACATATTTAAACAAATCTCTGACCCACATATTTTCAAAAATCCCATTTTGCAATACTTGTTCGTCTTCCATTATTAATCATTCTTTTTTTTTCCAACTTCAGTGCAAATTCATCCCACCTCATTAAATCTACCTCCTCCTAACTCCCTCCCTGTTATACCCTCTCCTTACTCCTCCCATCTTGACTTCCATATGAGCATCTCTCCACTGTCCTCTGCATTGCGAACAGTTCCTCCTCTGGTATCCCAAACTGTATGGTTTTCAAACATTCGTGGACTCTGTTCCAACCTAACAAATGTCTCACTCTCATTCAGCACACTCCTCAATATCTCCAACATGCTCTCTCTTTCCTTTCATCACATCTCCCCCTCTTCCCACCCCCTCAAATTTTGTTCCTTCCCCTGCCTGCTCCCACCTCTACTTTTGCACCAGCCAGTCTCATACTTCCCTTCTCCCCACCCTTACCTTCTCCATCCTCCCTCCTTCCCAATGACCATGTCTGCTCTCATTGTCTCCCCTCCCTCTCAGAGTTTCCCTCTTACCCCTTCCTCTCAATTCACCTGCCTCCTCCAACTTCAAAGCAAACTCCACTCTTCCACCGCCCCCCAAGATTCCCCCTCACCCTTCCCAAAATCTCCCCCCACACCTTTTTCCTTCAATTCCACCTCAATTATTCCCTCACCATTCTCCACCCTCACCCCTCAGCTCCAAATTTCTCCCCTCACCCCTCCCCTTCAAATCTCCCCCTTTCCCCTCCCCTTCAAGTCTCTCCCCACTCAAAGCTGCCTCCCCTCTTCCCACCCTCTAAAATCTCATGACACCTCCCCCTCTTCCCACCCCTCAATTTTTGTTCCTCCTAATACCTGCTCCCATCTGCACAATACCGCTACCCAGTCTCATCCTTCCTCTCTCCCCAACCGACCCTTCTCCCTCATCCCCCATGGGCATGCCTGTTCTCATTGTCTCCCTCTCACCCCTCATTCTCAAATCAGCCACCTCCTCCCTCCCAAAAGCAAACTTCTCTCTCTTCCCCTTCCAAGCTTCCCCCACACCTTTCTCCTTCAATTCTTCCCCCTCACCATTCTCCCTCAATTCTCCCCCTCACCCCTCCCTTGAAAATCTCCCCTCACTCCCCTTTCTCAATGCTGCCCCCCTTCACATCCACAAAGCTGCCTCCTCTCCCCACCCCATATCTTCCAGCTCTTTCATCCACCTCCTCCAATATCCAACTTCCCTTTGTCCTTTCTCTTATAACTCCCCACTACGACTCATCCCTTTACCACTGATCCCTTTGTCCTCCTCCCCATTCGACCATCTCCCCTAGCTCTTCCACAGTCTCTTATCAACTGTCAACAACTCTCTCCACCTCCATTTCTCCTCTCTCTTACGACCCTTCCTCCCCCCCCCCCTGCACCCAAGTACTCCTCACCTCCCTCTTCCTTAACAGTGTGGACCTCAATAATCTGGGCCTTCACTCAAACCTAATTGATCTCCCCATACGGGTTGCCACTGACAAACCAGACATGATCTGATCAGTCAAAACTTTCCTCCCTCAAGACATCTCTGACTCCTTAGTTTCTCTCGCTGGTTATTCCCTCCTCCGGTGTGATAGACCTGAGCCTCGTGCTGGTGGAGGAGTTGCTCTGTTTATGAAAAACTCTATTCCTCACTCTCCATGCAGTGCCCTCACTCCTCCACACCCCCAGGAACACCTCTGGCTCTGGATCCCCCTCCACGCCCACCTGGAGCACTCTTGACCACATGAAAAGCTTTCATCTGCAGTCTGATGGAGTACTGCTCTCCCCTCTGAGCCGGTGCTCCTGCATTACATCTAGCTTGACTTCACGCTGTGGAAACCAAGGCTTTTAAGATCATTGGTATCTCCCATGAATGAGCTGAGTCTTTGGGTCTCTCACTCTCTTACCGCAGGCAGGTTAGTGGTCATTCTGTCTTCTACCATCTCCTCTTTGGCCTCCCCCCCTCCCCTGCTCTGTCTGTGATCTGTCCCCCCCTATACATCCGCAGGGTGCTCAATGTCTGCCAAAACCCCCCTTCTGGTAAAACGACCAAAATCAAGAATCACTGCTCACCTTCACTCTTTTGTTCCTCGTTTTTTCCTGCCTCTGGAACAAAATCCCACTCTTCCCTCCAGGTCTTCAAAACAGCTGTTCACTTCCATCCAAAATCTTGATCTTTACTACCCCCGTTAATCCAACCCAGAACCACCTCCTTCAAATTCCCTGCTTTCCTTCCTGAAAGTCCTTGTAGTCTCCATCTTGTTTACCCCATGTACCCCACTCCATCCCTCTCCCTTCCACAGATCTCCTGTTGTCTCTGTTCCCCACTATTTTGTCTCAGTTCCCCACTCTCCCCAACTATTTTTGCTTCCCTCTCCCCCTCCCTCTGATCTCTGCCTTGTTATATATTTGTGTCTTAGCTCTTACACGAGCCTCAACATGGAATTCAACAATGGGGGTAGGGAGGAATTGGGGGCAGGAGAGAATGCATGGGGTGGACAAGATGGGTACAGAAGGGAACTCTCAGGAGGGAAAACTTGTTTTTGATCAAATCAGACATTCTATCTCTTGCTGTGGAAACATGCAATATCCTGCAAACATGCAAGCCTGATATCCACGCGTGATATCCTACAACGATGCAAGCCCAATGTGCAATCTGATGTCCTGCAAACATGCAAGTCTGATGCCCATACCTGATGTCCTAAAAACATGCAAGCCTGATGCCCATACCTGATGTCCTAAAAACATGCAAGCCTGATGTCCATGCCTGCTGTGCTGCAAACATGCAAGCCTGATGTCCAAGCTTGATGTCTCTAAAAACATGCAAGCCTGATTTCCTGAAAACAAGCAAGCCTGATATGCAAGCCTGATGTCCTGAAAACATGTAAGCCGGATGTCCAAGCCTGTTGTCCGTGTGAGTGCTGCTCTGGTCCTGAAGTTGTGTGTTGGGAAAATGTGATTGATGTCTGGGAGTTGGAATCGTTGTAACCTCGCTGTTAGAGATGTCAACAGCCATAATGATCTCATCCCTGTCTCTAATACTAGTCATACACAGCATCCTTCCAAATAATGACAATATCAGTTATATGGCCATTTGCAAAACCAGCCTATAACATCAGGCTGCCACCACCAAACCAATTCTTCTGAGGGGTTTTAATGCTTTTGTGACCTGACAAAGGTCTCCCCATAAACCCTCCAGACTGATGGTGCCTTGCCAGTGTCCAGCAAATAACACTATAATGAGCATTGTACCTGGATCATCCCCACTTTTCATCATCCCCACTTGAACTGATTATGATGGTGTCAGCAAACTCATTTGGTGTTAAGTAATGCCTCACCATTCCTGAACTGACAGATCACGTGCGTGGCCAATTGATCGATGGTACTTGCATGGGTCATGTACAGATATGTACGTAGATTCTGTGGGAGATGTGATTTGCAAATGAATTTCCAATGCAGCTCAGTTTAGATGAGGATAATAATTGTAACATCACATGTTGCATACACAACTCTTTGACTGGGGTATTTTGATTTCTCAATTGCCAGGGTCTGCATACACATACACATGACTCATACATTTCACTGTACTATGAATCCATAATTTGTTTCACAGTTTAAAAGTTGTTGCTTAATTTTATTGTGATGCATACATGTTTGATCCTTGTAAATGATTTGATAAGTTGTTTACACTGGTGAAGTTGAATTTGTTACCAAATGATTGAGTGTGTAAAGGTCTTGCTGTTCCACACTCCTGGAACTTGTATCCCAAAAAGGAAGGAAACTATTATGTTGAGTGTGTACATAATATATACATTCAATGGAGTGTTCAAACATCAAATTACTATCTTCGATATCATTACTAGAGATATCCTGGGATTAGAGATGCTTGGGCTATCAAGTTGCAAATTTCAAACCCCAAATCCTCCAGCATCCTCTGTAATCTAAAGTCTTTCAAAAATTCATGAGAAGAATGCCTCTTGGCCTCGCTTGCAACAAGCTAGCTCAGCCAGTAGAAGGAGGAAATGTTTTGTGGAATTTAGGCCTTGTCCTTGCTCTTTCGAGGCAATTTATTTAGCAAACCCAACTGAGGGCAATCTCAGTTCTTTCCACAAAGCTCGGAACAAGTGTGTATCTACCCTCAGGAGAGCCAGAAAACAACATCTTTCTCATCTCAAGTCTGAACTCTCAAACCTCTCTCCCTCCTCAAAATCCTGGTGGCGTTTAATCAAATCTGTTTCTGGTGTATGTTCCCCCTCCATCCCCTCCCTTACCTCAAATGGCCGCACTGCTGATTCCACACGTGATAAAGCTGAATGTCTAAACTCGGTGTTTGCAGCTAAATCTTGTGTCCCAAACCCATCACTATCTCTACCCACTTTACCCAGTCGCACCAAACTGTCCCTGGACTCTGTATCCTTTTCTCCTGACAAGGTGGAGAGCTTGCTTTCAAACCTCGAGTCAGATTCTGCAACCGGTCCAGACGGCATCAGACCACGTGTCCTCAAAGCCTGCTCTTCTGCTCTTGCTCACCCTCTCTCTGTTCTATTCACCCTCTCATTTTCCCAAGGTCATCTGCCATCTGCTTGGAAATCTGCTAACATCACTGCCCTGCATAAAAAGGTGAAAAAACAGATCCCTGTAACTACAGACCAATCAGCCTTCTCCCAATCATCAGCAAGGTTATGGAATCCATCATCGCTTCAGACATGAAATCCTTCCTCTTCTCCAATGGCTTGATTTCCAATTATCAATTTGGTTTCAGACCAGGTCACTCTACCCTGGACATGCTGCTACTGCTCTCCCATCAATGGATGGAGGTCCTCATATCAATGCCAGACAGGAAATCCGAGCCGTATCCCTGGACATATCATGTGCTTTTGACACAGTCTGGCACCCTGCCCTACTCACCAAACTCTCTTCCCATGGTATTCAAGGCCATCTCAACTCATGGCTCGCAGACTTCCTCTCCTGTCGCAGTCAACGTGTGGCCCTAAATGGAGTTCTTTCATCCCCTCTTCCTGTGCAGGCTGGAGTTCCTCAAGGTAGCGTTCTGGGCCCTGTTCTTTTTCTGGTTTTCATCAATGATCTCTCGGACTCTCTGGAAAATCCTCTATTTCTCTTTGCCGATGACTCCACCCTATGCCGTACCATCTGTCATCCCTCAGACCGGCAAGCAGCAGCTTCTTCGCTCACTGCAGATCTGGATAAAATCACAAACTGGTCCAACACGTGGAACATGTCTTTCAATCCAGACAAATCTCACACTCTCACTATGTCTCTTCGAAAGGACCGTTTACAAAACCCCCCCATCCACTTTCTCAACAATCCTCTGGAAGAAGTCTTTTCTTTCAAGCTTCTGGGTCTCACTATCTGCCATGACCTTTCCTGGGAAAGTCACATTTCCAACCTTGCCTCAAAAGCCAGTCGCCGACTGGGAATCCTCCGTCGTGCAAAGTCCTTCCTCGGCCCTTTTGAGCTCCTGACCACTTACAAAGCTTTTGTCCGTAGCCTGATGGAGTACTGCTCTCCCCTCTGGGCTGGTGCTCCTGCCTCCCACCTTTCTCGACTTCACGCTGTCGAAACCAGGGCTTTTAAGATCATTGGCATCTCCCGCAATGAAGCTGAGTCTTTGGGCCTCTCACTCAATCACCGCAGGTTGGTCGGTGGTCTTTCTGTCTTCTACCGACTCCTCTCCAGCCTTGCCCCCCCTGCTCTCTCTGCGATTTGTCCCAACCACATTTCCACAGGGCGCTCAAGGTCCGCCAACAACCCGCTTCTGGTAAAACTACCAAAATCACGAATCACTGCTCATCTTCACTCTTTCATTCCTCTTTTTTCCCGCCTTTGGAATAAACTTCCTCACTCTATTCTTTCCCATTCTTCCCTCCAGGCTTTCAAAACAGCTGTTCACCACCACCTCTTATCTTCCCCCATCCAAATCCTCGATGTTTTCTACCCCCGATAATCCACCCAAGCCCACTTCCTTCAATTCTCCTGCTTTCCTTCCTGAAAGACCCTGTAATGTCCATCTTCTCCTCGCCATATTCCCCGTCCCATCCCCATCCCTCTCCCTTCCACAGTTCACCTGTGTCTGTTCCCCAATGTTTTGTCCCTTCCACTCCCGCCCCTCTTGTCTCATGCCTCCTTGCTGTGCGTTGTGTGTTTGCTCTCATACGAGCCTCGACCAAGGTATACAAAAAAAAAAAAAAAAAAAAAAAAATAATAGATTGCTCTTAGAAATGTATGCAGTATTTGTTCAGGGATACAGGTAGGATGACTTGATGAGGTCTGGCTTGCCTAATCCTGTGTCTAGTGTTGTGCTTTCATGTGTTGATTGATGTTAATGCCTATTATTGCTCACAACAGTCCATCATCCCTCACTTTCCTCGCCACCATCTTTTCCCAAACCTCTTTCCTAATTAAAATCCATGAAAAACATTAAAACGCTCATAAATTAAGCCACAGAGAAATGGATCCAAGCATATTAAAAACACAAATAGGTTATAATATTTTAAATTCTCCAGAGACCCTTATTGGGCCATTTTAACAAAAATGGTACAAACATGGGTGGACTGATCTAATATTTATGGTGAGAAAATATCTTGCATTTGAGTCCCAAAGCCATCCTGCTTTGCTGCAACCCTGCTTCGATCGGACACCTGACCCTGACCCTTGGCGTTTATTATTATTCTATTGAATTTAGAATGGGATTAAAATAAATTCAATTCAAATCAAATGGAAGACCAAATAGGTACAATCCTGCATTGGAGTAATTAGAAATAACCCCAACAAGCAAAAGCAAACATGGTCATCAGGAGGAACTTGGACAGGATTCAGGTTTCAGCTGCTACTCCTCCATTTTCAAACCCATCCAGGCACAGCCAATTAAGCCTTATTCCAAAAAAAAAAAAATCCCAAAGTACCCAGATCAAAAAATGAAATAATTCTGGCTGCCAGACAATGCGTCCGATCGAGTTGAAATATAAAACATGTGTTCCCCATCACTGCGAGGTCATAACTGTGAAGTTTCACATCAATTGGTGAAGCGGTTTGAGATTCCAATAAATATCCAATCCCTCCATCTATTCCCTCCATTCACAGGTGAGAGATGTGGGTGGGTCTTTCTTTATTATTTATACATTAACTGCTTTTAATGTTCGCATGTGGTACATGCTTGGGAGCCTCATTGGTATGCATTGCTATCTGCACTGTCGCTGATGATTCCCCAATAAGTTGAAGGTGAATAAATAATTCCATCACTTATTCTCCAATAAGTGATGAAACTGGTCTGGCAGCTGAGTGGGTATGTAGCATTGGGATTCTCATTTGTCTACTATTTGTGAATGTCTTTATAGCGATGGAGGAACTCTGGGATGGGTTTGATACAGCAAAAGGCTTACCTTGGGTAGGCCTTCTTGGTTGCTTTATGCAGCTTCTTTGGCTGGAATCACATGGGAGGTGTTAATTTATTTGTGTAATCCCAGCCACCTGGGTTTAGTTGATTAGGTGAGAGCTCATTGGCTATTCTCTCCATTGACAAGTGAGAGATGTCGGTGGGTCTTTCATTATTTATATATTGACTGCTTTTGATTGTTTGCACATGGTACATGCTCGGGAGCCTCATTGGTATGCATTGTTGTCTGCGCTGTCGATGATGATTTGCCAATAAGCGATGAAACTCGGTTCAGTTACTGAGGGGGTGTGTTGCATGTGTGATATGTGATGTGTGGTATGATGTGTGAACGTCTTTATAGTTGTGTGCAGCTTCTTTGGCTGAAGGTGTGTGGGAGGGACAATTACTTATATAATCCCAGCCACCTGGGTTTAGTTGATTACGTGAGAGCTGATTGGCTATTCCCTCCATTTACAGGTGAGATGTGGGTGGGTCTTTCTTTATTACATATAAGTATATATATATATATATATATATATATATATATATATATATATATATATATATATATATATATATATATATATATATATATATATATATATATATATATATATATATATATATATATATATACATACACATGTATGTACCCTCACTATACGCTCGGAATGCTTTCGTGAAAAACCAAGTGTATCGTGAATCAGCTTGTTGTGAAATAAGTTTTCCCAAAAGAATAATGTTATAAATAGGAGATATGTTCCTGAAGTTGTCAAAAACCAGCATTTTTCATAAAATAAGAGATCTAAAGATAAAGTTGTGCTTATCGAAAGCAATAAAAGGTGGTGTGTGTGTGTGTGTGTGTGTGTGTGTGTGTGTGTGTGTGTGTGTGTGTGTGTGTGTGTGTGTGTGTGTGTCACACCCCTCCGTCCCGCAGTGTACAGCAATG
>NC_140961.1:6320356-6440356 GCF_056783735.1 Eptatretus burgeri | reverse complement strand
TGTTTATATGTTTATATGTTTATATATATATGTTTATATATATATATATATATATATATATATATATATATATATATATATATATATATATATATATATATATATATATATATATGTTTATATATATATATATATATATATATGTATATATGTATATATATATATATATATATATGTATATATATATATATGTATATATATATATGTATATATATATATATATAGTGTTGCAGGCCAGGGGTCGGGTGGGAAGACCACGAGGTGGGGGAAGTTACCTTGGCTCCCACCAGACTCCCCGGAATTGTAGGCCATCGCACACGGATAATTCCGTGATGCGGCGGGTCACTTAACCGACCGTGGATGCCAAATACTTAACGACGTGACTTAGTTTCCTCCGTCAAGTTAATCCGGTTACCTAAAATAACAATGTGATTTAATTATCAGGGAACACGCCCTCGGTATGCCTTGTCCGGACCGGATCACTTTACTGGATCTGATGCAGCCAAGTGACACTGCCAAGGATGTACCGTTGGGAATAAAGTCCTGGCGAAACTAGGATTTGGACCATGCTGGATCATGGAAGAAAAGACAAAAACGAGCAGGAAACATTCCTAATAATAATGGGCGAGGAACGGTATGTGGCATGATCAAGATTTATTGGGTGTGTTCTAAAGAGATAGGGGAGAGAGGTGTGTGGTGCAGCAAATGAACAGGAAACTTACAAAAGCGGACACAGAGCAGACTTAACGCGAAAATAATAATAATAATAACAATAACGATCTTCTGCAGTCTTACTTAAGCACCGAGGCACCAGGACACACACAGACACAGAAAACCCAGTGAAGAGGAAGTTTTGAAACAGGAAGGGAAAGGAGTTGAGGCTCCGATCTCGGGACCTTTGTTCTTGATCGCACGAAGGCACCACCAATACGTTTCAGGGCGGGGGGGGTGGGGGATGTGGCACTACTCCATAGTGTGGCACCCGATAGCTAGCGCATCGTCTCTGGCTTCAGCAGAGCATGTGGAGACCGTGTTCATTAAGGAGGGGCTTGAGTGGAGAAGGGGCAGAGTCCAGAGTGCGTGGATGGAGTGTTCGGCGGTTGGGGTCGACGTCGTGTGGGCGGAGATGAGGAGGTGGAGTCCAGGCAGCAGGATGTGGGTCATAGCGGTGTTGATGAGGGTGAGGCGAGAGAGGCGGAGTCCAGGCAGCAGGAGGTGGGTCATAGCGGTGTTGATGAGGGTGAGGCGAGAGAGGCGGAGTCCAGGCAGCAGGAGGCTGGTCGTGGCGATGTCGATGAGGGTGAGGCCAGAGTGAAAGAAGAAAGAGAAAGGCGGAGGGACCGCTCCAACCTTTATAGGACTTTCAGCGTGGGGGGAGGGGCCACCGCAAAGCGAAACGTCATCACTTGAATCGGGCGCTCTGATTGGCCCTGACCCCTCAAGTGGCCCACTAACTTTGGCCGGAAACTGCCTCACTTCGTTTCCGGCAAGGTCAACTTAGACAGCGGCAATATTCCGCTACGACCCCACGACATGACACCAATCGCCCACACCAAAATTGGCATGCGAATCATCCTGCAAAAAAACCCCCGGATCATGCCCTGGCGATAGGCCGAGGGTCCCGCATGCCTGCTCGGGCACCTTACCAGCGCTGATCAACGCGCCCGCTCCGCGCACGCCAACGCAGCCCGCACCACACAACACTCCCCGACTTGATCGCAGCTTCGCTGGCCGTCGAGATGAGAAGATGTTCAACATCTGTGGGGAATCCGCTGCTGCCAGCGAGGGACGAAGGTACATCGTTATGGATAAATCCATGCATGTTTCGCGAGCGGCGTACGTGTCTTCCTTCGAGTAAATTCTATACAGTGCGTGTGGTTCGGCCATTATGCATGTTGCCAGCTCCCACGTCCACACGACTCTACTCGCATGTGCGCGGGGGCGAACACCGATATGTGTCAGATATATGGTTGAAAATGAACACACCGCTTTTACCTCGCACACCCGCATCCCGCCCAACGTGGCATGGAGTCGCCTTTATCGGCCTCCATTATCGTTTCCTCGCAGCGGCGCCACACGCACTGGCCTCCATGAGGGCCCACCTCACAGCGAAGGCGCACGTGGCTCACATTTATCTCAGGAATAATCAAACAAAAAGAAGTCGGGACGAAATGTAGAAAACATGATGTAAGCAAACCGAGCTATGAGATCATCGCAACGCACACCCGTTTTCCCGCTTGACAAAAGGAAAGGGACTATCTACACGTATATGAATGGAATAACTGTCGTGGGACCACTATCCGTTGGATGCCTCCAAGAACCACAACAATATATATATATATATATATATATATATATATATATATATATATATATATATGTATATATATATATATATATATGTATATATGTATATATCTATAGTCTATAGGGATAGAGTACGATATATATATATATATATATATATATATATATATATATATATATATATATATATATATACAGACAGACAGACATGCTTTTTGAACAACACACACACTTGGCCGATATCGGCAATTCTTCGGTAATTGGCAGGTTGGAGTCAGTGTGATTACTGAGTGCAGTACGTACTGCATACAACCAGAAACATTGTTTGGGGGGGTTTTCAATAAATTATTTTTAAAAACAACGTTTCATTATAGACTTTTCAAGATGTGCAGAAAAATTATTATTTAAAAACATCTGCTATTCGTCATGTGATGGGTAAAAAAAATTAAAAGAAATTGGCTCTAATTTGAGAAAACATGTTAATGCGGGAAACAGCTCGGAAATCGTGTGTTTTCGGCTTTGAAATTCACAAAGGGAAACTCCTGACGATTCTGACATCAAACTCGGTTCATATAAAGATAACCATCTGCTTTCATCTGTACCTCGAAGATAGCATGATACTCCAGCATAAACATGACTAGCATAACCCATGCTCTGCGTGACATGTTGGGGTGGGTGTGTTTGAGAAAGGAACTGATGCAGAGTATCAGTAGTAATTTTACTTTAATGCAGTAAGTGGAATACGATTTCACTGTTTCAGAACCATTTTATTTACTTTTTTTGCACCATGCACCTCATATGGTCTTTGAGATAATGTAAGCCGAATATCACGTTACTCGAGCGCAGAACAAAGTCGAAGATAGCGCGACACGAAACCACAAACTCGGAAATAATATACAAGATGTCATATGTTCAAGGTGGACCCGATTCCATGAAAGCATCAGTTAAATTTGTTTTTTTTTTCACATTTAAAAGGTAATGGTTGGTTTCCCACTAAGCTTGTGAAATCACAGAGTTTTTTTTTTTGTATACATTCATGAGGCTTGTATGAGAGCTAAAACACAACACACAACAAGGGGGGAGGGGGCATGAGACGAGAGGGGCAGGAGAGGGTAGGACAAAATAGTGCGGAACAGAGACATTAGGAGATCTGTGGAAGGGAGAGGGATGGGGCGGGGAACACGGGGAATACAACATGGAGATGACAGGGACTTTCAGGAAGGAAAGCAGGGAATTTGAAGGAGTTGGGCTTGGGGTGGATTAACAGGGGTGGAAAAGATCGAGGATTTGGATGGGGGATGATAAGAGGTGGTGAACAGCTGTTTTGAAGGCCTGGAGGGAAGAATGGGATTGAATAGAGTGAGGGAGTTTATTCCAAAGGCGGGAAAAAAGAGGAATGAAAGAGTGAAGGTGAGCAGTGATTCGTGATTTTGGTATTTTTACCAGAAGCGGGTTGTTGGTGGAACTTGAGCGCCCTGCAGAGATATGGTGGGGACAAATCGTAGACTGAGCGGGGGTGGGGGGGGAGACCGGAGAAGAGATGGTAGAAGACAGAAAGACCACCGTTCTGCCTGCAGTTGAGAGAGTGAGAGGTCCAAAGACTCAGCCTCATCGCGGGAGATGTCAATGATCCAAAATGCCTTGGTTTCCACAGCGTGAAGCCGAGAAAGGTGAGAGGCAGGAGAACCAGCCAAGGAAGGCCTTTGCACGATGGAGGATTCCCAGTCGGCGACTGGCTTTGGAGGCGAGGTTTGAAACGTGGCTCTCTCAGGAAAGATCATGGCAGATAGTGAGACCCAGAAGCTTGAAAGAAAGGACTTCTTCGAGAGGATTGTTGAGAAAGAAGATGGGGGGGGGGGGTTCCAAACAGTCCTTTCTGAGAGACATGGTGAGAGTGTGAGTGTGAGAGGGAGAGCAAACATGGCCTGTTCTAAGTTCCGGTCGAATTTCTGCACAGATAAAGCACACAAAAAGAATCACAGAGGCATACCTTTTAAATAGAACTAGTCGAAACCCCGTCACAGACGGATTCCGTTCCATGAGCCCAATATGACAACCAGTGGCGGCTCTTGTAAGAGCCGGATCCCAGTCGATGTACTCCATGGCCTTACCGAATGAGGCCGACAAAATGTCCTTGTACACTACTCCTTGTGAAGAAGTCCCCTGATTTGTGCACGTGTCTACTTTGACGTACAAACACCGTGTTAAAACCTTTCAGGTCACAGTACTGAGAAAAACGTGACGCGACCGTGAGGAGGAGCACAAAATTGGTCCTTCAGTCTTAATATAGAGATAGATACAATATTTCTTGTTACATTTTTTGTGTCAAATTCACATTCGGAGGTAGTCAGCATGTGCAGAAGAGGGTTTTACATTGCAGACGCTATTTTTGAGGAGTGGAATTGCACCGCTCAGCAGTGACTGTCTGCAGACGACAGACGTAATGTCATCAGCGAATGACCTATGATGTCATGACGTCCTTACGCCTCTCAGCGGTGACGTCACACGTCGCCATGTAAACGAATGTAAAACGAAAGGTGTTTATTCTGCTTCAGAGTTGAAGTTTGGCTATTGTCACTATGTGCGATGCACTCTTACAGGTACGAAGTTTCTTTCAGTCAAGGTCACAGTACCGAGAAAAAGGTGACGCGACCGCTAGGAGGAGCACCAAATTGGTCCTTCAGTATTAATATATAGATTCTTTAAATCTGGAAATCAAGCGAACAAATATGAAAATGTAATTCAAAGGAAAAACAATCCAAAGCAACCACAAAATGTCGGCACACGCTTTTCACAGCTCAAACCAACATGAAGGAACTCGGAACAGGAACTCTGAACACGAGGTCGATGGAGGTTTTTTTTTTTGTCTTTATTTAATTTATGAATGTCGTAGTGACAGGTTTATGATGTTAAACAAAGTGATGTCATCTAAAAATGAAGTTCCACAACATTTTCAGCTGGCGATGCACCTCCTGATGGATCACCCCGTCATCGCACAGCTTGGTTGATGTGACGTGTACGTTATTTTTACCTCCTGGAGAGTCCTGAGATGTCAAATATGTCCGAATTGTACGGCTATGATGAACAGGCATTCAATAATATGAGTGAGGAAAGTGAAAACAACAACTTCATCATTAAAAAATCGTTGTGGCTTGTTCCAAGTCAAGACATGGTTGAGCAGGCCAGAAAACATGGCAGCTTCAGACCACAGCGAGGTTACCCAGGAAACACATTGAGACCCAGAGAGTGAGGTGGCCTAGGATCACCCGATGAAGGATAAAATTAAACAAAGCCGTTAATTATCTTCGAAAGGGGTTTTTTTTAATTAACCCAAACACCCAATTTTCACTCTTTCGCTTAATTGTAGTTTTCATAGGATGCATGCAAAGTTTCAGGCTGCTAGGTTTTATAGTTGTGGAGTTATGGAGGAGACACATTGACACACACTCACACATATCCATCCATCCATTGGGACCATACTCTGCACAGAGCGTTGGTGCTGCCGAAGCAGTCCCCTTGGCTATTGGTGGCAATCCTGGATGGGTCACCACTCCGACACAGGATACCAGCAAGATGGTACTCATTTTGCTGACCTCAGAAGGATGACAGGCTGAGTCAACCCCACCTGGTTTTAACGCAGTGGCCAATGGGGCTCGAACTCAAGACAATAAGATCCCAAGCCAACCACCCCAACCACAAAGCCAACATCAGGATCCACCTTCTCTGAAGCCTGTTGCAGTGTTCTTTTATGCTCGCTGACCCCGTATCCCTTTTCTTTCCTGACAATGCCCTCCTCAGACTGTAGTGTGTCTGTGAATTTTGTCCACCTGTTCCCCTCAGCTAATCTGTAAGTCTGTTATGTCTTCCTATGAGCCTCGCCTTTATGTATAATATCAAGAAATAAACATATATCTGGACTTTTGTATTCTTGGGTTTCACCATGAGACATCAACTGTGCAAGACAAAGTGAAATGTGGGTCTATTTTGATAGCCATGATCCATTCCTTTCAGCCTACCTGGTAATTGTACATCAGTAATGAAGTATTTTGCTCCAATGTTTCCTGTGGCTCCTGTATCCCATTTAAGAATCACCTTAAAATACTTTCTCTAACCCTGTCAGTACTACTGTTCGGGTCAGTTATTGGAGGAATTGAGGTGTGAAAATATCTATTCACTTGGTTTTGATATGAAGCTCCGGCAACACATCAACTTGCCTCATTCAATGCCATGAAATTGTCACCAACTGGAAGCTAAGGCACAGGAAGTTCCTGTTCGTCTCTCTGTCTCTGTCTCTCTCTGTCTCTGTCTCTGTCTCTCTCTGTCTCTGTCTCTCTCTGTCTCTGTCTCTCTCTGTCTCTGTCTCTCTGTCTGTCTCTCTGTCTGTCTGTCTGTCTGTCTCTCTGTCTGTCTGTCTGTCTCTCTCTGTCTGTCTGTCTGTCTGTCTCTTTCTCTCCGTCTCTCCATCTCTTTGTCTCTTTGTCTCTCTGTCTCTCTGACTGTCTCTCTGTCTCTCTCTCTTTCTCTCTCTCTCTCTCTCTCGCTCTCTCTCTCTCTCTGTCTTTCTCTCTCTCTCTCTCTCTCTCTCTCTCTCTCTCTCTCTCTCTCTCTCTCTCTCTCTCTCTCTCTCTCTCTGTCTCTGTCTCTCTCTCTCTCTCTCTCTCTCTCTCTCTCTCTCTCTCTCTCTCTCTCTCTCTCTCTCTCTCTCTCTCTCTCTCTCTCTCTCTCTCTCTCTCTCTCTCTCTCTCTCTCTCTCTCTCTCTCTCTCTCTCTCTCTCTCTCTCTCTCTCTCTCTCTCTCTCTCTCTCTCTCTCTCTCTCTCTCTCTCTCTCTCTCTCTCTCTCTCTCTCTCTCTCTCTCTCTCTCTCTCTCTCTCTCTCTCTCTCTCTCTCTCTCTCTCTCTCTCTCTCTCTCTCTCTCTCTCTCTCTCTCTCTCTCTCTCTCTCTCTCTCTCTCTCTCTCTCTCTCTCTCTCTCTCTCTCTCTCTCTCTCTCTCTCTCTCTCTCTCTCTCTCTCTCTCTCTCTCTCTCTCTCTCTCTCTCTCTCTCTCTCTCTCTCTCTCTCTCTCTCTCTCTCTCTCTCTCTCTCTCTCTCTCTCTCTCTCTCTCTCTCTCTCTCTCTCTCTCTCTCTCTCTCTCTCTCTCTCTCTCTCTCTCTCTCTCTCTCTCTCTCTCTCTCTCTCTCTCTCTCTCTCTCTCTCTCTCTCTCTCTCTCTCTCTCTCTCTCTCTCTCTCTCTCTCTCTCTCTCTCTCTCTCTTCCCCTCTCTCTCTCTCTCTCTCTCTCTCTCTCTCTCTCTCTCTCTCTCTCTCTCTCTCTCTCTCTCTCTCTCTCTCTCTCTCTCTCTCTCTCTCTCTCTCTCTCTCTCTCTCTCTCTCTCTCTCTCTCTCTCTCTCTCTCTCTCTCTCTCTCTCTCTCTCTCTCTCTCTCTCTCTCTCTCTCTCTCTCTCTTTTTCTACCTCTCTGCCTCTCTCTCCTCCTCCCTTTCTTTCTCTTTCTGTCCCTCTCCATCCCTCTCTCTCTCTCGCTCGAACCTTGACGCAATTTGTCAGTTCGGCACAAAACTTCATTGTCGTTGACAAATGCTCCACTGACTTAATGATCAGCCATTAATGTTGAAAAAGTGGCCGATAAATGACTGTTCACTCTCCTGGTAAATATGTATTTGTTTCAGCCACACACCGTGCAATCGTGAGGATCACAATATCGCCAGCAGATAGCCACTGCGGCACTTGCCAGCTCGAGATCGGCTGACTAACTAACCAACCCTCCAGGAATTGTACAAAAATCTGAAATTGAACTTCATTATAGCAGCGAATGGTGAAACGTATTGGCCAAATTGAATTGTTTTCCCCTGAAAATCCATGCCGTGATGTGGTTCCAACATAATGTTCTAACAATTTCACCGGGCTTCTCCTCTTTATTATGCTACTGGGCTTGTCGAACAAGTCCAGTGGAACAAAATCTGTAAAATAGTCATTAAGACGAGAGAATCAGCATTCATAAAAAGCATGAAAGTTTACGCTAAGGTTGCATTGAATGCTCTCCAGGGCACAATCTTACATCAAAGCTCTTGGCAATCAATCAAGATGAGATTCAAGACTTTTTGAAATGTCGTGCTTTTGTAAATTTTGTTGTCGTTCTTTCCGTTAACAACACGATTCATCACTATTATGTGATGCCAACAGCAGGCTGGATAACCACGTGACATCATCCTGATTGTGCTCGTGACTTGATGCTCTGGGGAATTAAACATGATAGAACACTTTTCTTTGCCAAGTATGAATAAAGTGCTTCCTTTCTGGAAAAAGGGAACATGATTTTGGATGTGATGTGGGAAGATGGGGAGGGGGAAACATTTTGCGAGTGTCAAGGTAACAGCTTTTGGATGTATTTTGGAAGGACATTTGTTACCCCATGAACTCGAAGCAAAACGTGGTGTTAAGCAATTGGTTCATGTCCGTCAGTTCGTCCGGCACATTATCAGTGTGTGATTGAGGAACAACTCATTCAAATCGAATGCTATATTTTGAAGATGAATCGGAATATAAATAGGAAAATGAGTTTCTCGCTTTGCTGTATTTTGGCCTTGAATTCGTCCCAATGATGCATGCGCATGGAGGAGTGAGAATTACTTTTACTCTGTCTGCCTGCCTGGCAGTCAAACAAAATTGAAAATCATTCCAAACAGGAAACTTACTGTTTTTAATGACGTCATAAAGGATACATATACACTACATGGCCAAAAGTATGTGGACACCTGCCTGTCCAACATATCATTCCAAAATCATGGGTATTAATATGGAGTTGGTCCCCCCCCCCCCCACCTTGCTGCTATAATAGCCTCCACTGTTCTGGGAAGGCTTTCCACGAGATGTTGGAACATTGCTCCGGGGATTTGCTTCCATTCAGCCACAAGAGCATGAGTGAGGTCGGGCACTGATGTTTAGCGATTAGGTCTGGCTCGCAGTCGGAGTTCCAATTCATCCCAGAGGTGTTTGATGGGGTTGAGGTCAGGGCTCTTTGCAAGCCAGTCAAGTTCTTCCACACCGATCTCAACAAAGCATTTCTGCATGGACCTGGCTTTCCGCACGATGGCATTGTCATGCTGAAACAGGAAAGGGCCTTCCCCAAACTGTTGCCACAAAGTTGGAAGCACAGAATCGTCTAGAATGTCATTGCATGCTGTAGCTTTAAGATTTCCCTTCACTGGAACTAAGGGGCCAAGACCGAACCATGAAAAACATCCCCAGACCATGATTCCTCCTCCACCAAACTTTGCAGTTGGCACTATGCTTTCAGAAGGACACTCAGTCGAGCGCATACCTCTGGCCCGTCATGCCTGATCCATGAGAACATATCTGGCCCAATACATTTTTGAGATCTCATGCTATATATCCTTTTTAGCCCCCTCTCTCGATCATGAAGAATCACTTCAAAAATTCTAGTAGCCGGATCTGGATCCAGATCTTCACCAAAATTGAATCGGCTCGTCCTTCTCACAACACCAAACCTGTCCATAAAATTTCATCCGGATTGGTCCACGAAGTGGCTGAAGCTCTCAAGCAAACACTCCATGTGAAACCGTTGATAAGGAACGGCTTACCTTGGTACTTGGACAGAATTGATTAATTTATTCGACTTTTACAATCTTTATTTAATTAAAAATTTATTATATACTTGAAGACTGTAGTACTCAAATCGGCAGCACAATGTCAATGAAGGTTCAATGGGGGTGGTGAGTAAAGGTGGTGTTTGGGACTGCTTCTGGAGTATGGTACTTACTAGCACTAAACTTTGGGTTTTTTTTTTTAACTATCGTTAAAATCATTATTTTATTGATGTGGAAATAACACTGCGCAGGGTAACATGTTCTATGAACTCTCTAGTTGATGGAATCACTTTGTCTGGGAGGTAAATCGTGATGATCATAGGGATGTAAATAAAAAGAACAGGTACTTCACGGTAAGCTGGTTGAATGGGTCGGTAGTGTTGACTCGGATGAACAAGTTAGGACTTGCTTTGTAACTCGTTTGCTTGTCATCTGCATTGCCTGGTTTGTAAGTGCATTTATCCCCAGGGGTTTTCGGTCTCCATGATACTTTGTTTGTCCATTTCCCCAACCTTGCCAATGAGCTGGAACGTTTCGCTTCTTTCTACCATGTAAAAATGTGTCACCCCATCTAATGTACCGTGCGCGCGTGTTCGCGTGTTCCACCTGTTTTCACAAGATTTTCAAGCTTAATGTACCATTAAATGTCTGAGTACTGCACTTTATGTCTGACGTAGACAAACATAAATATTTATCGGTGTGCATTAAGGTCAGGTTCATGGGTCTGCGGTGTCATAAAGACGCATCGCTGTGCTTGTAATGTCCAGGAGATTGTCGATCGTTTGATTTATTAGCCTCTCACATTGGTGACCTCGTGATGAAGTATGGAGTGTTTATTTTCCATGTGAAATAAGAATCCCAACGGTGTACCATGTAAAATATGTGAGAGTTAAAACAAATGCATTCAAAAGGCAACTGTAGTCTTTGATGGCAATGACAAACATCCCAAAAACAGGACAACTGGAAAAATGATAACCTTTTAAGAGTGAGATGACAGCACCTCCTGTGACTGTGTTATCACGATAGAAAGAAGTTGAACATCATTAATGGGCCAGCTGGGCTCACCGCAGACATGCCTGGTGTACATCGAACGTGCTCCAGTTGAAAAGGCCTTGATTTTATCCACTTGTCAAATTGCTCCTCACTCTGTGTGTGTGTATATAAAATCGTCGTGATTTTTTTTCAGAGGTGACGTTGTCGAGACTATTGGAGATTGGAGGTATTCAGCATCGAATCCCGGTTAATCTGAGGAAGATGGCGGGCTGGTTTTGTCAGTGCCACTTTTACCAATGAAAGAGGCAATCAAGAAGATGTATATGTATATGTATATGTATATATATATATATATATATATATATATATATATATATATATATATATATATATATATATGTATATATATATATATATATATATATATATATATATATATATATATATGTATATATATATATATATATATATATATATATATATATATATATATATATATATATATATATATATATATATATATATATATATATATATATATATATATGTATATATGTATATATATATATGTATATATATGTATATATATATATATATATATATGTATATATATATATGTATATATATATATATATATATATATATATATATATATATATATGTATATATATATATATATGTATATATATATGTATATATGTATATATATATGTATATATGTATATATATATATATATATATATATGTATATATATATATATGTATATATATATATATATGTATATATATATATATATATATATATATATATATATATATATATATATATATATATGTATATGTATATATATATATATATGTATATGTATATATATATGTATATGTATATATATTTCTCAAGGTGAGACACAGCAAAGAAACCAGAAACAATGATCACGTGTGCTTATATAAGCATGGTCCAAGTGAAAGCAACACCGATTGGTTCTGAATCCGTGATGTCAATCACATTCCGACTCACATTGGTTGATTCCGTCACCGCTATCTTGTCTCCGATTTGTTGGAGCAGATTGGCAACTCTGCTCCAGCCAATCGGAACCAAGATAGCGGTGACGGAATCAAGCAATGGGAGTTTGGAATCTGATTGACGTCATGGACGCAGAACCAATTGGTGTCGCATATATATATATATATATATATATATATATATATATATATATATATATATATATATATATATATATATATATATATATATATATATATATATATATATATATATATATATATATATATATATATATATATATATATATATATATATGTGTGTATATCTGCTCTTCACCCATTGGTTGGACAGCTGACCTAAAGTTACCCACAATTGTAACCTGAAATATTTAACCTAAAAGTGCCTATATAACCCAAAAGCCACTCCCCCCCCCACTCCCCCGAGGATCCAAAAGAAACAAACGACCATGAAGACCCCAAACACCAAAAAAAAAGTGACTTGAGGTCCCCAACCACCACCCCCCCAACACCCACACTTTTACACAATCCCATGTCCTTCACCACCCTCCCACTGCACCCAAACTCTGTGCTTCCCTCCCCCTTTCTTCAAATCCTCAAACCCCTTTATCCTAACTGTCCCCTCTCTGCCCTCTTTCCCCCAAGCCAATTATGTCATCCATCCATCCATCCATTGGGATCATACTCTGTGCAGAGCATTGGTGCTGCATATGCAGTCTTCTGGGCTATTGGGTACAATCCTGGATGTACCCAATGTCGCCACTCTGACACAGGATACCATACCAGCACGCTGGCACTCATTTTGCCAACCCAACTGGTATTAATTCAACAGTTGAGTGGGATTTGAACTCAGGACCCTGGGTGCCAAGCCCACCACCCAAACCATGAAGCCAACACCAAGCATACTCTGTCATTCCCTCCCCCTTTCTTTTTCAAGTGCTCAACTGCCCCAAACCCCCAAGTACTCATTTCCCCTTCCAAGTCCATCCATCCACCCCCCCAAATCTCGACAACTCATTCTTCCTCTTCTATCTCCATACACCCTCACCCCCAACTCTCTGCCCCCCTCCCCAATTCTTCCAATTCTTAACAACGTCACACAAATAAACACAGGGAAATTTGGCACATGAGAAGGCCATTTGGCCTGTCATGCCTGCATTGTTCCTGTTCCTGTTTGTTAAGAACAATGTTAAAAGTAAATAAAGATGGAACGTTAAATTCACGCTTACTTACCCCTTTCTTCCCTTAGCCTCACTGTAATTCACAGACAGGTGTTTGTGTGTTTGTTGCTTTGTCGCGCCGCGACTCCTACAGTTTGTGGTTGATTGATTGCATTTTATTCGTGATGAAGTCTGCTCTGTGTCTCCCTCCCGATTATTGTAATAACCCCTGTTAAACTTACCAGCTCGTTGCCTGTCATTTCTTCCATTGGCCCAGTATGGTTCAGGCTTGAGAAGTAGTAAGTCCATTTGTGCTGTAAGTGGCAATTTGTACCGGCATGGCTTTGGTAACTTCTGATCGGTTACGCCGGATCTAAGTCGGTGATAGTGACTCGGTCTGGACAAAGTCGGCCAAGGGTGTGGCTTCCCCAGTAGTTAGACGGTGTGGATACTGAGGTAAATTGGAATTAGACGATTAATAATCTACGGCCGTTGAAATATTGGTGTATATACGGTCCTTCAAGAGACCCGTATGGAGTTATCTGGGGTAAGCCTTTCCATGTATGGTGGAGTACTGTAATTGGCAGATTTGGGTCAGCCCTAATCAACCCCGGCCATATCAATATATATATATATATATATATATATATATACATATATATATACATATATATATAGTCATATATATATACATATATATATATATATATATATATATATATATATATATATATATATATATATATATATATATACATATATATATACATATATATATGGGGAGACATATATATATGACATGTATATACATATATATATACATATATATATATATATAATATATATATATACATATATATATATATATATATATATATATATATATATATATATATATATATATACATATATATATATATATATATATATATATATATATATATATATATATATATATATATATATATATATATATATATATATATATATATATATATATATATATATATATATATATATATATATACATATATATATATATATATATATATATATATATATATATATATATACATATATATATATATATATATATATATATATATATATATATATATATATATATATATATATATATATATATATATATATATATATATATATATATATATATATATATATATATATATATATATATACATATATATATATATATATATATATATATATATATATATATATATATACATATATATATGTATATATATATATATATATATATATATATATATATATATATATATACATATATATATATATATATATATATATATATATATATATATATATATATATATATATATATATATATATATATATATATATATATATATATATATATATATACATATATATATATATATATATATATATATATATATATATATATATATATATATATACATATATATATACATATATATATATATATACATATATATATATATATATATATATATATATACATATATATATATATATATATATATATATATATATATATATATATATATGTATATATATATATATATCTGCATATAAAAATGAAACATTTCGTTTTTATAAGTCTTTTCAACTGTTTTGATGGAGTGATTGGTTGAGAACTTCAGCCACTTGATGAGTGCTCTTCAACCACTGCTTTACATGGGGAAAACTCTGGAGTTAGGAAGGTAAAATAAATGAGATGATTACAATGAATACAAAATGTTTTCAGTTGTTACAAAACAATGAATCAAAACGTCATGGCAGGATAACCCAGAGGTACGGATACTCGCTCTCAGCTGTCTCGCCTGGGTTTGTATCCCGACTCAGCTATAAATTGTCATTCCAGTGCTTCACAGGCAGGGTGATTCATCAATGTGTGGGTCGTCTCTCGGATGGATGTTAAACTGGATGGCATATCTGCCGGACTCTCTCCTCCCCTCACTCTCCCCGCCCCTCTCCCTCTCTTACCTCGCCCCTCTCCATCTCTCACCCCGCCCCTCTCCCTCTCTCACCCCGCTCCTCTCCCTCTCTCACCCCTATCCCTCTCTCACCCCTCTCACTCTCTCTTCCATCCCTCACCCTCCTCCTCCTCCCCCTATGTTAAGGGGACTGTTGGTTTAGTTTTGAATTTAAAACAGCTTCCCCTGAGTGTAACATGTATGAATCACATTCGGAGTGATTCGACCAGAGGGGTGCAAAGGTCACTCCATGTGCAAGCATGCATGAAATCAGGCCTTTGTCAGGTAGATAGCATGGGTTTTAAATGCTCTGGCCCAGTTTTATACAGAACCCGGAAGTTAAAAAATAAAATGTTGCTGTTCTGGCACATTTTATCACCCTTCCCTCCCCTCCCCTCACTCTGCCTTCCATTCCCTTCCCATCATGCCACCTTCCCTTCCCATCACACTACCTTCCCTTCCCATCATGCTACCTTCCCTTCCCCTCACGCTTCCTTCCCTTCCCCTCAGGCTGCCTTCCCCTCCCCTCACGCTGCCTTCCTTTCCCTTCCCTTCATGCTGCCTTCCCTTTTTCTCATTCTTACCATCTCCCAAACCCCCTCCCTTCTCCACCCCCATGGACATCTCCAGGCGGTCTCCGCATGTTGCATTAACGTGATGTTTTAACGTACCTCATTTTGTTCAATCCTGTACTACACCCACCCCCCTTCTCCACAAGTCCCACTCCCAAATGCAAGTTGAGAACCCCTTTTTCCTCCCCCCTCAAGTACCCCCACCAACGCAAGTCCAAAATCTCCTCCCCTTATGCTTACCTCCTCCAAAACCACCTCCCTCTCTCCTTCCCTCCCCCCTCTGTTCCACATCCTCCTTGATTCCACTCCCCCTTTCCCAGAGTGTATTGCGACACTTGGTGAGATGTCACTCTTCCAACCCCCCCCCCCACCTTCCTCATTCTTTCCCCTTCCTATCTCCCCCTTGCTCACCCCCTCCTTGCTCCCCCACCCCTCCTCACTCCTTGCCCCCTCCCTCCTTTCTCCCTCCTCTCTCTCCCTCCCCTCCCTCCTCTCTCCCACCCATGCCCCTCTCTCCATCTCTCCCTCCCCCTCCCCTCCCTCCTCTCTCCCACCCCACACCCCTCTCTCCATCTCTCCCTCCCCCTCCCTCCTCTTTCCTACCCCACACCCCTCTCTCCATCTCTTCCTCCCCTCCGTACTCTCTCTCCTCCTTTTCCCTCACATAATATTCCTCGTCAGCAAAGTACATGTATATAACGGGCAATGCAAACCCGGATTTCTGGTATCATCTTGTTGTGTGTCGTTAATACATTCATGGGACCAATTGTTGTAAACCTGGTGTTGGCTTCGTGCTTGGGGTTGCTGGCTTGCAGCACAGTGTTATATCAAACATATTTTATAGCCAGATGTGGTGCCATGTCCTTCATGAAACAGACACAGGAGGGTTTTTGGGAAGTTTTATACAAACTTCAATGCATGAAATGATGTGATGCATTTGTATTTATTTATTTTGATGTAAACTCATAAATCGTTGAAATGTTTATTTACAGAGATCGGATAAGACTACCTGGTTGGGGGGAATTTTCAATTTCACCTGTGTACCAAGGTCCAAGCACAAGAAAAATAAAACCAAGAGATCTGAAGAATTCCTTCAGCTTATTGAGTGAGTAATTCAATGACTATCCGGATCTTCAGCTGGGCACGGTCCATCATTGGGGTTTCGACCTTTCAATTAATTGTGCGCAAATCCCAGGATCCCTCGAAATTCCCAGATGCATTTGAGGTCAGACACCGCACTACATCCCATTTACATGTTATAATTAACCACCCAGACGGCCATCCTTCCAGGATTAACATTCATTCGGCCTTTTAATATAAGTGGTCCACTCATCCAAGGGTCAACCCTTTGTAAAAAAAAATACCACGGACTACTTTGTGTCCATAATTTCTCACAGGACAGCTAGTTTAAAGTCCTCTCTGAAAGACGGTTTTCTTTACACGATGCTGCACAATATTCTGACTGTGCTCTATTACTGAACACAATGATTTGATGACTAAGCAAAGCTACAATCCAGCTGCCGACTGTTGTTGGCATTGTCGTTGTTGCTTCCAGTTTTCGAAATGCACTATTTCTTGTGTGTTAGTGCTGGAAGGATGTCCAAGAGGTACTAATCCTCGCTTCGAAGCTGTCAAGCCTGGATTCGAATCCCGACCCACCTATAAACTGTCATCCTGGTGTTTCACAGGCAGGGTGATTAATCAATGTGTGTGCCGTCCCTCGGATGGATGCTAAATGGGTGGCCCGTCTGCCAGCATTCGTTGGTGGACGTTAAATATCCAATGGTGTCCTTTGCAAAGAGTCGGCGAGCCTTCACCGGCACCATGGCCAAATTCCAAATTCCTTCCCGAATTAGTCGAACGTCAGGCATGGCCAGACAATTCGTGAAGACTCGGGTCAAGTTTCCCCTGGCCGATTGTGGGATAATTGTGGCCATTAAAGAAGAAGAGGAAGACTTTCATGTATGTTGCCATTACGTATCGGTATATATTGAGAATGCCATTCCAAGAAGAGTTTCTATAATTCTTATACAATTGAGGAACACAAGACAGGAAGAACATAAACAGGAAGAAGATGTCATGCAGAGCATGATGCTTGCAAAATCCATAAAACAAATTTGACCTCAAAAATAATTGGCTGGTTGAATTCAATGACCAAATATGCAACTTCTCTTCAAATTTCAAGTCAATCGGATGAAAATTGACAATTTTAGAAATTCGGCCTATGTTGTCCTTTTGGCCAATGTGGACCTCAAAAATAATTGGCTGGTTGAATTTACTGACCTGATTGGAAAATCCTCTTCAAATTTCAAGTCAATCCGATGAAAATTGAGGATTTTAGAAAAAACAACATTTGTTGTTGACCTTTGGCCTTTGATGACATTTTGGTCCATGTTGAACTCAAAAACAATTGACTGGTTGAATTCAGTGACCTGGAATATAAATCCTCTTCAAATTTCAAGTTGATCTGATGAAAATTGAGGATTTTAGAAATCTCACCGAAGTTGTTGACCTTTCGCCTATGTTGGCCTTTTAGTCTTTTGACTTCAAAAACAATAGACTTCTTCCTTATGACAAACTCTCCCATGTGGTGAAGTTTCGTGAAGATCGGTTTGAAATTGTGACCTGTAGGTGACAGACAAACAGACAGAATAACCAATATTCTTGAAAAATCTTCGATTTTGTAAGTAAAAGTCTGAAGACGACGATGGTTCACGAGCGGTATTTGACGATGTCGCTTGTTTCAGAAGTCAAGGATGAGACAATGTGATAATTTTTGACCAAGTTATAAAAATGGTCAACATAATGTGGTACGAGTGACGGGTTATTAGCTGCAAAATGTTGAAAACCCGGTTTCGTTGAACAACTTCCAAAATTTGACCTTTGCATAACCTTTAAAGGTCACAAAACAATGTTGTGGACATTAAAATAAGGAAACAGGATGCGTGCTATGGCTTAATGGAGTTAGTTTGTCGAAGAAGGTCGAAAACCCGGTTCGATTCCCACAACTTTGAAAATTTGACCTTTGTGGCCTTTAAAGGTCAAAGGTCAAGGATTATGACCTTTGGTGCAAAACTTCCTCTGGAACATTCCAGGAACAATATAACGTCATATAGGCTATATGGCATTTCGCACTCCTCGGATTATCCACACTTTGATGAAATCAACGTAAAAACAAACTCAAAGGGGGTGCCACGGGCAAGGTGTTCGAGAAAAAGCAAAATGGTTTCAAGACTTTAGGTGGAGAATGGCCTCAAAATTATGCACAAAAATGTTGTCATCCTAGCTCTCAAAGTTTAGGCGGTCATATGATTTTTATGTCAAAATTCGCAATTTTCTAAGTTTTTGACCTTGTGACCTTGAACTTGGGATGAAAATGAAAAATCGGACAATGACTAGTTTTAGATAATTAATTTTGCTATTCAAATACCGAAGAACCCATTCCATTCAGTCAATTCCCGTCGATTCAGAAGATAGATTTTTAATCCGACTACCCCCGAAAAATGGCTATTTTTTGGGCGTGGCTCCGCCGACAATGGGCTTGGCACGCCCTCATCCAGGAAAACACAACTAGACATTGATATCGAACACATATAGTGGGGCGGTTGAGCCCAAATATTCAAAATAATTGTGCATTTTGTGATACAAACACCAGATTTGGCACAAATGTACATTAATATGTTGCGAACATTTTCAGATATTGGGCCACTTGAAATTCTCTCTTTATGTCCGACATATTGGATTTCAAAAGGGCCGCCACTTGAAATCTACATTTGCTATTTTCTCTGGACGTAATGCAGCGATTGAGTTGATTCTGGTATCTAAATGTATGTTTTGGGGGCAAGGAATCCAATGGTACCATTTTCAACTTAATATTATCTATCACAGTCTGTTTTATAATTTTATTTGGAAATTATCTCGGCAAATATTGGATTCAACGCAATACTTTGAAAAGAATGTCTTAGTTCTGTAAATATAAGAAAAAAAACTATACTAAATCACTAGTAACAACTCAGACAAGCTCATATATACTGGCAGTCTAAAATATAAATTCACATCAAGTGACTGCAGCAGCACTGTATATTGTACATCCTGCAACACCGTGCCTACAACCAGTACTGTCTGGGAGAAACCAGGGATGCAGAGGACCTTCCGGAGTTAGAAGACTGGTGTTGCCAGAGAGGAGAAGACATCCCCCAGTTTCACTACTGGGCAACCGTGCTGGAACTAGAACTGTTGGTTCTCGTGTATGTGCGTTCTCTCAGGCAGGGATCATTAATGATGTACCTCGATGCTCTGACAGAGCTGGTCCCCTGGTTCCATGCACTGGATCACACCCACCATGCCAGGTGGATACCAGTGCACCTGAAGGACATGGCCGAACTCACCATCAAACACCCAGATGTAGCCAGGAAATTCAGGGAAAGCCACTTCACCGTTCAGAAAACACAGAGGGTGTTCTCTTCAATCCCGATTGACCAGGCACATGAGCAGAATAATGCCTGCATCAAAGGAGACGGTGGAGCAGTTGGGCGAAGTGACAACCCTAGTGCCCTACGTCACTGGATGGTTGCGGGACCAGAAGTTGCCAGGGTGATCGAAGAATTCCAGGATGGGAACCAACACTGGAGACGGCAAACAGCAGACACACGTCATCATGATCAGACACCAAGTGTACAGGCATCATTTGTGAAAGATGTTCGCTCTCTCGTCGGTGTCATAGAGGAGATGGGCAACCCATTCGAGGAGGAGAGTCAGGATCTAGTCAAACTGGACACAAAGGAGATTGCAGATCCTGCTGCTGTGGAGACCGTGATGAATGCCAAGAGCAGTTCGATGCTTTCACCAGAGAGTGTCTGTTGGACAGAACAAAGACAGTGGACGCACCCATTCCTCGTAACAAGCTGAAGGTGTTGAGCACTTCCACTCGAAGAAGCCAGATCATCGGTCAGCAACAGCTCGCCTCCATCAAGAATGACCGTGAACTCTTCGCACGCCTGTACATTGGCTGCCAGACGAGGGATGGAAACCTTGAGGAGTTCTTTTGTCACGAGAATCAGGCATGTCCTCCTGCATTGTCTGATGGTGGAAGCCTCTGCACTGGAACCAAGAGTGATCTCCTCACATGCTTGGAAGAAGTCTCTGACGCAAAGACAGAGACTCCTGTCACGACCTGTATTGTGCTTGATGGAGCAGCCATCATCCAGATGCTGAAGCCGGCTGCATCAAAGACCTTTGAAGAGTATGCACAACAGATCTTCATCCCATATATGTCCACGAAGCTGCACACAGTGTCACGCCTGGATCTGGTCTGGGATACTTACCTTGCTGATTCACTGAAAGGTAGTATACGTGCAAAGCGGGGACAAGGTGTGTGGAGACGTGTGGTGGCTGCCGCAGCCATACCAGGAAACTGGCAGAACTTCCTATGAGTGGACAGCAACAAGACCGAGCTGTTCAGGTTCCTCTCAGCAGCTCTCATGGAATGGTTTGACCAGGAGGATAAGCAACTCGTCATTACTGATGGAGAGGCAGTGCTTAGCAAGCCACTACTGCCAGATCTGACCTCACTCACCCCATGTAACCATGAAGAAGCTGACAGTCGGATGTTGCTGCATGCATCTCACGCAGTCCAGCATGGTCACCATGCATTACTTATCCGGACTGTAGACACCAATGTTGTGGTGCTGGCAGTGTCCCTGACACAGGAGTTGCAACCAGAAGACAAACTGTGGCTGGCATTCGGAACAGGCCAGAGTTTCCGATACCTCTCAGCACACGAAATAGCAGCTGGATTGGGACGAGAGAAGGCTCGTGCACTGCCAATGTTCCACGCTCTAACTGGATGCGACACTGTGTCTAGTTTTCATAGACATGGCAAGAAGACTGCGTGGGCAGTCTGGACGGTACTGCCAGAACTCACTGAGGCGCTGCTGCTGCTGTCCTCTGCACCTCGTGACATACCAGACGATGCAATGTGCATCATCGAGAGGTTTGTGATCCTGTTGTATGATCGAACCAGCAAAAGCACAGACATTGACAAGGCCAGGAGGAAACTCTTCGCAAGGAAGAACAATGTGCAGCTCATCCCTCCAACGAAGGCAGCTCTGGAGGAACATGTCAAGAGGGCAGTGTATCAAGGTGGACATGTGTGGGGTCAGATACTGCTGCCAGCACCAGAGCTCCCTCCACCAACCAACTGGGGTTGGTCAAGGACTGGAGAAAGAGTACACACCTTACTGGACCAGGCTAACTGAGGCAGCTCACAGGTGCATTGAGCTGGTTTCTTGCAAGTGCAAAAAGGGTGTGTGAGGTGCTGCAAGTGCAAAAAGGCTGCCCTTCAGTGCACAGCCCTCTGTGTGTGTGAAGGGGACTGCACATGATGATGACTCAACAACATACATGTACTTGTGGCAATGCTGAACTTGTTAACATGACACTGTTTATGTACACGTATCTTCAGTACCGGTATATACCTAACCTCAGATACCAGTACACCTAGCCTCAAATACTAGACCATGTAGCATGTCAGTATTATACCTCAGACATTTACAGAACTAAGACATTCTTTTCAAAGTATTGTGTTGAATCCAATATTTGCTGAGTTGATTTCCAAATAAAATTATATAACAGACTGTGATAGATAATATTCAGTTGAAAATGGTACCATTGGATTCCTTGCCCCCCAAAACATACATTTAGATACCAGAATCAAGTCAATAGCTACATTACGTCCAGAGATATTAGCAAATGTGGATTTCAAGTGGCGGCCATTTTGAAATCCAATATGGCGGACATAAAGAGAGAATTTCAAGTGGCCCAATATCTGAAAATGTTCGCAACATATTAATGTACATTTGTGCCAAATTTGGTGCTTGTATCACAAAATGCACAACAGGTTTGCTATGCTGCTACACTAATAACCAAGTTTCATCAAGATCGGATGAAAGTCCATGGAGTTATGCTCTGGACAGACAGACAGACAGACACACAGACATAACGAATTTGTGGTCACTTTGGCTAGCGCTCGTGAATCAATAGCCGAGTAAGTGCATCTTGCTTTACAAGCCTCAATGGGGGCCCTTGGCAGTAATTTATTTATTGAGCTTTGTCACACTCTGGAAGGTACTTGCAGTGTCGCACAATTCCACAACATCATTCACCACAAAATTATTGTTTTGTCCTCCTGAAGCAGCTTTTTTTTTTCCCCTCCCCCCCCCCCCCCCCGATTGCGACCCACAGCCCGGAAGGCACTGATCACGCGTGCCATGCTGAATCCATTTTGTCACCACATTTGGTGTTGAACATCTTGTTGGTATTAAACAGTGCATCACACACACACACACACACACACACACACACACACACACACACACACACACACACACACACACACACACACACACACACACACACACACACACACACACACAAACACACACACACACACACACACACACACACACACACACACACACACACACACACACACTGTCAAGAGTGTGTCATGATGGGTTCCATGAAACTCTACGTGCAAGCAGGTGTCGGAAGTGTAAGATGAGTTGCAATGAACACAAAATGTGTGAGTGGTTGATTTTTTTTTCCATGAATCACTTTGCGGTTCTGGAGATCTTAAATAAGTTCATGGTCTTGTAAATTATATTTGTACGACACGTTCACACAACATCTTGTATTGGTTCACGAAAAAATATGTTCACGAAAAATATAATTTGTTCACGAAAAAATATTTTCACGAAAAAAATAAGTGACCACTATATTCGTTATTGTTGTCTGTCTGTCTGTCTGTCTGTCAGACAGAGGAGCATAGCTCCGTGGGT
Organism: Eptatretus burgeri; assembly: GCF_056783735.1. NCBI lineage: Eukaryota > Metazoa > Chordata > Myxini > Myxiniformes > Myxinidae > Eptatretus > Eptatretus burgeri. The sequence continues at coordinate 6,416,853 of NC_140961.1, read as the reverse complement.
TTTGATCCGATCCTGACAAAATTTTGGTGGGAGGTTTATATCATGATCTAGTTGTGTTTTCCTGAAAATGGATGTGGTGCGCCCATTATGGGCAGAGCCACGCCCAAAAAACATGTATTTTTAGGGGGTAGCAGATTTCAATTTGCATCTTCTCCTAGGGGTTTGGTCGAATCTGACGGGTTTCGGTATTTGGTTAGCCCAATGGCACCTGCATCGCCCCACGGAGCTCGATTTTTCATTTTCGTCCCAAGGTCAAGGTCACAAGGTCACGAACTTAGAAAATTGCGATTTTGACAGAAAAATCCATCTTCTCTGAGGGGTTTGTCGAATCTGGCAGGGGTTTCGGTATTTGGTTAGCCCATTGGCACCTGCATAGCCCCACGGAGCTCGATTTTTCATTTTCGTCACAAGGTCACGAACTTAGAAAATTTCGAATTTTGACAAAAAATCATACGACCGCCCAAACTTTGAGAGCTTGGATGACAATATTTTTTATGCATAATCTTGTGGTCATTCCCCACCTAAAGTCTTGAAACCATTTTGCTCTATCTCAAACACCTTGCCCGTGGCGCCCCCTTCAAGTTTGTTTTTACGCTGATTTCATCAAAGTATGGATAATCCGAGGAGTGCGAAATGCCATATAGCCTATATGACGTTATATTGTTCATGCAATTTTCCAGAGGAAGTTTTGCACCAAAGGTCATAATCCTTGAACTTTGACCTTTAAAGTTCACAAAGGTCAAATTTTCAAAGTTGTGGGAACCGAACCGGGTTTTCGACCTTCTTCAACGAACTAACTCCAATAAGCTATAGCACATATCCTGTTTCCTTATTTTAATGTCCACAACATTGTTTTGTGACCTTTAAAGGTTATGCAAAGGTCAAATTTTTAAGTTGTTGAACGAAACCGGGTTTTCGACATTTTGCAGCTAATAACCCGTCACTCGTACCACATCATGTTGATCATTTTTATAACTTGGTTAAAAATTATCACATTGTCTCATCCTTGACTTCTGAAACAATCTACATCGTCAAATACCACTCATGAACTATCGTCGTCTTCAGACTTGTTTGTTTCTAAATTCATTTCCACAAATATATTGGGAGAAACAACTGTTCCGTTTGTGCGCAATTTCCCAACCGGGATTCTTGCTGTGTGAAGACAGACTCTTCCATCCCTTCCTGAATCCTCTTCAGCCTCCAGGAATTTGTTCAATCTCTAGGGAAACTCACTGGTGTTGCTTATCAGTTATCAGTGCTCACTCTTCTGAAAGGATGGCATCGAGGCAGTGCGGTTGCCTTTGAGCTATTAAGTCTGAGTTCGATTATCGACCCGACTCTGCAGTGGGATTTGTGTTTCACAGGCAGGGTGTTACGTGAATCAGTGTGCCACCGGGGGATGGCCATTATCTTGGGGTCCCATCCGATAGGAGTTCCCATTGGGATGTTGAAAATCCCCCAATCTCTTTTGCCAAGACTATACGAATTATCGTCGGAACGCTGAATTACTTGCAAATGCCCAAATTAATGGGCTTCATGGGTACTGTATCAGTGGCACAACCTTGCCTCACTAATGCTGCAACCAGCAGGACGGATGTGGAATTGAATCCCAGTCTGATACACATTCAAAAGAAGATGAAGAAAAAGAAGAGCTTGTTCCCAGCAGAAGTTTTCTCCTTGGTCTGATCTCCACGTCAGAAACAATGCAGCTCAATGCAGGCTGAGCTTGATCTTAATGAATCAGCCTGTTTAGTATTTCATTCCGAACCGACGCCTCATTATCGTGGGAACCCATTCAAATCGTCATACCAAGGAGATCAGACCAAGGAGAAAGCTTCTGCTGCGAACAAGCTCTTCTTTTTCTTCATCTTATTCTGAATGTGTATCAGACTGGGATTCAATTCCATATCCGTCCTGCTGGTTGCAGCATTAGTGAGCAAAGGTTGTGCCACTGATGCAGTACCCATGAAGCCCATGAAGTTGGGCATTTGTAAGTAATTCAGCGTTCTGGCGATATCTCGTATCGTCTTGGCAAAACGTCTTCGACACATTCAGGAGTTACAATAAATGGATGTTATATGAGCATCAACAACTTACTCAAAGCCTCCACCAATTCGTGTTTTCTACTACAGTAACAGGCTCACTGTCGTTAATACAGCTTAGTTTTTTTTTGTATATCTTGTCGAGGCTCATATGAGAGCGAACACACAATGCACAGCAAGGGGGGCATGGGACAAGAGGGGTGGGAGTGGGAGTGGGAAGGACAAAACAGTGGGGAACAGAGACATTAGGAGATCTGTGGAAGGGAGAGTGATGGGGTGGGGAACACGGGGAATACAAGATGGACATTACAGCTACTTTCAGGAAGGAAAGCAGGGAATTTGAAGGAGCTGGGTTTGGGGTGGATTATCGGGGGTAGAAAAGATCAAGGATTTGGATGGGGGATGATAAGAGGTGGTGGTGAACAGCTGTTTTGAAGGCCTGTAGCGAAGAATGGAATTGAATTGAGTGAGGGAGTTTATTCCCAAGGTGGGAAAAAAGAGGAATGAAAGAGTGAAGGTGAGCAGTGATTCGTGATTTTGGTAGTTTTACCAGAAGGGGGTTTGTTGGCGGACCTTGAGTGCCCTGCCGGAATATGGTGGGGACAGAAGAGAAGTTTTGGGTGAGAAGAAACCAAGCTTATAATTTGACAATCCTTAAGTCACATTGATCAGGATCTTCAAAAACTTGGTTGAAAACCATACGTGAGCACCTATTGTGAAGTGTTGTCGGACCGAATCCATCACATTTACCAATCAAATCGAATTGATCACTTATGGCCCTGAGGGTGTTTCTCATCATGAACGTCAGGTGTTCCTCTCTATTTATTCCTCTTTTTTTTTTTTTTTTTTTTTGTATACCTTGGTCAAGGCTCGTATGAGAGCAAACACACAACTCACAGCAAGGAGGCATGAGACAAGAGGGGCGGGAGTGGAAGGGACAAAACAGTGGGGAACAGACACATTAGGTGAACTGATGGAAGGGAGAGGGATGGGGATGGGACGGGGAACATGGCGAAGAGAAGATGGACATTTCAGGGACTTTCAGGAAGGAAAGCAGGAGAAATGAAGGAAGTTGGCTTGGGTGGATTATCGGGGGTAGAAAAGATCGAGGATTTGGATGGGGGAAGATAAGAGGTGGTGGTGAACAGCTGTTTTGAAAGCCTGGAGGGAAGAATGGGAAAGAATAGAGTGAGGAAGTTTATTCCAAAGGCGGGAAAAAAGAGGAATGAAAGAGTGAAGATGAGCAGTGATTCGTGATTTTGGTAGTTTTACCAGAAGGGGGTTGTTGGCGGACCTTGAGCGCCCTGTGGAAATGTGGTGGGGACAAATCGCAGAGAGAGCAGGGGGGGCAAGGCTGGAGAGGAGTCGGTAGAAGACAGAAAGACCACCGACCAACCTGCGGTGATTGAGTGAGAGGCCCAAAGACTCAGCTTCATTGCGGGAGATGCCGATGATCTTAAATGCCCTGGTTTCGACAGCGTGAAGCCGAGAAAGGTGGGAGGCAGGAGCACCAGCCCAGAGGGGAGAGCAGTACTCCATCAGGCTCTACATCGATACAGTTAAAAAAAAAAAATATATATATATATATATATATATATATATATATATATATATATATATATATATATATATATATATATATATATATATATATATATATATATATAAAATAAAACCCGCTTTTAGTACTGCAGAATACAGATCTATGAGGACTAACTGTAAGCTCAAAACTAAATGGCGAAGATTTCAGCAGATCGCCATAGAATTGTGTTTGTAGATCCTGGTGGAGGATCTCTGAGTGTTACTCACGTTGTTGTTCTGCTTCTTCCTGTGGAATTTTTTGTTTCACAGCCTACAGTTTTCATCGAAACTTCCTGAAACTTGGCATATATATGTAAAAATACCCTGCGCAGACAGTAACCATCTCCGATTTTGAAAATTCCTCCTAGAAAAAAAAGTTATGACGTCAAAATATCTCCACTAATGGAAATCGCCTCAAAAATTATTTCAAACTAGGCAAGATTTTTTGAATCCTGTTTGCGGGAATCGAACAGGGCATGAGCAGAGATGAATTACCGCACATATGATACATCACTATGACGTCATATCAATTTTTTATGACGTCATTCCTATTTTTTTGACTTTTTTGTTTCACAACCCAGAGTTTTCATCGGATCTTCGTGAAACTTGTCATGGAAATGCAGAAAGCCCACGCGCAGGCAGTAACCATCTCCGATTTTGGAAATTCTTCCGAGATAAAAAGTTGACGTCAAGTTATCGCCGCTAATGGAAATCGCCTATACCATTATCTCCGAAACTAGGCAAGCTGTTTGAATTTTGTTTGTGGGAATCAAGCCGGGCATTAGCATAGATAATTTATCACAAACCTGATACGTCACAATGATGTCATATTCGTTTTTACGACGTCATCATTAAGAGTACGAGGATCTTAGCTCATTTGAGCTTGTTGTTTGAAGAAGGAAAAATATTGAGTGAAATCCCTCGCATCACTCGATTTCCAAGGTGTGTTATCTGTGCAGAATCTTCACATTATATCACTAAATTATATTCATTGACATCTGTCTATCTATCAGTGTGTGTGTGTGTGTGTGTGTGTGTGTGTGTGTGTGTGTGTGTGTGTGTGTGTGTGTGTGTGTGTCTCTTTTTCCTCCATAGGGAACTCCAAGGAAGTGCATGGCTGAAAATTGTGTTTGGGTTAATTAAAACCCCCCCTTTGAAGATAACTCATCGATCTCATCATGAAAAAAACAAAAACAGGCTTCTCCTTGGTCAGCCCCTGTTTACCTCTTGCAGGTGTTAATCTGCCATTTTGTTTTTGGCCTAATCAAAAATGCCTTGCCTTGACTACACACGGCTTGTCAAGTGAGCAATGTTTGTAAACCATGGCGAAACAGGAGACAGCCGTGTAATTGACCTTTGTTTCACTGCAGTTGTCATTTTTGGAAATAAAATTACAAATTGGCATTCAAGCCGACAATGTTGAAATGATAAAGTAAACGAATAACATATATCAATGTGTAGGCCCTGTTCCCTTGTTTTTGTTAAATTTGACAAAAGTTTAAACTTACCCTCGCTTTTGAGAGTTCCAGTTCCAAAGCGGAAACACAGGGTAGCAGCCATCGTTTGAGTCGCATCCTTCAAGGGAAGCCATGTTATAATCTCTTTAAAAATGGTATGTGCTGTTTGAAAGAGTTGGGTGATATTGCTATCCTGTTTGAACGTGATGTTTTCGCATACACTATTTCATTCAATCCTGCAGATGCGACCATCTCCCCTCCCACTCTGATTTCCCTCAAGTCCCCCGACCAAACGTAAGTCCAGAACAGCCCTTTCCCTTCTTCAACTTCCCCTTGCTCGATCCCCCCTCCTTCCTCGCATCCACCTCCTTATACCCCTTTTTCGCTCATCCCCCTCTTCGCTCACCCCCCTTCCTCGCTCATCCCCTCCTTGCTCAACCCCTACTCGCTCACCTTTCCTCACCCCCTGCTCACTCCCCCTCCTTGCTCGCCCTTCCAAACCCCCTCCCTGCTCCCCCTTCCTCACCCCTCCCCGCTCCTCTCCTCACCCCTCCTCACCACCTCCTTACCCACTCCTTACCCACTCCTCACCCACTCCTCGCTCCCCCTTCCTCACCTCCCTCCTCACTCCCCTTCCTCACACCCTCCTCGCTACCCTCTTCCTCACCCGACCTCCTCCTCGCTTCTCCTTCCCTCCTCCCTCTTTCGTCTCTCTGTCTCTCTGTCACTCTGTCACTCTGTCTCTCTGTCTATCTATCTCTATCTATCTATCTATCTCTATCTCTGTCTATCTATATCTCTATTTCTATTTATCTCAATCTATCTCTATCTCTGTCTATCTCTGTCTCTGTCTATCTATCTCGTTCCTGCCCTCCTCCTGTAGTGTAGTATATGGCGACATGTGGTGAGGCATCGATGCTGCCCCATTCCTTGCTGTCCCCTCCCCCTCATTCCTCGCTGTTCCCTCCCCCCCTCATTCCTCGCTGTCTCCTCTCCCCCTCATTCCTCACTGTCCCCTCTCCCCCTCATTCCTCACTGTCCCCTCTCCCTCCCCCTCATTCCTCGCTGTCCCCTCCCCTCATTCCTCGCTGTTCCCTCCCCCCCTCATTCCTCGCTGTCTCCTCTCCCCCTCATTCCTCACTGTCCCCTCTCCCCCTCATTCCTCACTGTCCCCTCTCCCTCCCCCCTCATTCCTCGCTGTCCCCTCCTGTTTAAACAAGTCCAACGTCCACCACATTCAAATAAACTGACCCTGGCTGTATCTCACATTTCATTGCTTCTTGTGACCATTGCATTCAGCTCCGATTTCCATCTGGTGAAGTGCTTTGGAGGGCATTTGTCAGCTGTGAGTTTTCAACATGAAAGATCTATTTGACAAACAAGTGGTTTTGGTGACGTTGACAAATTCTGAACAACCAATTTCAAGCATCAATCTTGGGTTTCATCATTTTTCCGAATTTGATCTGAGCAGATAACATGTATTCAGTTTCATCTTGGGTTTCTCTGTTGTGTTTCATTAACTACAATTCATCAGCGAACAATTATATCAGGTTCCATAATAGCATTTGGCTTATCTGTAAATCCTTCCAGACACCATTACCGAAACTTCTGATGCCCCTTCTGCGAGTTCAATGTGAATAATTCCATTGATACCCTTTCTTTGCACCCCCTTTCTATTGCTTAGCTGAGAATCGAGCACAATGGAAAGAATGCTCAACGAGCAATTAGAAATATCAGAAACATCTTGTTCACGCAGAGAATGAGAGGTTCACTTTGCTTGCACACCCTGTGGACGATTAACCAGTGAGTGCCAAAGCCAGATTTGGAGGTCAAATGGGAAGAAGTTCACTTCCAGCTTCAGCCACAGGAAGTGGAAGCTGCACAGAGGCAGCAAACGAGCTTGCAGGTTTGTAGTGGCTTTTTACTGTCTCTTATTATCTGCTTCTCCAGTTCTGAAAGCCTTTGAGGGCTTGGCGGGTTGTACCATAAGAGGCGTTGCTGACTGGACGTGCTCACTTTCTGCCATGTTCTATTGGTTTCTTCCATTGTTAACCATTTTGAGGCTTATATAATGGTCGTAGAACAAAACAACAAAGGTGTACCGTAGTTGCGTTCAAATCGTTCTCGCATTGCAAGGCAATGCCATTTATCTCTTATGGCCGAGGAATAGAGATGCGTCGCGTGTTACATTTATTGAGCTGAGTGCACATCACCTTCACCAGCCTTCTGTACGTGAATTCGATTGACTGCATAATACATCATCGGAATGTGATTTCAGGAGTGTCTGTGAATGAGTTGTATCGACAGATCGTTGGACGAGTTCTACATATTGCAAGCATCAAGTTTTTCCATCGGGTGCTCCACTGTGTGGATCCTTCACCCACTCTCATCGGCGCCAACCCTGTAATTGCTACCTGAATGGCTTTTTTAATGACTTAGCTCAAGGCATTCATGTGTACCCTTTTCATAAGAGAGGAAAAATGAAAATATTTCATGTGGAGTCTCATATCTGATGATAAGTTTGTGAAGCTTTGCTATGTGCGTCATACATTTATATGCCAAAGGCTTTGCTGTTAAGCTGGAAAATTTGAAATGCTATAAAGGTGTTCGAAAATTATAGCTGCAGTCATGCAAGCGCGTTGAGCATGTTGTCGTCACCCTGAGTCTTGTGATGCTTCAGATGAATAAGTCATCGAATCGGTCTCCATCTTTACCTGCAAGTAGGGCTGAGAGCTCTCTCTCTCTCTCTCTCACTCTTTCGAGAGCAGCCTTGTAGCTGCTGGTTGCATCATTGGTTATGGACGCGGCTATGCCGCTGATGCAGTGTCCCTATCACAAGTATGCTGGTACTCATTTTGCCGACCTCAGAAGGATGACTGGCAGAGTCGACCACACCTGGTATTAATTCAGTGGTCAACGGGGCTTGAACTCAGGACACTAGGATACCAATTCACACCAGGCTTATGGCTGAGAGCTAAAGGACTGGCTTGGGACGCACACAGATGACGTTGCATCAGTCGCGTGCTTGGTGTCCAAATTGTGAAACTGCCATGAAGACCACTGCGATGGAACAATGGCCTTATCCTTGTTTGGAAATATAACCACATGGACCTCGCCGCCAACATGTCCTCCACCTCCTGTTTAGCTGCTTCCATCCATTGGTTCATCTCACGTCATTTTACCTTCCTTCATGGTCTGCCCATCGCTTCTGTTTTCTTTGTCACCTCATCATGTCTCCTTTAACATTCTTTTTTAATTGCTATTATTCCCACCTCCCCCCCTTACTTCATTCTGTGCTTTCCTTAATTCCCCAACAGGTATCAAGGCTCATGGAAGAGCTAAGCTTACTCAGAACATTTTAATGATGAGAGTGCATTGAGAGCACACTTGCATAATATGTCTTTTCTTCGTGCAAGATGGCAGCGTTTTTAGATATGCAAAGTGTGGTTGTGGCACTCCATGCTCTTATCCCACTGAACGGAATACACAAGGCACCATCGCTGAAGGATTTACGCGAGCTCTCCCTAATGCGGGTGCACACCCAAACATCTATCTAACAAGAAAGCCTCCAGCCCAAAAGCAGGTGACAGTGTGTCAAAATCACAGCTATAGATCCATTGTTCCCTTCACTTTCCATTCAGTCTTGAAATGGCTTCCGATTCTGGTGGAGTTGTGGCTCGTTGATCGGGACACTGGGCTGGCAGCAACATTGAGATTTTGATTCTAAACTGAAGGACGTTGAGTTGGTTTTCGGAGAACTGCCGTGTCACGATTGTGAATAAAAACCCAAGCGGCTCATTCATGACCTTGAGGAATGCTCACAATCTGCCTGCCAAGACAAGTCTGGTCGACATCTGATGCTTCAGTCCCACTCGCCTTCCTGTTCCATTGTTGCTTGCAAAAGAAAATTTTTTTTAAAGATTTTTTATGACAAAAAAATTGCAACAAAAAATTCAAAGCACTTCTCTATATTTAATGTTTTTGGTTTCATTGAATATTGCTTTGCCTGGTGTTGGCTTAATGGTTAGGATGGTGGGCTTGGGATCCGAGGATCCCGAGTTCAAATCCCACTTGGCTGTTAAATTAATGCCAGGTGGGGTTGACTCGGCCCGTCATCCTTCTGAGGTCGGCAAAATGAGTATCAGCTTGCTGGTACCCTGTGTCGGAGTGCTGACCTGTCCAGGGCAGCACCAACACTCTGATACAGAGTATGGTCCCCAATGGATTGGATTGGAGTATTGCTGCCGACATCTTTGTTGTTGCACACGTAATATGCGTCTGCGTTCCGCTGGTGACAATTGAGGTTGGGGAACGTCCAATGAATGAGGGCAGCAAGATCCAAGGTCCTTCCCATTTCAGGGGGGAAATCAACAACATTTGTTCGTTCACCACATTTGTTAGTTCACCATTACCCAGTTGTAGAAGCCATTTGGCATATTTCTCACCATGCTCATCGAGGCCACCGTGCCGTACTCGCACATTTTCAAGTTGCTTATTAATTACATCTTTTTAATCTCATACTTGTGTCGTTTTAAAAGTCTCACCTTTTATTCTCAAACGTTTTCAGAGCTGACCAGACTGATTATGACGACAGAATATATTGCTAAAAGTACCAAATCTGAAGATTGCAAAATCACCGAAAGAAGTACAATACCTTGCATTGCGCATAAAATAATTAATGTACTGGACTGTATTGAAGAGTGGTTAAGAGGCAACGTAAAAATGTTATCTTCAAAGTGAAATTGGATGTTATTCATCGAATGGATGCTGGTGAACACAGTGGGTCCCATCTATAAGTAGAAAGGCACTCGGGAGGGCGCACACCTCCACGACACAATGCCTGATCCACGAGAACATATCGGGCCCAATACATTTTTGAAACATCCTGCAATAGTTTTTGTCCCTATCTCTCAATGGTGAAGAATCACTTAAAAAAATAATAAAAATTCTCGGATCCAGATCCGGATTTGGATCTTCACCAAAATTGAATCAGTTCTTCCTTGGCACACACCCAACGTGTCACAAAGTTTCATCCGAATCCATCCACAACTTTTTGAGATATCCTGTTCACAGACAGACAGACAGACAGAAAGGTGTGAAAACATAACCTCCTTCACCTTCGGTGGCGCAGGTAAAAATGCCGATGTTCATTGAAGAAGGAGGAAGAAGAAGAACAAGAGGTAACACCAAGTTTGACCACTTCCTTAAGAGGTTAATTTTTACTTAAATATGTCAGGTTTTTTTTTTTTGCATTAATTTATATGTATGTGTATTTGACTATAGCTGTCATTAAGCAAAAAAAAAAAATGGGTGGTATCAAAGGTGAAAAGCAAAATATAATACGTGAAGGCTCACCGTAGCGCCGACAAGGTGGGTGTTGATTTTCCTCATCACAATTGTGATGTGATTTGACCGGAAGGTCAAATCACATCACAATTTGACATCACAATTTGACCGGAAGGCTTCAGACGCACGCATGCAGACGGCTTCGTTACGGTTTTAATACATAGGATTGTTGCGGTTGAGACTTCTAGTCCTTTCCTTTGTTGCAGGAGATTGATTTGAAAGACTGTAGGCCTCATCCTTCTCTTGCACTTACAACTTAAATAAACGACAATGAGCCCTTTCACATTGCTTCGTTGGCACCATGAGGTACCAACCATCCCCTTCACCGGATTACAGGGAACCATATTATTCGGGAAGATGAAGTAGGAACCTCACATCGCAGGAAGAGTGTGACACTGGAAGTGTTGAAGGAGAAGCGTGTGTTTACCTTCCAAAGAGCTATCTATCGATCAAGCAATAAGCAGATGTTGCGATGTATGGATCCAGCTGTGGAACCACTGAAAACTCTGCTGGTGCATCACCTGTTTTGGTCTTATTCTCACCACTCGGACAACATGGTTTATTACACGATTCATTGAGCCCTCAAACAACACTGATATGTCTGCTTTCAACAATTTGAGGGCAACATTTAATCAGCAACTGATATCCTTGTTTGGATAAATCGATAGAAAGTTAGATTGATCGACTGACAATGTCCCTCTCTGGGATGTAGGAACGTCAACAAAAAAGGGGTAGGGGGGCAACTTGTAAAAAAAGGTTCCCATCACGACTCCATGTGCCATAGGCATGTCCTCCAAGATGTCCTCCCTTACTTCCAAGAAACTTTGAAATTGAAGGCTTCATTTTATGCACTTGGCACATCTTCGAGGCTTTGGTAAAACATTCCAGAGCTTCAACGAATTGAAAGAGAATACCAATTCGACAATCAGGCTGAATGTGATGGAACTGCATTTTGTACAAGGCTGTCTATTTCAGCAAAATTTGGTGTAACATTCAGAAATTCATCGTTGTAAATTTGTTTTGGACTTTGGCAGATTTGACTGAAGCCAAACAAACTCCAAAAACTGACAAAGTACTTCATCCTTGAGTCATTTGCTTGACAAAAGTTTTTCACTGATGCCAATATGTCGAACTTGTCAGAGGAGTCGCGTGGCTGTGTGCCTTCGTCAGTTCTCCTTGATGGAGCTGTCTTTCTACTGTAGGTAGTACTGGCCTCTCTGTTAAGCTCTCTGATTTATTTACCATATGATCATATAACTTGTGGAACTCCTCATTTTGTTGTTGGTGGTAGAAGGTTCCAAACAAGGAGACAGCTTTCATTACACTCAGAACAGACGTATCCTCCTTACCATCCATCCCATCCATTGGGACAATACTCTGTGCAGAGCGTTGGTGCTGCCTTAGCAGTCTCCTTGGCTATTGGGCACAATCTTGGATGGGTCGCCACTCCGACACAGGATACCAGCAAGCTGGCACTCATTTTGCCGACCTCAGAAGGATGACAGGTTGAGTCAACTCCACCTGGTATTAATTCAACAGCCAAGCAGGATTTTAACTCAGGACCCTCTGGATCCCCAACGTATCCCAAGCCCACCACTCCAGCCATTAAGCCAACACCAGGCATTATCCTCCTTACCGTGTATATTTGTTGACATCTGTTCTGCCTGAGAGAAGAAGTGATACGCCAGCTTCAAGTCTAAGAATGTATTGTCTCTCCGTGTCCTCTCCTCTCTTCCCCATTAATGTCTTTGCCACTTGCATGTCTGACAGATTGATCGTTTTAGCTCTCATCAACTTTATCCAAGGCACTCAGCAACATTTGATAGTTAGATATAATGTTGCTACAAGACCCAGTTTTCACAGTCCATCGAGTTGGGCAAAGTGGTCTCAGCTGATGGGGTTCTCTTTGCCCAGTGCAAATCTACAATAACTGAGTATGAGCCCTCTTCCTTCACATTAGCCAGGACTGAACTGAACATAGAACAGCAAGACCCATCTTTGTAATCTGCTCGTTAACAATCTCGGGTGACGTATAGTTTTTCTGATTCATCCAGTCATCCATTTCCGGAATGTCGTTCTCTCTCAGCTTGATTGGTTGGAACAAATTGCATTCAGCATCATCATGACATCTTATTGGATGGCCCTTCCTGAGCAAATACTGTGTGCATTGATTGTGGCATATGAGCCCCTTTCTATGTCTTCACTGGTCTTCCCTAGAGGCTTGATTTAAGCTGCACATCTATCCCAGATTCCCAGTCCTTCCCAAACCTTCCAGCTTAATAACTTCCTCTGCATGTGCGTGACTGACTGTGTTCCTTCAGTCTGATGCTTGCTTTCTTCAAGTTCTGAAATCCAATTCGTATGAAGGCCTTTTGTGCACTTTTACTGAAGGACAGAATGTGACATTTTCCTGCTGTTGTACAAACAAAGTAAAATAGTTTTTTTCCTTGTTTCATGCAGTCAGCCACGAGTGTTTCTCAAACCACTCGGCTTGGACACCTGTGGTCCTATCACTGTATTGCTTGCCTGTTCTCTGGAGAATCGCCTTGTCCTGGGATTGATGTGGCGTGTCAACTGGGCAGCATATTGCGGAGCATGTTTGCTCCTCCCCTCCCCCCTCCCCTTCACATGCACAAAAATGTTCTGTCAGTGTGTTCCACGTGGGATATTTGTTCGATTGTGATATCTTATGTTCAACGGGAAGCCAACTTCAGCTTGGCAAGCCAACTTGCACAGGTGACCTTGTTTGAATCCTCGAAAATTCAATTTACGTTCACTGAAATAAATTTGAAGATATTTCAAGGCACAAGTAAATGTACATTGTTTAAGTTCCACTCAATGCTGCATGTGGAATACATGATGCAGGCCTACCTCTGATGTTGACGACATGACGACAAATGTTATGATGCTTGCAGCACAACTCGGGGATGGATGTAAGAGTGAGTCAAAACTCGAGCTCTTGTCGTCGCTGGGCTAAAAAAAATTATGATTTGGTCATGTGGTCCAGTCACTTGTTTTGATTGTGGCTCCATTACAGAAGACTCAGCAATATGGTTGTCAGTTTATGCCGAGTACTCACATGTCTAACACAAGGGGTGTCACTGTCTTCTCTATGTGTTCGGTTTTCATGATATACTTTGTTCCTATCAATTATTCCAACCCTGGATATGCTGCTTCTGCTCTCCCAACAATGGATAGAGGTCCTCAATGCCAGATACGAAATCAGAGCCATCTCGCTAGACATATCGCGTGCTTTTGATATGGTCTGGCACCCTGCCATGCTCACTAAACTCCCTTCTTATGGTATCCGAGGACATCTCCACTCATAGCTCACAGACGTCCTCTCCTGTCGTGGTCAATATGTGGCCATTAATGGAGTTCTCTCATCCACGCTTGCTTTCCAGGCTGGAGTTCCTCAAGGCAGCGTTCTGGGCCCTGTTCTTTTTCTGGTTTTCATCAATGATCTCTCCAATCTCTCCAATCGACTTCCGGTTCCGGGTTTGGAGCTTCGAGAGGTCTCCTTAGGAGCTCTGCTGACGATCTCAAAGATAAGTTTCCGGTCGCTATTTGTCCCGTTTTAACTGTTTACTTTTCTCACCTACATGTTACTGTGTGTTCCTAGTTCGGTTTTGTTTCAAAAATCGTGCTATTTTGTGAGTTTTTGTCGACGTTGTCTTACCGGGTGTTTGAGGCCTACCACTTCCCCTTGTTGTACGATCGTTTTATTTGTCTTTTCTCCCCATTACCTTCAATTTCTATCTTCCCCACTTTCCTAACGTCCCCCATTTCTCCCAACTAATCTCTCTATTTCTTATCTTAAATTTAAAAAAATAAATAAATAAAACCGCCACCTTTCTCCTGATTCTTCTTCTTCTTCTTCTTCTTCTTCTTCTTCTTCTTCTTCTTCTTCATTGCCTCTTCTTCCTCCTCTTATCTTCTTCCTCCTCCTCTTCTTCTTCCTCAATTTTTTTCTACAACACTTCCATGACCTAATCTGTTGAAAACTCTCTCAAACATTAATAATAATAACAAAAATGAAATCTTATAATGCTTCATCTTCCTCTCTCACACATGTGGTACTCTTTACTGTTTCATAATGCATCCCTCTTCTGCTATTTTAACAGACTGCTCTCATTTCGACTTCTCCTTCATTCCTTGCCTAAAAAAATCCAACTGTTACAGCGTTTCTTCTCTCCATTCTCTGAATTGGCCTTTATTGCATCCATCAAGAATTGTGTTAAATCGCATCTCTGATCTAAAACTTTTAAAAACCCCAGTTTGCTATGAATGTTCGCTTTCCATCAACCATTCTTTTTTTCCAACTTCAGTGCCAACTCACCCCTCTCACCCCTCACTCTCACTCTCAAAGCAACCATCCCACTCTTCTCCCTCCAAGCCTCCCTCTCACCTCTCTCAAAAATTTCCCCCTCACCTTTGTCCCACCTTTCATCCCCCTCACTCATCCTTCTCAAAGTTGCCCCCCTCTCATCCACAAAGCTGCCTCCTTCCACTGCCCTCTCACCTCCATCTCTTCACTCCACCTCCTCAAATCCTCAACTGCCTTCTTCCCCCTCTCTTGTCCCCCCTCTCCCCCAGCACCACAGAGCCTTTTCTCCTCCTCATCCGGCCCCCTCCCATAGCAATTCTGCAATTCCCCACACTCTTTCAACAACCCTCCTTACCTCCCCTCCTCGTCCCTTGTCCTACCCTCCCCCTCCCCCCACCCCCTGCACCCAAAGCCTCCTCCCCTCCATCTTCATTAAAAGTGTGGAGCTCAAATATCCGGGGCCTTCACTCAAACATTTCAGATCTTTCCATACAGGTTGCCACTGACAAACCAGACAAAATCTGCCTCACAGAAACTTTACTCCCCCAAGACGTGTCTGACTTCCAAGAATCTCTCCCTGGTTACTCCCTCCTCCGGTATGGCAGACCTGAGCTTCGTCCTGGTGGAGGAGTTGCTCTCTTCATCAAAGACTCTCTTCCTCACTCTCTATGCACTGCTCTCATTCCCTCACACCCCCAGGAATACCTCTGGCTACGGCTTCCCTCCACTCCAACCTCATGTTTATATGTGTACTGTACCGTCCACCTAACAGTGATAACTCCATCTACACCTCACTATCCGAAAACATGGATCATCTTCTATCTTCTCATCCAAACTCTCTCTTCCTCTTATGTGGCAACGTCAATTGTCATCATGCCAGTTGGCTCGGTGTGGGTACCTCTCTCACCTGTCATGGCACCTCAGCAAAAGCTTTCTGCAACTCATTGGGACTGACTCAATCGGTTAACTTTCTGACCTGGATCTCAACCAATGGTACTCCATCTCTTCTGGATCTGATTTTGACAAATTTCCGTGACAATATCTGCTGCTCTTTCTCTGCTCCAATCGGTTCTTCTGATCACGTCCTTGTCACAGTGGACATCTCTCTGGCTATTATCAGAGAACCACCTCACCGCCGTCGAGTCTGGCATTTCACTCAAGCTGACTGGCAGGGCCTCCAAGCAGCCATCAAACTTATAGACTGGTCTCCTATCACTACTTTCTCAAACATCAACTTGTCCTGGGAATTCTTTCAAAGAAACTTGCTCTCCCTCATGCACAGATTTATCCCCTCTCGTCTTCAGTTGTCCTACTCTTCCTCCCGCCCTTGGCTTCTTGAAGCTTGTGGCGAAGTAGTTGTCCTGAAACAACTTGCCTTTGCCTCATGGAAAGCAAACCCAACTGAGGGTAATCTCAGTTCCTTCCATAAAGCTCGGAACAAGTGTGTATCTACCCTCAGGAGAGCCAGAAAATAACATCTTTCTCATCTCAAGTCTGAACTCTCAAAGCTCTTCCTCCTCAAAATCCTGGGGGCATCGAATCATATCTGTTTCTGGTGTATTTTCCCCCTCCATCCCCTCCCTTACCTCAAATGGCCGCACTGCTGATACCGCATGTGAAAAAGCTGAATGCCTAAACTCGGTGTTTGCAGCTAAATCTTGTGTCAAAAACCCATCACTTTCTCTACCCACTTTACTCAGTCGCACCCAACTGTCCCTTGACTCTGTGTTCTTTTCTCCTGACAAGGTGGAGAACTTGCTGTCAAACCTTGACTCAGATTCTGCAACCGTTCCAGACGGCATCAGCCCACATGTCCTCAAAGCATGCTCTTCTGCTCTTGCTCACCCTCTCTCTGTTCTATTCACCCTCTCATTTGCTGAAGGTCATCTGCCATCTGCTTGGAAATCTGCAAACATCATTGCCCTGCATAAAAAGGTGCAAAAACAGATCCCTGCAACCTCAGACCAATCAGCCTTCTCACAATCATCAGCAAGGTTATGGAATCCAACATCACTTCAGACATGAAATCCTTCCTCTTCTCCAATGGCCTGATTTCTGATCATCAATTTGGTTTCAGACCAGGTTACTCTATCCTGGATATGCTGCTTCTGCTCTCCCAACAATGGATGGAGGTCCTCAATGCCAGACAGGAAATCCGAGCCGTATCCCTGGACATATCACATGCTTTTGACACGGTCTGGCACCCTGCACTACTCACCAAACTCTCTTCCCATGGTATCCAAGGCCATCTCCACTCATGGCTCACAGACTTCCTCTCCTGTCGCAGTCAACGTGTGGCCCTAAATGGAGTTCTTTCATCGCCTCTTCCTCTCCAGGCTGGAGTTCCTCAAGGTAGCATTCTGGGCCCTGTTCTTTTTCTGGTTTTCATCAATGATCTCTCCGACTCTCTGGAAAATCCTCTATATCTCTTTTCTGATGACTCCACCCTCTTCCGTACCATCTGTCATCCCTCAGACCGGCAAGCAGGAGTTTCTTCACTCTCTGCAGATCTGGGTAAAATTACAAACTGGTCCAACGCATAGAACATGTCTTTTAATCCTGACAAATCTCACACTCTCAATATGTCTCTCCAAAAGGACTGTCTGGAACCCCCCTCCCCCCATCTACTTTTTCAACAATCCTAATGAAGATGTCTTTTCATTCAAGCTTCTGGGGGTCTCACTATCTGCCATTATTTTTTCTGGGAAAGCCACATTTCCAAACTGGCCTCCAAAGCCAGTCGCGGACTGGGCATGCTCCATCGTGCAAAGTGATTCCTTGCCCTCCCGGAGCTCCTAACAATGTACAAAGCTTTCTCCACAGCCTGACAGAGTACAGCTCTTCCCTGGGCTGGTGCTCCTGCCTCTCTCGTTTCTCGGTTTCACGCTGTGGAAACCAAGACATTTTGGATCATTGGTATCTCCCACCATGAGGCTGAGTCTTTGGGCCTCTCACACTCTCACTGCAGGCACGTCAGTGGTCTTTCTGTCTTATACCGTCTCCTCACCGGTCTCGCCCACTTGCTCTGTCTGTGATATTTCCGCAAGGCGCTCAAGGTCTGCCAGCAACCCCGTTCTTCTAAAACTACCAAAATCACAAATCACTGCTCATCTTCACTCTTTCATTCCTCTTTTTCCCCACCTTTGGAATACACTCCGACACTTTTAAATCCCACTCTTCCCTCCAGGTTTTCAAAATAGCTGTTCACCACCATCTCTTCTCTTCCCCCATTCCAAAACTATGATCTTTTCTTCCCTCATGAATCCACCCCAAACCCACCTCCTTCAAATTCTCTGCTTTCCTTCTCAAAATTTCCCTGTTGTGTAAGGTCCTGAAAATCCCTGTGTTGTCCATCTTGTTTACCTGGTGTTCCCCGCCCCTCCCTCTCCCTTATACAGATGAAATGTCACTGTTACCCCACTGTTTTGTCCTTCCCTCTCCTGTCCTGTGTGTTGTTGTGCATTGTGTGTTAGCTTTCACATGAGCCTCGACAATGTATAGAAATAAAAAAAAATAATAATTTATTCATCATATATTGGGTATTAAGTGATTGTGAGTCACATAATTGTGTTAATAATTGATCCAAATTAATTATCTTCTTCGCGATGCGTGAATACAACGTTAAAAATAAATTACATCGAAGGAAAATTAAATTTGTAATCTCATGAGATTCCGGCATCTTTCGATATTTTATGTGATGAATATTCAGTCAGACAGACGCGACAAGTGACAACACATGTTATAAAGAGTTAATTCTTCCACTTTTTCAAAGATACTGCAAGTTTACATGATTCAGGCTGGAGGGGGTGGGGGGCAACATATTAGACCCCTCCACTTTTTAAGTGGGGGAGAGGGGCACTGCCCCCCCCCCATGTCTCCCCCTACCCCTACTTCCTACACCAGATGTTCAAGAAATTATTAATATAATATCCCTCTGAGTAGAAAAACAATCATTACAATGCTATCACGTTGTAAAGTATGTATGAATGTTTGTATCTGCACGTACTACATATTGTTGTGGAAATGGCCTCTACCCCTCGAAGATTGCCAAGCTTTGCAATAGTTATTTCCATAGTGCATGGTTCGTGTAAGCATGAGGCATGTTTAGTGTAAGTGTGCGGTAATTTAATTGTAATATAGGATTATGTGTTGATATTTGTATCGAAAGCCATTGTCTTCCCTTCCTAATGTAATGTATAAAACTGCTTTTCCTTTTAATCTCGTTTTTAATGTTCTTTCCTTTGTAATCTGTAAGGAGACGGGTTCAATTGTTTGCCCGACGGGTCCCCGGTAACAATATTTACAGTCGTGGCCAAAATATTGGCACCCTCACACTTTTTTTTCAAATAATTTACAATTTTCTCAAAAAATAAGTTGAAATTGACAAAAGTATTTATTCTCCACAATTCTCGATTTAACTATTAATATTACAGAACCTTTGTTTTTTTATTCCGAACTTAATATATCCTTTTAAATCAGAAAATTAGAAGAAATAGAATTGACAATTATTGACACCCTCGATTTAATATTTTGTATCACAGCCTTTGGACAAAATAACTGCAGTCAAGCACTTTCTGTAGCCATGAGTGAGCTTCTTACCCCCTCTCTACCGGCTGTTTGACCCACTCTTCTTGTGCAAACTGCTCCATTCTCCCAGATTTGAAGGGTTCTTTCTCCCATCTGCTGTTTTCAGATCTCCCCACAGGTGTTCAAGGGGATTTAGATCTTGACTCATTGCTAGCCACTTCAGAACAGTCCAGCATTTTGCTTTAACCATTCCTGGGTGCTTTTTGAAATGTGTTTGGGGTCATTGTGCTGCTGAAAAGACCCATGACCTTTGATGGAGACCAAGCTTTCTGACACTGGGTTGAACATTGTGCTCCAAAATTCCTTGGTAATCTCCTGATTTCATGATGCAATGCACACATTCAAGGAACCCAGTTCCAGAGGCAGCACAGAAACCCCAAAACATCACTGAACCTCCTCCATGTTTGACGATAGGGACGTAAAGGTGTTCTTTTCTTTGAAGACTACATTTTGTTTTCTGTAAACATTGAGATGATATGCTTCACGAAAAAGGTCCAATTTGGTCTCATCTGAACACAGGACATTCTCCCAGAAGGTTTTTGGCCTGTTCAGGTGTGTTTTGTCAAACTCCAATTGGGCTTTCTTGCGTCTCTCTCTCAGCAGTGAGGTCCTCCTGGGTCTCCCACCATAGAACCCCCTTTCAATGAGTTGGCAATGGAGGGTGCAAGTTGAAACTGTCATCTGTCGTACCTTGTGTCTGAAGGTTAGCTTGAATCTGTTTGGCAGTTGATTGGGGTGCTTTCTCCACCATTCGAACAATCCTTCTGCAATCTTCGATCAAGTTTTCTCTTGCAGCCACATCCGTGGAGATTGGCTGCAGTGCCATTGGCCTTGCACTTCCTGATAACATTGTGTATGGTGGGCACAGGAACATCAAGGTCTTTGGAGATGGACTTGTAGCCTTGAGATTGTCCATGATTGGCTACAATCTTGTGTCTGACCTACTCAGACAATTCTCTGGTTTTCTTTCTTTTCTCCGTGCTCATTGTGGTACACACAGTGACACAAAACAGCAGAATGACCCCTTTTCTAAATTCAAACTGGTTGAATGAGCGGTTTTTATATTACAGGCATCTGCAACTCACTACAGGTGAGTTCAATTCTTCCTCCAAAGTTTTCAGATTTTGACGCCACCTGAGATTATTAGCCCCTGTTGGACTTTGTCTGAAACTGGGGCTTATGGATTTGGTCTCGATTTTGGTGCCTGTGCGTGCGTGTGTCCGCAACCATATCTCAGACATGTATGGACCAATTTCATTTGTACTTGGCACAAAGACAACACATGATGGCTTACATATCCACGTCATTTTTTTTTTCAACATCAAATACAAGATGGCCGACTAGCGGCCATTTTAGTTGCAACAAAAACCCCGTGTCGAACACGTCCTGAACCATTTCTCGGACATACATTTACCGATGTTGTTCAAACTTGGCAGACAGATAACACTGGTCAACAACAAATTTGTTGTCTGCATTTTTTAAGCTGATTTAGGACGAATCTGATGCGCTGAATCCAAAACTCACATTAGTTTTGTTCAATCAGGTCAAGTTTTTGAGATATGGCCACATGTCGTTTTTTACATTTTTGTTCACATGTACGCATGTGTGGAGCATTTTAGAAGAAGTTGGTGGGGGTAAAATGTCATGTCAAATAATTGTTTTGATTGGAAATAATTATTTTAATGACAAGAAGTATTCAGGTACGATAGTTCTGGGTGATTATGTCGAAAAGGGATCAGTTTGAAGTCATAAAACCTCAAAATCTTCCAAAAATTGGTGAGGCAAAGCATAAAGTTCGTGGATCAAAACTAAAGTTAATGGGGCAGATTTTGTAATAATGTGATACAAAAAAGTTGTATTTCTTGAAATTTCCTCCGTTTTTTCTCTGAAGAGAAGGACTTGGTGTACTGTGCTGATATTGCGCAGCTTCTGCTCAAGCTTGGAGTGCCACAGTACGAACCCAAAGATTGGAGACTGTTCATTGACAGCAGCAAGCGATCACTGAAATGTGTTCTGCTACACAACGGCAACCAGTTTGCCTCTGTACCCATCGCTCACTCGACTACACTGAAGGAGAAGTATGAAGCGGTGAAGTATGTGCTGGAGAAAATTGGTTATGATCAGCATAAGTGGTTTATTTGTGTTGACCTGAAGATGGTGAACTTTTTGTTGGGACAACAGTCTGGCTTCACCAAGTACCCATGTTTTCTGTGCATGTGGGATAGTAGGGACCGTGCTTAGCATTACACGAAGAAGGACTGGCCTGTGTGGGAGGAATTGGTGCCATGCAAAGAAAGGAACGTCATCAACGACCCTGTGGTGGACAGAGACAGAATACTCTTCCCACCGCTGCACATCAAGCTCGGCTTAATCAAGCAGTTCACCAAGGCTCTGGACAAAGATGGTGACTGCTTCACTTACTTGTGCCAGGCTTTTCCAGGATTGACCATGGAGAAGTTGAAAGCTGGCATCTTTGATGGTTCTCAGATCCGTCAGCTCATCAGAGATCCAGAGTTCAAAAACTCAATGAACGAAGTGAAACTGGAAGCGTGGAAGACATTTGTTTTGGTAGTGAAGAACTTTCTTGGCAACAATAAGGCCAGAAACTACGCAGAACTTGTCAACAACATGCTGACTGCTTTCAGAAACCTGGGCTGCAACATGAGCATCAAGATGCACTACCTATTTTCACATATGAACCGGTTTCCTGAGAACCTGGGTTCAATGAGTGACGAGCAGGGAGAGAGATTCCATCAGGACATGAAGGAGATGGAGACCAGGTATCAGGGTCGCTGGGACGCAGTCATGATGGCTGACTACTGTTGGAATCTGAAGAGAGACCTCCCTGCCGCTGAACATTCCAGGAGTTCGAAGAAACGGAAGTTCAAGCCCTGAAGTTTGAACAGTGGTGACGCAACATGCAATTTACTTGTACTTACCTTTATCAATGCCCACCATTCAGATGACAGTAATCGATGTTTCTATCATGTAATCAATAAATGTTGTTGGCAAAACATTTTTTTTTTCTTAAAAACATGTTTAGGATGATATGTGTTGACAAAAATCAGCTGATAATGCCACAAAAATGTAATTGATTTTGTCACAAGATCTGATTTTTTCAAATCAACTTAGCACAAAAACCTGACCTGATGGAGAGAAACGGATGCCATTTCCTGATTCAGCAGTGCCAGAATACCCTAATTCACTTGTAGAAATCTAGACAACATTCAGAAAGTAAAAAATTGTTGACCAGTGTAATGAATGAATGTTTACAAAAGCACATCATTTTTTTTTTCCGACACCAATTCCAAAATGGCGGACTGGTGGCCATTTTAGTTGTAAAAGAAAATGCGGTGTCGAACACATCCTCAACCAATTCTCGGACAAGCATTTAGCAATGTTGTTAAAACTCTGCATACAGACAAGGAATGAACGCATACATATGCACATCATTTTTTTAAAGATCAGATCCAAGATGGCCGACTGGTGGCTATTTTGTTACTTAAATATTTCCCCACCATTTCTCAAACATACGTGGTCCGATTTTGTTCAAACTTGGCACAAGCACAGTCCATGAAGGCATACACATGTACATCACTTGATTTTGCGATCTGACCAAAGATGGCCAACTGGTGGACTGGTGGCCCTTTAACTCCATCCACAAAATTACTAAATCAAAGTTGGCAAAATATTTTGTCTTTTTTTACTTGTTTTATGATGCTTTCAAATCAAACTTAATACTGCATGTCGTCTTCACAAACTAGTCCAAAATGATAAAGTAAAAAAAAAAAATACAGATATAATGTGAATAAGTTACATTAACAGAGAAAAATCAGATGATTTTCAGTTGCAAAAGTATTCAAACCCTTTGGCTAATTTACCCTAAATCACCTCAGGAGCAAATTATTTGTTTGCAGGTTATATAATAAGTGCAATAGGTTTCACCTGTATGTAATCAGTGGTTTAACTTAAAGCTCCTCCACTCATCTCAGGAGTTTTAAGGTGCAACTCACTTGGTCAACCAACAAGGCAGACATGAAGACCAAGGAGCTTTCCAAAGAAGACAGACATAAAGTGGTGGAGAAGCACCGTTCAGGAGAGGGTTATAAGAAGATTTCAAAGTCACTCATTATCCCTTTGAGTACGGTGAAATCAATCATTAAGAAGTGAAAGACGTATCATACCACCCAAACTCGATTCAGATCAGGTCGCCCATCCAAACTCAACAGCCGGGAAAGCAGGAAACTGGTTCGGGATGTCACTGTAAATCCAACAATGGCTTTGAAAGCTCTGCAAGGCTCTTTGTCCGAGATCGGGGTCCGAGATGTGCTCATCAATCAACAATATTCGTTCTTTCGTGACTCATTAATTTTCTCAATAATTCATTAATTTTTCAAACATGTGAACAAATAAAGCAAACATGTAAACTCTGGTGGACAATCAGTTGTATCGTTCCGGATATCCAATCAATGCACGGGATGTTGAAAAGGCTGAGGACTCATGGGAGTTGGTCTTGACGACATGTTGGAAGCTTGTGCACCTTCACGTACAAGCCTTTCTCACCCTTATTCACAAGTCACTCATCATGTCATTATTTCATAGTGACTTTTGGTTCGGCTTTGTCAAGATTTTGGAGCGAAGTAGATTTTGTTTGTTTGGTGAAACAACCACGACTGCAATGAATGAGTATTCTTTTTCTGCTTACCATTTTTGATGCCATTAAATGTTTCTTTCTTCGCCAACCACTGGAGAGACGACGAAGGAGCAATCACCAGGCAGACTTCATTTAAAACAAGTCACTGCATTGTTCATGTCAGTGAGATTTCTCCAGTTCTGGTTTAAGCATCATCATCTTAAACAGCATAGGAAAAGGAATAATCAGCACAGTTCCCTTTACTAAGTTGTCCTCGATGGACAGATGGCAAGGAAGAAGCAGAAAAAGACATATAAAATCTCGTATGGAGTTGATGGAAAAAAAAAAAACATCGTAATGATACTGTAGGCATTTGGAGAAACGTTTTGTGGTCAGTCGAGACAAAAATGGAACTTTTTGGTCCAAATTCAAAGTGTTAAGTCTGGTGTAAGACTAACACTGTGCATAACAAAGTCAACGCTATCCCCACTGTCAAGTATGGTGGTGACGGCATCCTGTTATTGGGCTGCTTTTCATCAGCAAGGATGGACAAGCTTGTCAGGATAGAAGGGACAATGGATGGTGCAAAGTAGAAGAGATTCCTTGATGAAAATCTGCTTGAGTGAGCCATGAATCCGAAACTGGGAAGGAGATTCACATCTCATCAGGCCAATGATCTGAAGTACAAAGATAAAGCCACACCAGAGTGGCAGAATAAGGAGAAAATAAATGTTCTTGAGTGGCCCAGTCAAAGCCCTCGCTTGAACCCAATTGAACATTTGTGGTGAGACGTGAAGATTGCAGTCCATCGACGATTCCTATCAAACTTGGCAGAACTCGAGAAATTTTCCCGTGACGAATGGGCAAAGATTTCACCATCTCGCTGCACAAACCTGGTGAAGACCTCCCCCAAAAGACTCGAACAGTAAATGCTGTAAAAGGTTCTTCCACGAAGTACTGACCGAAGGGGCTGAATACTTTTCCAACCAGTGAATTTTGATTTGTACATGTGTGTGTTTCAGGTATTCGTGACATGTAACCTGCTTCAACTATTACAGTGTTTCGTTTGATCTCTTCAGTTATGAATAAAAAAAGTTCATTTGGAAAAATTTGTTTTCACATAATTCATAATTCATCTAAATGTGCAATTATAGTGAGGGGGTTAATAGTTTTGCAGACCACTGTTGCAGCCATACGGATGTTTCCTCGTACGTACGTCTGTTTGCAATATGCCGGGGATTTAGGACCACTGCCCCTATATAATTGATGTCCGTCTATCTGCCCCCATCCATTTCGCTGCTCTGTTTTTTCTTGGCCTTCCAACAATCTTATTCGTAGATAGATTTTTTTTTTCTTTCAGATATTAGTCTACTTGTTGAACAGATTGCAATGTTTGTCAGTGAATAATTATGGCGTTCGACCGTTTTACCATGATGTATATCTGTGAAGAACTTGCTTTCTGTTCAGTTGTTTGTGTATTTATCTTGCGCCAAATCGATACTCCTTCATCACTCCCCTGTGTTATTTATCCGTTTCATTCCATAAATCATGTGCTCACTGTCCTTTGCAAAGAATCTCTGCATCATCATCTGTTGGAAACTTGTACACCTATTCATTATTCTGCAGGACCTTGGACGAGTAAACTTGGGAATCCATTTTGCTCAATAAACAGTTAAACATGCATGCTTGTTTGTCCCGGGAGTAATCGCGACTGACGCAGTTGATAATCTCCTGATTTCATGTAACAGGTGCAGTTGCAGGTGAGCTGTTCTTGCAGGTGAGCTGTAACAGGTGCAGGTGAGCTGTTCTTCGGGGAGAAAAAGTGCACATTCGCACAACGGGTTAAAACTCTAGGCTGCGAGAGAGACCGCCCATCGCTCTGCGCCTCGTCCGCGCGTCCGATTTTCCCGCTCCCTGCCGCCGGGTCGCGCACTCTCCGGAGCCACTCGTCTGATCACACCAGCCTAGGGGCCTCTGCGGTAA
The DNA here is from genome assembly GCF_056783735.1 of Eptatretus burgeri. NCBI lineage: Eukaryota > Metazoa > Chordata > Myxini > Myxiniformes > Myxinidae > Eptatretus > Eptatretus burgeri. Next base: position 6,390,897 of record NC_140961.1, on the reverse strand, counting down.
AGTGTGATGGCCAGCGGTGGGGGAGGGGATGAAGAGGAAGACGGCAGTGGCGAAACAGGACCGAGAAGCGCTTTGAGTGCAAGGTAGTGTGGGCCGGTCCAGAAAACCCTGGGTCGACTGCGAAGATCGGGGTCCGCGTCTGTGGATCGTGGGTGAAACTCGCCGATCAGGGCTGGTGTCCGGAGATTTCTGCTGATGTCCGTAGGTCGCGGCTGGAGTCCGAAGACCGCGGCTGCTGGAGTCTGAAGGTCGTGGCTGAAGTCGGAGATCAAGAGACCCTTGTGTGTTTTTGGTGAGTTTTGTGTGACCTTATTTCGCGAAACCCAATTGTAAACTTTGCACTCTTACCGAGGGTTGATGCTTTTGAAGAGGGGGGGGGGTGGTGTGGGAGCAGGAGGTCTTCACATGAACTCTGGTGAGCCCACTTTAGGAATGCGTGTGCTCATGTGTGCTTCATGGCTTCATGCAGAACATTCGACCTCGGACGTGCACCCTTGGGTCCGTTTCCCGAGCAGAAGACCCCTTTTATTGAAGGGGAATATACGTGAAGCATCCGGCCCTGTTTTTGGCACAGAGACACGCACTTGATTAATTAAAGGAATCCGTGATGCCTTCCACCGACTTCTTTTGGAATTACCATATCTGAGAACAAACAACACATGGTTCTACTGTGTGAGGATAGTTTAAAATCCAGGTGTTTTATGTCGACTTTCAGGGTTTCGTAACAGGTGTTAAATTTATTTATTTATTTATTTATTTTACGTTTCCTTCTTTTATAAATTATTTTTGAACAGGATCTAAGGCTCATAGTGGACCTGCCACACACACACGCACACGCACATGGACTTGCAGACAATTCAGGAGTTGGACGAGACAAACAGCCACTGAGTTTTCGTATATAATGTGGACGTGACGAGTAAAAATGACCATTTATCAGGAAGGTGGGATGAGATCCCTGCAACCCTCCTTCCCACGTATATGAATCGACTCATTCCTGCTTGTATCTTCAGTATCTTTAAGTCCGCACAAGACCACTCTCTGGCTCACAGTATTGCGGTGAATTTCAAATAAGAAATCTTCGTTATACTGAATTAATGAACCGAGGATGGTGTATATACGGACGGACAGGAAGGGGGCATCTTGCCCCACCTTAAGTCTACTCTTCATTAAGCGTCCCCTCGTGCCTCTCACTAAATCTATAATGATCAATGTACCGAGATGGGCATGTCGATTCCTCAAGGTGAGAAGCCACGCTGAACATGGTTGCTGTGCTAGGGTGTGGTTCTCTACAAAGGCACATTGCGATGTTCGTGCCACCGAGCTCCTTGCTGTACCGAAGGAACGTTTTTGGCGAACGTGAGCGAATGGAACTTTGGGATTGTCATGATGTCGTCTCCGATGCACCTATAAAATGCATTTCACAAATCGTTCAACATTCTTGTATAAACGAGAAGGAATCCCACTGGAATAGAGACCTTCTTTGGGACACTGGGTATTAAATCAAGGCTTGATGTGAACAAGTGAACAACAACAATACCTATAAAAAGGACACTTTATAATTGGGTACAACCCACTATTTAATTTGCTATTCGGTGCAATCTTATTGTGCAAGCCGGAAAAGAGATGGGGGGATGCCGAACCACTTCCCACTGGTTTCCTGATATATCTCGCTATCTGTTTGACGCGCAATAGATTTATTCCTTCTTTGTTGGAAAACAAAAAAAGCAAAACGTTGTCCATTATTTCTGCCATAACGGGATAAAATATATACCCTGACGAAATATTACATCTAAAACCGTTACAACTTCACATATCATGTATCGTGTACGAACAATGTGGGTTGTACATGATGAATACACTTAAAAGGGACAACCGTTCCCAGCTACATGAGATCTTCAAAACGTTCTGTGAGTGAGATACTCAGTATAGTGCAACACATGCCATCGTTATATATATATATATATATATATATATATATATATATATATATATATATATATATATATATATATATATATATATATATATATATATATATATATATATATATATATATATATATATATAACGTTATATATAAATGGACATTTGTGGGTGTTTTTATTTATTTATTGAAAAAAATTTTTTTGTCCACAGCCTCATTGTATTGTTTTATGCCCCCAATTATTCTCACCTTTTTGGGTCGGCAGGAGGGAATGATTCTGACCTCGGTTAAGAACCGACTGGTCAGGCCATCCATTCGACCGTGGCAGGAATTTGTAATTTGTTCAGCTTGCTGGTGATAACTCGTTTATTCTTCACGAAAGCCAATTGTGGGATCTTTAACATCCACTGATCCCAGTGCTGGCTTATCGTCCATCCGGGGGATGGCACACACATGGACCAGGGTGTCATTTTATTGCTGAGCAGAGATTCATACCGAGGCCAGAGTGCTAAAAGTTGAGTGCACATATCTCAAAGATGTGTGTGCGTGCGTGCGTGCGTGCGTGTACACATCATTCTGATTAATTTTATCTTGACAAGTTAAAAATCATTGTCCCGGAAAGTCTTTAATGTCACTCCTCCCTATAAATGCATAACACAACCATACTTTTAAACACAGTCTTCAATCATAGCATGTATACATTGAATGCACAATGACGTGTCATTGCGAACAAAATTAATCAAATGATTGCTCCATTCAGCTCTTGGTGGATTATGTGCCCTTGCGGTGTTATGTCGTCATGTATGTTGATAACCTATTAGTGTGTTGGTTTCCTTGTGTATGTAAATGTACAACTGCGTGAAAGTGTGACTTGCATTCAATTCACCGACCCAAAGCATGGATGTAAAAGATGTCCTTCAAACTTGAGGTGTTGGCAGGACAGGAAAATGATCGTGCGAAAAGATATCTCCATGCGATGTTCGCACAAAAAATAGTGTTTGTAGTCGAAAGATCTGTAATAATAAAAAAAAAAAGAAGGTGATACCACCAACCAGGATAGTTGCCCAGCAGGCAAGGCTGAGTGGGTAGATGTTATGTACAAGATTGTGTTTGGGTATGCACATGTGTGGGTGTGTACGTGTGTAGAGGATAATTTCAAGATAGCCTGCTTTAACGGAGTACAGCACACGTAGGTATCTGTATCGGGTGATTCAACATATTTCAGGACGGTTCAGGTGAATGCAGCGTTCAATTAAATAATGGACTTTTTAAAAATCTTTTTTTTTTTCTTCTTTTCATTGATGAGGTAATACAGAGCAAAGTGAAGTCCATCCAGTATTGTATCTTTGTGTACAGGATTGAGGTTCATGGAAGAGTTACAGCAGAATGGGAGGGAGCAAAATGGAGAGGGGGGGGAAACACCAAGAGCAGAGCAGAGTAGAAGTGAGAGTGAGATCAAGGGGATGGAGGGAAGGACACATGAGGGTGAACACCTTGTACACGAGCTCAATGAAACGCATCAAGAAGAGGAAGAGAAAGTGGGGACGAACCACAAAAGGAACAAACAAAGCGACAACTAACAAACGAAAAGAGATGAGGAAGAGAGGGAAAACCACAATAACCTGGAAAAAGAGAGTGCTTGGGAATGGGGTCTTTTGGGGAAGAAGATATCATGAGTATGGATAGGGGGGATGACCTGAGGTTATGGTGAACAGTTGTCTGAAAGTTCTGGAAGGAAGAATTTAGTAATTGCTTCCATCACAAGGAACTTCAACACAGTACAGGAGGTCATTAGGTTCATCAAAGCTTGAGCGATGATCAGTGACCTCTCATGACGGTTGTTTGTCCGTGCTCTACCCCCTGTAAATGCTGAGCGTTAAGCATAGGAAACGGCACGCACCATTTTCTAAGTCTTTGGCATGACTCGACCAGGGTTCGAACGGCCGACCTTCCAGACTCAGAGTGGGCGCTCCAACCATTATGCCATGGAGGCTGGAATGAGCCTGAACAGACTGAGGAATTGTTTCCACTGGTGAGAGAAAAGAGGAACAAATGAGTGGAGGTGAACAGTGAGCCTGGAATGTTGGAGTTCAACAAAAAAAGGGTTACTGGCAGACCGTGTACACGTTGCATAAACTGGGTGCGAAAGAGGCTGCAAGGCCAAAAAGGAGACTGTAGAATACAGAGAGGCCATCGACATGTCTGCAATGCGAAAGAAACACATCTGGACACCAAGCTTACTCCAGACTCCACTCACCTGCACCGTCCCTCGTCTCTTTTGTCATCGTGTAACAGAACAATGGTCAATGCAGCGTGGTTCAGATTCACGTCGATGAGTGCAGTATGGAGTAACCTTCTAGTGTTGTGTAGTACAGCCATCGTGTAAGTCAACCCCACACAAGCACGCACAACCTCACCCAGTGTCACACGCATTCGGTCTCACCTGCAGATAGCATTCCCACCTTCGAAGACACTGGATACCTGTCACATGGCACCTGCACAATCCCGCATTGAGACCACTTGGTGTTTGAAACATCAGAGCTGAAGCTTTCCTGCTCGGAAGAAATCCGAGTTGCTGGTGCTTGAACTTTTGAATATCTCTGTGCAGTTTCATATTGGCCAGTTTGTTCTGAATTTCAGTTAAAGTCCCCATTGTCAGAAATTACTCCAAGCTCCTTCATAGCTCTGAGTTAAATAATGGACTTTCCCCCCCCCCCCCCTTCATTGATTTGTGAAAGGTCACTGCCGAAGAAAAAAGGCTTTAAATTGACAAGCTCACGGAGCTGGGATTGTGTGAATGTGCTCACATTGTCAAATGCACAATGGCATGAATTTATCCAGGCAGAACAAGCTTTTCGTGTTGCAATTGTTTCAAAATGCGGAGTCCAGTTTTTTTTTTCTTTTCTTTTGAGAACCAACTACTCGTGATTTCTTTGCAACAAGCGAACAACAATGGAATATCTTGCGAGACTTGCAGCTGAAAAAACGACTGTCGATCCGTGTAAGGGAAAGAAAAATTGTACAAGAAAGAATGACATATGTTGGCAAAGCAGTGAGGTCCTCCTTCAAAGAACATCGTGAATCAAAGTTTGTGACGGCGTTCCTTCATTTCTAATCATGTGATATGCACTTTGCCTTTTCATTGATGTGGGTTTCGTGACGGTGATTTCATTACCTCTGCCACCGAGGGTGAAGGAGGTGATGTTTTCACCCCTTTCTGTCTGTTTGTTTGTCTGTCTGTGTGCAGGATATCTCAAAAAAGTTGAGGATGGATCATGAGGAAATTTGGTGGGCAGGTTGGGTGTGTGACAAGGAAGAGTTGGTTCTATTTTGGTGAAGATCCGAATCCGGATCTGGATACGATAATTATTTAATTTTTCAAAGCGATTCTTCACCATTGCGAGATAGGTCCAAAAACGATATATGGCATGATATTTCAAAAATGTATTGGACCCGATATGTTCTCGTGGCGGAGGTATGCGCCCTACCAAGTGTCCTTCGAGTTATATAATTGTATTTGTCTTAGGTTCAAATACCTGACATTTTGAATATTAATACTTTTTGATACAGAAGTCAAGGTCCATCAAATACTTAGACAAAAGATATATAGATATATCTCTCAAGAATTCCTGATTGAGTACCTGATTCATTGAACATCAGTTTGGCACTGTCCATCATTGAGGTTTCCATTCTTTGAACCCAAAATCTCTCTCGATCGAGTGCAGCCTGTGGCTGCTGGTTGCATTTATTGGTTGGGACGCAGCTATGCCTCTGATGCAGTGTCCCCCTTACCGGTACACTGGTACTCATTTTGCCGACCTTGGAAGGATGACAGGCTGAGTCAACCTCCTGGTGTATTTTAATTCAGTGGCCAACGGGGCTTGAACTCAGGACCCTAGGATCCCAAGCCACCACCCTAACCACTAAGCCAACACCATGCTTGAACCCAAAATGATATCCGGACTGCAGGTCCACAATCTAGGTTGTGTCCAGAGGTCATCTGATCATGGCCGTGTGTGTGTGTGTATGTGTGTGTGTGTGTGTGTGTGTGTGTGTGTGTGTGTGTGTGTGTGTGTGTGTGTGTGTGTGTGTGTGTGTGTGTGTGTGTGTGTGTGTGTGTGTGTGTGTGTGTGTGTGTGTGATCAGAATGAGTCTGGATTGAAGGATGGGGCAGTGTTACAAAATGATGTGGGAATTAATGAGGGGTTATTTATTAATTAGAGATGTCTTAATGTTAGAATCGGTGTTTTGTATCCACAGTTAGCAATGCCCAGGATCTGGAGTCTCGGAAACTCATTTCTACCTGAGCCCCTATGTCTGTCTCTTTTCCCTCTTTTCCTTTTTTTGTGTATATAATCAAGCCTCATGAAAAGCTAGAACACAGTACAGTTCGTGATGCAATGAGAACAAAAGGAACAGCAGAGAGAAAAGAGGGAGTTGCCAACAGCAGGGCTGGCAGACAGAATAGAAGGAGACAGAAAACAAGGGATGTGTGTAAGGACGAGGAACAAGGGAGAATGCAGGGGGTGGACAACATGGATACATAAGCAAACTCTCAGGAAGGAAAAACTGTGGAAATTTTTTTTGGGGGGGGAGAGGGGGCAGGGGGTGCTTTGCCGGTTTTGCAAGCTTTGCAGGTGGATAAGAGTTCTGGTGTGCCAAGGCAGTTGGTGTCATGAGGGCAGAAAATATCGTGGTTTTGGAGGGGGGATGATCTTCTTCTTCTTGTGTATAGCAGCTTGGCTGCCGGGTAGCTGTCATTTTGTTGGGGTGCGACTATATCGCTGATGCTGTGCCCCTCTACCAGTGCACTGGTACTCATTTCGCTGACCTCAGGAAGATGACAGGCCGAGTCAACCCCACCTGGTGTTAATTCAGCAGCCAACAATGCTCAAACTCAGAACCCTAAGGTCCCAAGACAGCCACCATAACCCCTCAACCAACACCAGGCTTGGGGATGATCTTAGATGGTTGTGAACAGCTCTCTTTAAGACCTGGAAGGAAGAATGGGATTGAACAGAATGTGGAAGTTGATTCCACCTGTGGGGGAAAAAATGAGAAGAACAAATGAATGAGGGTGAGCAGTGGTTCTGGATTTTGGGCATTTCACCAGAAGAGGGTTGATGGGAGACTCCATGCACATGACAGATACCTGGGGGAGGAGGAAATGGGGGGGGGGGCAAAGTACGAAGAAAGCAGAGGGTTCAGGACCAGAATGGAGGTGGTAGAAGACAAAGTGACCACTTACCCGTCGGCGATGGCGAAGTGATAGGTCCATAGATTTAGCTTCATCGCAGGAGATTCCAATTATCTTGAAGGCCTTGGTTTCCACAGCATCACACTGAGTATGGTGTGAGGCAGAGGTGCCAGGCCATAGGGGAGAGCAATCTTCCCTTGAAGCTGCAGATGAAGGCTTTGCAGGTGGATAAGAGTTCAGGTGTGCCAAGGGAGGAATTTGCATGATGGAGGATGCCCAGTCGGTGACTGGGTTTGGAGGCCAATCTTTAAATATGGTTTGGCCAAGAAAGATCATGACTGAGAGAGACTCATGAGTTTGAGTAATTGAATTTCTTCCAGACGATTGTTGAGAAAGTAGATGGGGGTGTTTGCCATATCATCCAGACAGAGACAGAGACAGAGACAGGGTTTTCTCAGGATTGGAAGACATATTCCAAGTGTTTGACGAGTTTGTGATTTTTGTCATTGTCTGAAAATAGAGAAGAGGCTGCTGTCTCTCTATATGAAGGATGAGGGTGCCGCAGAAGAGGATGGAGTCATCAGGAAAGAGATAGATGATTTTCCAGAAAGTCAGTGAGATCATTGATGAAGATTAGGAATAGGATGGGGCTGAGAACACTGCCTTGTGGTACTCCAACTTTGACAGGGAGAGGAGATGAAAGAGATCTGTTGAGTGCCACATGTTGGCTATAAGAGTAGAGGAAGTCAGCACGCCATGTGTGGAGTTTGCCTTGGATGCCACAGGCAGATAGTTTGGAGAGTAGGGCTGGATGCCAGACCGTATCGAAAGCTCGAGATATGTCAAGAGAAACAGCCTTGATGTCATCTCTAAAATTGAGGGCCTCCATAATTTGTCGAGAGGATAGAAGCAGAATGTCCATGGTAAAGTGAGCTGGTTTGAATCCAAATTGTTGATCTGAGATGAGGACGCTGTGGAAAAGGAATGATTTTATGCCAACTGCAATGATGGAATCCATGACCTTGCTGTTGATTGGAAGTAAGTTACCGACCGGTTTCACCCTAATAAGGACCAACCGGTCAGTAACTGCATTTTAATTTACTTATGACAACGTCTGACATGATAAATTACATTTACCATCGTAATCAGCGCTGCAAGAAGCTCTTCTGGCAAAAAGACAAATCCGTGCATTGTGGCAGCGACGTCATGGTGTTCGGCTCAGTTCGGACAGTGACTTGGGGCAAATCAATATTTGGATTTGGGTTGCCAAAGAACAGTGCAAAGTTTTTTAAAAGGGACCAAAAACAAGTGAAATAGGATGTATTTTTATTGATACAAAGGCTAAGTCATGTCTGGGACGAGCTGAGCCGATACGGCATCCAGTGTACCTTAAAATGCAGCAATTGATGGTACTCGAACCACATGTGAAGGAAGCCCATTCGACATGTTCAAAAGCTGAGGAGAGGTCACGAACCCTTGATCACGTTCGATTTTGATGATATCATGTTGGAGGCTAGTGGACCATGCTTGGACACAGTATTCATGTATAGGTCAGAAGAAGGCCTAATAGGCAGGGATAAGCAACCATAGTGTTACACGAGTAAAGGCACATTTAATGACAAATAACATCCGTCGGGCCATTTGCACAACTGCATCACATTGAGCCGACGAGTTCAAGGAGGCCTCAAATAGAACCCCAGGTGTCGAACTTGGGCTGTTACTGGGATGGGAAAGGTATTCACAGATGAATGATGTCGGGATAAAATTGATACATCGTCCCTACTTAAATGCAGGTGTTGGCATTTGGGAATACTAACATCCAGTTCCCAGAGTGTTACCCATGCAGAGATAGAGTTGTGGTCTCTTTGCATATCCGGGGCCTCTCTTGTGTTACAGATGAGTTTCATATCATCAGAAAAGAATAGGCATTGGCTGACAGGTCATTAATGTAGATTTTGAATTGGAGGGGATGAATGACAGAGCCTTGAGCGACGCCACTCAATGCATGAGCCCTGTCGGAGAGGACACTATCACCGAAGACTAAACTGCCTAGAGGTTAAGAACACAGCCAACCACTCCTTGATATTTCCTGTGATTCCGTATTCTAGTAAGTATCTAAAGGAGAAGGCGGTGGTTTACTGAGTCAAAGGCTTTCCTGATGTCTAAACAGCACATGTCAACTGAGGACATTAATTAATGTTAAGAGATCTTAATGTTCAGGCCTGCTCTCATTTCATTTGTCAGCTGCTGATATGATTTTCTTCTTTCATGTAAGCTGATCAACCTCACTGCTTGTCCTTCCTTGGGGAAGTTCTTCTGCATCTTCCTAGCCTTTTCTTGGCTTGTCCCATGCCAATTTAATTCATGCATTGCAAAGTGTACCTCACACCATTGGAGGAGATCCTCATCTTTCTGATATTGTCTTCAAAGTGTACCATTCTACTCCCAGAGTTTGGATCTTCACACGATGTTCTGTTGAAAGTTGCTTCCTTGGCACCATTCTGAACCCACTCGTGGACTTTCAAGCATGGGAACAAATTGATGAAAACGAATTTCACATCTTCACTAATTTGTAACTTTTCTTGTGGTTTCTTGTAATTAACATTAATGTAAATCGTGTTGATCACTTCAATAATTTATTGTTTACTGTACAAAAATCCACAAACTGTTTCCTGCATGTTTTATTTGTGGTGAGTGGATATTATAATTTTTTTGCAAGCAAACGATAATATAATATTTTTGCAAAAATGAAACTTTTTCAAAATTCCTGATTTATTTTATATACCTAAAAGGTAACTGTGATATTAAATTGACTTTCTCAGCAATTTGAATTGTTATCTACCTACATTGCACAATTCTAACTTCCCACAAATGTTTAATGGGGAATAGAACTGCAAGATTGACAATAACCCAAAGTTTTGCACAGGACTGTATATGTAAAACAAAGAAACATCTCTTGACCTTGAATGTGACATGAGGCTGACGTCATGCGCATAAATTTGACCAACACATCACCTCCAAATAGGATGACCACCAGTCTGGCACTCAGTTCTTTAAAGACTGAGATTTATGGTCACAGATAAATGAATGCAGAGCTGCTGATCCGGATTTAGCCTTTGTTAGAAGCCATTTGGACAGCTCTCCTAAATCGTTTATTTGTGACCATGCTAAGTAGGTTAAGTGAAAAAACTTATATATATATATATATATATATATATATATATATATATATATATGTATGTATATATAACCATACAGGGTGATCCAAAATAATGTGAAGCTTTTTATTTAACGATAAAAATTTTTATTGCTCATCGAAATTGCTTGTTTTGCCGAATAATACATAGGATTCGTTATTTTTTTGTTTTTTATTGCGAGAAAATGCTTCACCGAGCAATAAAGAGCAATATCATTTCGCAGTTGATGAAGTTCTCAATCCAAGCACCATGCCTCTGGATGGCAGCTGCCATACAGACGCTGAAGTTTTGATGACACAGCTGAGAACTGGAGCTGGTGTGCATCTGATTTCCCATCTGATGTTGTTTTTCAACCCCTGCAGTGTGTGTGTGGGTTGTTTTCTGAGACTTTACCCCCATAGGTAGTAGGCGGGAGGAGACAGATCTGGGGAGTATGGAGGCCATAGTTTGTTCATACATCTTATTTCTTCCTCTTATTTATTTTGGTCTGGCATTGCAGTAACTGTATCTTGTACGGATACAATTTCACATCGTCTTGTATGATTCTGCCAATGGTCATGCAAGAAGTTCCCACCAGCTGTGTAAGTCTGCGTATCCACTTTTTTCAGAGAAGCCTGCAAAGCTTCTCTTCCAGGCTCTATCTTGTTAGGTGTTTTCACTGAAGGTTTTCGACCACTGTGTCCTTGAATTAAGTCTTTCACGCTTCCAGTGTGTCTAAACCATTCAACAATACGTTCAATGGTTTTCTATTGTGGAATTCTTACATTTTGATAGACCCTACAAAACTTCTTTTGCCCAGAAACATGTGATTTCCTTTCAAAAAACATCAAAAAATCAGCGTCTGCTGAGGCACAGAGAAAATTGTTCAACATGGTTGAAACTTCTGCAGAATTTTTTCTTTAAACTTTGTTCTTTAGTCGACCTCAAAATAGAAAAGAGCGTCATATTAGTTAAGCTGTGATGGCTCTTTGAAATGTTGCACATAATTTTGGCTCACCATGTGTATAATTATATATATATATATATATATATATATATTAATATATGTATATTTATATTTATACATATATATATATATATATATATATATATATATATATATATGTATAAAAAGCAGTTTTTTGGCAAGGATTATCCTGGGTGGTTTGCCATTGCTTCCCAGCAGTAGGTATGGAAGGAATTTGGAATTTGCGCATGGTGCCAGTGATAGCTCAGCTATTCTTCGAGAAGATCATGGTGGTATCCATGATGTCCACCAATTCATGTCGGCAGATGGGATGTCAAGTTTAACGTCCATCTGAGGGACAGTACACACAATGATGATTCACCCGACCTATGAAACACCAGGATGATAGTTTATGGCTGGATAGAGATTTGAACACAGGCGAGACTGCTGATTGGCATGTGTGCGACATCTAAGGCATCATATATATGTATAATCTGGTGTTGAATTATTAAATTCTGGTATTAATTAAATTTGGTATTGGTGTGGCACAGGCATGATGGGCCGAAAGGCCTTAATTCCTTGTAAATCCTTGTAAATCCTTGTAAATCCTTGTGTATATATATATATATATATATATATATATATATATATATATATATATATATATATATATATATATATGAACAGAGGTAAAGGTAATTGTTATTGAGAATAGAACATTAAATCTTCTTGATATGGCAGTCAGTTGTCACATTGAAGAAATGCATTGAAGAGCAACAGGGTATCGACTCGTGAACTGAAGCAACACAGTGGAGAAAAGGACAAAAGAGTGAAGGTGAAAAGTTAGACTACATTTGTTAAGTGTAAAAAGATGAGAGTTTGTGGATGAGTGGTTGTGTCCTAGCAGGGCTGTGGAGTGGCAATTGATTCAAAGTCAAGAAGAGGCAAGACCAGATTTTCGAGATTGAAAGTTTCCAAGTCATCAACCAGCTGCTGGTTGGAATGAAACGGGCCTCATCCCCCTCCTCTGCCTCCCCCACACCCTTCTTCCAGCCTTTGGCTAAAAGAGACAAAGTGGCCTCAGGGCCTTATATTTTGCTGCTTCCAGAAGTATAAGATGAGGTGTAGCAGCACTACCTAACAGAGGAGAACCATACTTCATTGCATTAAAAATAAAGACCTGATAACATCTACATAAGGACTTAGCTCCAGAGAGAATTCTCAGGTGACACTGAGCTCTCAAGGTTAGCTTGGAGATCTGACTGATCCACATCAGATCATGGTGGATTTGTCAAGTCAAGGACCCTCAAGGTTAAAAAACCTCCTCCATGTGCTTTTTCTTCCTGTTTATCCTGAAATATCAAACAAAACAAACATTTCAACCACTCAATAAAAGCCAAGCCCAGGAAATATCGATTTTAATTTCTTTTGTGCACAAAACATCCGTTCAACCCCCCCCCCCCCCCCCAGATTAATATTCCAGCTGTATTATGAGTCTGAAAAGCAAATACTGTGATTGGAAGAAAAATAGCTTAACTTCCGCAAGGCTTATGATACGCAGGTATCTATGAACAGCTTTCATCGTTTTTATCCAAAAAGGAGAATATAATGCACATCTTATCTTCACCAATCTCCCTCTACTGGTGATTTGTGTAAACAGTTCCGACATCCTGGTTAAATAGGAAAATTGGTTTTGTGCTCGAATTTCGATTTTCTTGCTGGATACTCTCGATCTGAATGAAGAAAATTATTACATCTTCACATATTGATAGGTTTCGCTTTTCCCCTGTTGTTTAATCAATCCATTATGTTATACTTATGTGTGCGCTTTAATCTGTATGCACAAGGGAATACATATGGTGCTGCTGATTGAGATGCCTTCAAAGCAATAAATTGCATTGGGGGGGGGGGGATTTGAGGTTAAGCTTTGAAACAGAAGATTGAGGGGGTGGTGGGGGGGGGCGATGGTTCGAGAATTATATAGAAAAAGAGAAAGGTGGTTGGAATCTATGTGAAGGGGCAAATAAAGGGAACAACACGAATGGAGGATACAGATGATGGGGTAGGGGTCCATTTTCCTTATCTTTTTTAGAAACATATGTGCCCATGGAATAGGTGAGAGCATGTTGGAAAATAATGCTGAACTATTTTATATATATATATATATATATATATATATATATATATATATATATATATATATATATATATATATATATATATTTTTTTTTTTTAATAATCATATCAGATACACCTCCTGACTTATGGTAAGCATCACCGCGGATTATGTCTCACATGGTAAAACCGCATAATCCACACGGAACAACCATCCATCTGCCACCCACCCAATGCAAACCAATCAACCAGAAGACACATGATGTAATCGGTGGGAAAATCGAAACATGTGTAGTGTGACGAGCACTCCGCCGATCCCCATTGTTGGAAGCGACGATTTGGTGTGGACTGTGTCCATTGGGGATCGGCGGAGTGCTCGTCACACTCATGTTTCAATCTATTTGTGTGTGTGTGTGTGTGTGTGTGTGTGTGTGTGTGTGTGTGTGTGTGTGTGTGTGTGTGTGTAGAAATATATATATATATATATATATATATATATATATATATATATATATATATATATATATATATATATATATATATATATATTCATATATTTAAAGTCAGTGGTGTGATGTAAATGTCATGGTGTATGTGTATATATATGTATATATATACATACATACATACATACATACATACATACATACATACATACATACAACACACGCACACACCCCCAAACAGCCAAGTAGTCACTCATTCTACCATCACAGTGTTCCATCTTTTGCTCGTTATTGAAATCAAAACTAGACAAATGATATTGCAGGAAGGGAATGTGTTTATCTGTACACTCTGGGGTTCTGATGTACAAGTGTTTACATTAGGCCTCTCCTGGTTCAACACTTGTCCTGACAATGTCCTTGTTTGTAGCGTCTTCGTCTCTCTATGACATTTGTGAACCGAGGAGTTGTTTGATTGAGGCTTTTGTTGCTCATTTGTTTTTCCACGATGCCGCAGGAAAACACAAGTATAAAATTTTTGAAAAGTGGATAATTGTGAATTTAATTGTTAAACTGAGCTCATCGTCCTTTAACCTTTCAGCTGGCACGTGGAGTCTGTGGGGACCACAAGGTGCTATTTCTTGTTGATTTTCCTTTAACTAATGTTTTGTCATTTTTCTCCTTCTGTAATGTCCTCCCATCATCTCATCTCAATTTAACGAACAATATGAAGCAATTTTTGTGTAAAACTATTTTGGAGTAACAAGTGATGGAAGTGAGAAACAATATTCCCTGGCTACTGGGGGGTCTCATGAGATCCCAAGCAAAATGAAGTGATTTATTTATTTTCAATACAATGAAATTCATGCTGACCAGCCACCAAAAAGTTTGAAACCTGTCTCTGATGTTGAGCTGAATTTATTATATGTTACTAATGATTTTTGCAGGTGTATTCAAGAGTAACGGTGAGCAGCTCGATAAACTTTGGTTTGTTGGAATTGACAGACCTATGTTCAAGGCAACAATGCACTTTAAAAAGTTTCAAGAAATCTTTCGCAACCTCAGATTCGACAACTGAAATACACGAATCGCACGGAGGGAAGATGATAAACTTGCGGCCATCATAGACATTCAGGTCGTGTTCATTGCTGCCCTGCTTAAATATTACATACCTGGTCCTAATATGACTGTGGATGAGCAGTTGGTACCATTCAGAGGTCGTTGTCCCTTTTGTCAGTACACGGCCAGTAAACCAGCTAAACGTGGTATCAATATTTGGTGGAACTGCGACAGTGAGAGAAGCTATCTGCTGACTGGCCAAGTGTACCTTGGTAAACCTCTGAATGGAGTCTGGGAGATGAACCAAGGTACATGGGTGGTGAACCAGGGTTCAAGGGTGGTGAATGATCTCTTATCCCCTTGGTACAAAAACAGGCAGAAATGTAACCATGAACAATTAATTCACCAGTGTTCTATTGTCAATTGAACTTCTGCATCAAAATACAACACTGGTAGTGGTTTTGAGAAGCAGTAAACCTGACTTTCCTCCTCAAATGCAGAAAAGTCTTCGTCGTGAAGTGGAGTCGTAAAACATTTGGATTTCGTGAAAACCTCACAATTGTGTAATATTTTCGAAAGAAAAACAAAAGCCTCATCTGCCTGACAACTCTTTATTATGACAAGTATGTGCCTGCAGAAGATAATGCCAAACACAAACATGAAATAGTGTTTATATTAATAAATGTCAATGTGTGTGCGTGCCAGTGTGTCTCGTCCATAACTCCAAAACCATGAAACCTAGCAGCCTGAATCTTTGGACGCATCGTCAGGGAACTCCAAGGAAGTGCAAGAGTGGAAATTGTGTGTTTGGGTTAATTAAAACACCCCTTTTGAAGATAATTAACGGCCTTATTTAATTATATCCTTTATCAGGCGCATCCTTGGACACCTCGATCTCGATGGGGTCTTAAGGCACATTCTGGGTTCCCTCGCTGGGGTCTGCAGCCGCCATTTTGTTTGGCCTGCTCAACAATGCCTTGACTTGGAACAGGCCGCAACAGCTTATTTACGATAAAGCGCTCAAAATGTTTTCTTTTCAGTTTTCTCACTTGTGTCGTCGAATGCCTCGTTTCCATACCTACAAGTCACTGTGTACATCACTTTTGGAAGTGCTATAGTTTTCAGATTTGGAGCTTGGAGCGATTTCATGCATTATATGATGCAATTTTCCACAATCTACTCTCTCAAATTAATTAAAGGATATAATAGAAATATAATTTGATTTTTGAGGATCGGATCACGTTGACTCAACTCGAAATCTGAAAATGTTAAGAAATCGGCGATGTTTACTTTTTTCTATCGCTTGCCAAGCCAGCCGTTTCTTATCATCCATTGAATTGGAGCAGTTTAATCTTTTCATCTCCAGTCGATAACGGAACTGTTCATGTCCTGATCGGGATGTCCAGTCGGCATTTGCTCCAAGATAGAGGTACGTATAAAGCGCACACGGATGTGGTACATATGGGTAGATTTGGATCTGTAAAGGGACTCTCCATGAATGTGTGCATGCCGACATCATCGGTTACGGCCACCTTGGTGGCATTGTTACATTCCATACTTTATGGCAGTTTTAACTTTTAAACTCAGCAGCTGAGCAGCATATGAGTGATCACATTTTCCTTTGTCCCTGTGACTGTTTCTAAAGCAATTGGTTATTGTATATGACTTCGTTTACTTTACAAAGTTACATGGTTTCTCTGTTTGAGTTTCAAAGTAAAATATATTTGATAACACCTGATTTCTGACCTGTTTTCCATATCAACATGTTTTCTAAGTTACCAAGCCAAATTTTTTCCACCTGTCACATGATGATGTTCATAAAGATGAATGTTTGTGTATGTGTGTTGTTAATACAGCATAATATTTTCTCTGCTAATCCCCCTCCCCCAATGCGACCACTCCTCATTTTCATAAATGCCAAGGTGAGCCAATGAAAAAAGCCAAGAATTCACAAGGTTTCGGAAAAGCGATGTTAATAGAAAAGCTATACGCCAAGAAAACCCATAGAAAACCAAGACGCCAAGGTTAACAACGAATAGCCAAGATCTTGTGAAAAAAAGCCAAGGAGTGGTCTCTCTCTCTCTCTCTCTCTCTCTCTCTCTCTCTCTCTCTCTCTCTCTCTCTCTCTCTCTCTCTCTCTATCTCTATCTCTATCTCTATCTCTATCTCTATCTCTATCTCTATCTCTATCTCTATCTCTATCTCTATCTCTATCTCTATCTCTATCTCTATCTCTATCTCTATCTCTATCTCTATCTCTATCTCTCTCTCTGCCCCATCCTCGCTCCACCCCCTCCAAATGCATTTCAGCACCCTCCCACACATCCCTCTCTCTCTGTCTCTCTCCGTGTCCGGACATGTCCGGGTGGTGATTGTGCTTGGGTGGTGTTTGTCTCCGGACATGTACAGGCGGTGTTTATCCCCCGATGTTGTTTGTGTCCGGACGGTGTTTGTTTCCAGACTGCTTGGCTCCGGATAAGTCCGGAGGGTTTTGTGTCTGGGGGCTGTTTGTGTCTGGGCGTTGTTTGTTTCCTGATTGTGTTTATCTCTGGACATGTCCTGGCGGTGTTCGTCTCCATGCGGTATTTATAGTATGACCGGTAGAAAATGGATTCCAGACGTTTTGTTTCCATCTTCACTGTTATTCGATGCAGAATCATTTTGATGAAACGATATGAATCGTAATTAACCCTTCACTGCAGGTTTGTCTTCTTTTCCTCTCACCTCACTCTACCTGCCCTTTCCTCACCCCTCCTCATGCTACCACACCCTTTGTCCCTTCTCCTCCTTCATCTCTCTTTTCCCCTCCCCCTCATCACTCTCCCCCCTCTCTCTTTCTCTCTACCCTCTTTTTCTCTCCCATTTCTCTTTCTCCCCTCCCCCTTTAATATCCCCATCAATGAAGTGACGGGTGCTATTTGCTCGTAGTACAATAAAACAAAGGGTGGAGTTGATGACTCGGACCATTTGGCTACACTGTATACCTGTAAACAGAAGAACGTGCAGGCTTAAAGTTTAATTGTCAGTCGATGGAGGCAAGAGGTATAAGTGAGGAATCTTAAGTATGGAGTGTGGGAGTCGTGTATGTGGTGGGGTGGGATGTGGGGGTCAGGAGGGGGGGTGGGGGTTGGAGATATTATTTTCATACATTGTGCTGATGACTTGTTTTGGAAATCTTGATTAATCTTTGCCTTATATAATTATTTTTGTATCCATAGTATGTGCTTATGGAAGAGCAAGATGACAGAAGGTAAATGGCAACGCACTGTTGCTGGCACTGTTGGAGAAGGAAACATCGCAACTTGGAAATAGTTGAAGGGGAGAGGAGTGGGGGATCCATTCTGATGGAAATGATCATTTTTATCGATGGAGGATGACCTGAGGTGGTGGTACACTGCCAACTCGAATCCCTGAAGGGCAGAGTGGGATTACATCGAATGAGTGAGAAAGTTTCACTAGCAGGAGAAGATTAAAATCCAGGAGGGGATTTGAGTGTTTGAGAGGAGTTGAGTGGTTAACTTGGATTTTAGGAGTTTCACAAGTCGAAGTTTGCTGGAAGAATGCTTCTTTTCCTGGAGGTATTGGGAGGGATGTTGGGATGAAAGCGCAAAGGTAGCAAGACCAAAGGAAAGGTGGTACAGATCAGAGAGACCATCTTCTAGTCTTTAATGAAAAGCGGCAAGTCCTGTGCTTTTGCTTCCTTGTGGGAGATGCCAAAGATGTTGCGAGCATTGGATTACAGAGCACCCAGGAGTGCCAGGTGGAAAGCAGGTGTCCAGCTCGTACGTGAGAGCAGCACTTCAATGAACTGTGGATAAAGGCTCTGCAGGTTGTGAGAGGTTCAGACTTAAAGGTAAGGATTTGGTACGACAGAGGACGCCCATTCTGTGGTTGGCTTTGGAGGCCAGATTTGATGTATGCTATGCCCAAGAGAGATCGTAGCTCGTAGTGAGACTCACAAGTTTGAGAGACGGAAATTCTTCCCCTGGTTGATTCTGGAAATGGAGGGCAGGGTTTGTTTAATGATCCTTCTGGAAAGACAATGTAAGAATGTGAGATTTTTTCTGAATTTAAATGTTCCTCGTATTAGACCATAATCTGATCCTTTCCAGCACGGTAGAGGTTGTAGCCGCTGTTGCCACAGTGTCAGATGTACAATGGTACGTTGTATTGCGGAGTTATCGGCAAAGAGGGGTTTTCAGTGGATCATAGAGGTCGTCGATGTGTATTAAGTACAGTGTTGGGCCGAGGAAACTACCAATGGGCATATCAACCTGCAGTGGAAGAGGAGATGAGAGGATTATTTTGATACTTACTCACTGGCTGAGTGAGTGAAGGAAGTCAGAAAGCCCAGGGAAGAAGGTAGCCTTGCATTCCACAGTCACCAAGCTTGGCAAGCAGAGCATGGTGCCAGCCTTTGTCAAATGCGCGAGATATGTTTAGAGATTCGGCCTTGACCTCTTGCTTGAGATCCGGGACCTCCATTCACTGTTGAGACAGAAACAGCAGCAGATCTAAAGTGGAGTGACTGGTGCGGAATCCAAACTAATGCTTTGTGGTCGAAGCATCACTGCGGCATCACTCCAACTTCAGGCCTGCAAGTAACTACTTGCACTCGCATGCTGTTGATCTGTTGCCTACATGTTTCCAGCTATTGTAGTTCATAATTTTTGTAAGAAATGTGATTAAAGGAGGCGTTGATTTGATTTTTCACGTTAAACGCACCAACAACGTGTGCTGGCATCTTCTCATCAGTTGGCGGTTTAAAAGTCATCTTGTCGGGGAGCTGTTCCATTTGATTTCTTCGAACATAGATGTTGCACGTTGTAAATATGATTTCATTCACGGCAGGCCTTGTGATGCATGGCTTTGCTGCAAAGAGGCAACGGTTAATTTAATCCCAGTATAAAGCACCTGAAGCGAATCTGATTACTGGGCCACTCTTGCAAAAACTGTGCTCCACATATTGCCTGTGCGCTAACGTGTACAGACAAAATTGTTTGGTGGTCTCGTTCATCTTGCAGCTTTTGATTACCTCCGCCACTGAACGTGGACCGAGGTTATGTTCTCACCCCTGTCTGTCTGTCTGTCTGTCTGTTTGTCTGTGAGAAGGATATCTCAAAAGGTTGTAGACGAGTTGTGACAAAACTCGGCGGGTGAGTTGGGTTAATGGACAAGAACAAGCCGATTCGATTCTGGTTGACGTCAGGATTCAGATCCAAAATTGGATCCAAAAAAAAACGGTTCCACCTGGTGGAGGTTAGGAGACGTCAGCGTGCTTTTAACATGAATCGCATGAATAGATGATGGACAAACACCTATCCTACACCTGAGTTACCTGTACATCATGATCCAGTGGATCGGATGGGACCACCAGCAGGCCGATCCAAGCTTTGAAACACGTTGACATCATTAATCTCAATGCAGGTTTGGTTCGGCCTTTTTACGAGGATTAACGAGTTTGGCCACTCGATCCAAGATATACCTGTACCTCGATGTCATCAACTTGTACTTTATTTGGCTTTTCAAACTCCGGCACGTTTTTATGGGTGACAGTAAAATTGCTAATAAGAGGGCAGGCTTTTGTGAGCCTTTGGGTCACTTACTGGCTGTTAGTGACGACTATCTATCTATTACATCTTTTCACAACATAAGGGTAAGCTTGCACCTGGAGGACTCAACACTGTCAGTAAATGTTGCTCACATATATTGGGAGAGTTTTTGTTTGCATGAATAATCTCACCATTCTGTCCGCTACTTCATTATATTTCTCCCGTTAAGAGAGTAGTTTGTTGTGTGCATTCCTGCACAGCAGAGAGCCATTCTTCCAGGTGATTACCGCTGTTGTGGTTTGATGGTCAATCAGTCCTCAAGGATGATTGTCGGATTTCTGAGTTGCAAACCGAAGGTGTACAGAGGTTATGTTATCACGACTGTCTGTCTGTCTGTCTGTGCCTTTTTGAGCGTGACATCTCAAGTTGTGGACAGGTTCAGACGAAACTTGGTGGCCATGTTTCGTGTGTGACGAGGACCAATTGATCAGATTTTGGTTAAGGTCCATTCGGATGTATATCTGGCCTATCGGTGGGATACAACACGTAAATTGTTCAGACTGACGGAGGTGTACGCTCTACCAAGCGCGAGTGGCCTTCCATTTGAGGAGGGGTTATTTGTTTATTTATTTATTTGCACTCATATTTTGTTTTGCATTCTACCTTCCTTTTGGGATGTTAAATTCTGATTTTGTTCAATTATCTGATGTTGAGTTATATTTGACGAAGCTGCTGTTTTACTGTATTGTGACGTAGGAGGCATGACGTTGCAGAGCAGGATCTGAATGGAGTTTAGTTACTTCAGTACATTGTCAGATGTATATTTACCTCCGCCACCGAAGGTGAAGGAGGTTATGTTTTCGCACCTTTCTGTCTGTTTGTCTTTTTGTGTACAACATATCTCAAAAAGTTGTGGACAGGTTCGTGTTTGCGACGAGGACGAACCGATTCGATTTTGGTGAAGATCCAGATCCAGTTCCGAATGCTCGAATGTTTAAAGTGATTCTTCACCATTGAGAGACAGAGATGGAGATGGGACAAGGAAAAATAGCTCGAAAGTTACTTGAGATCAATCTGAACCTCATGCAACCAAGAAATTCCTTTACTTAAAATTTCTCAACAGTTGGATGACATTATCTGTGTTATTAAATGTGACATGGGAAGGAAGGACCTCGAGGATGTTGATTGAAAACATAGATTGAAAACCATAGATTGAAAACAGACTTGCACTTCAAGCTTCTGAGAATTCAGCCATTTTTAGAGCTGAAATACATTTTAGAACTAGAAAGTTCAACGAACACCTTACTCCGCGCAGTCTTGTAAAACAAGGACAAGGTGGGGGTCGACAAGCGGTGAATTTGATTGGTCGAGATGACGTAAAACGCCGTAATATTTTGTCCAAGTTCTGCTAAATGGAAGGGCTTTGAAAGTGACAAGAAGGCGATTTGTGTTTTACAGTGTTCAAGTATATGTAATTAAATTTAAATATAAAAACATAAAGAATTTAAATGTTGTAGAAAAATAAAATTTGGAAGTTTACCGCCGTAATTGCAGCGTCTACTACACTACCTTATTTAACAAGTTTTTTGTGCCTGTTGTTTGTGTCCTTTATGACATCCTTAAAAACAGTAAGTTTCCTGTTTGGAATGGTTTTCAATTTTGTTTGTCTGCAAGACAGACAGAGTAAAAGTAATTCTCTCACTCCTCTGTGCGCAGATGTCGTCAGGACGAATTCAAGGCCAAAGTACTGATATACTACAAGTTTGTTTTGCAATTCATGTTCAAAATATGACATTCTATTTAAACCGAGCTGTTCATTAATCATAAACTGACCTCAATCAAAATCCTTCTTTAGAACAAAATTGGTACATACCTCTTGCTCTGATGAAGGGTTCATCGTTCAGAAAACATCACCTTCCCCTTGCTTCCCATGACAGCATCCCTCACTCAACGCCAGCCCTTGCAGAATGGCCTAGAAGTATGCACACTCACCTCTAAGCTGTCTAGCCTGGGTTCGAATTCTGGCCCAGTTATGGACTCTCATCCTGATGTTTTGCTGGCAGGGTGATTAATCAGTTTGTCCCTCGGATGGACGTTTAAACTGGGCGTTCCATCTGCCAGTATTGGTTGGTGGACGTTCAAGATCCCACGGTGTCCTTCACAAAGAGTAGGCAAGCTATCGCTGGCACCATGAACAAATCACAAATTCCTAGCAAAACTACTGTGGGGAAGGCAATGTAAACCACCCAGCATAACCCTTGCTTCGGATTGGTGGCACTGACACTCTGTGAAGTATGCTAGCCCCTCGCCAGGGGGATGCATGGGGTGCAAGCGTAACCCCCTCCCAACCCTTTTGTCTGTGATATTTTTTGTAATGTGAAATCTTTTGTCATGCTTTCATTTGTGTAGCAGAATAAAAGTCCATTCACGTTGACACACTTTCATTACATTCATACCAGTAGAAGTATACCATATCACAGCATTTCCAACCAATACGGTGACTGTGAATAATCATTCCACTGGATCAATTTGGAAAAATCCATGACACCAATGTCAATTCATCCAGGGCGAAGATTTCTCGTTGTTCAGCACAACACGTGGCTTTGATCACGTGACTCCAGATTTGCATTTCTCGGCACAGACAGTCGACATCGTTCTCAACATTTTCATGTCGGGCTCATCTCTATTTGTTTGATCTTGCCGAGATTTCTGGTAGATTTGACTCTTAATAGTCCGGCGGAAATCTGAAAAAGCGTGTTGTGGCGTCATTATGAAGTTTTTTTTGGTTGATTCATTATCTCCGAGCTATCCTGAATCAGAATCAGCCGGGTACCAGACTCGCACCCTTGAGGAATATTTTTTAGAGGCGAAAAACAAAATGGCCACCACCGACTTTTGATAAATTCTGTTTTGTGCTATATCTTCACTTCTAATCCACTTACAAACACAATTTTAGTGTCTACCACTATGTTTTCATGGTCAAGGAATCCGATAATGACAAAATTGAAGGTGTATATATATATATATATGTATATATATGACCTGTCTCATATTTTCAAGATGGCCACGATTTTAATATGAAAAATGGATATTTTGCAGATCCACTGATCACTTCGAGTAAGAAATTGAATTTGATGAACCCTCAAATATTAATGCTACATACAATAATAGTCAATGACGGCTGAAGTAACTTACTTGCAATGATCAATGAATTGATGATTATATTGGAATATGATTTTTACACAAATATATCCGAATACATGTGGGTAGTTGACTATGACTTTGGGTTATGCCTTAAAGTAAGTATGTACATGTGTATGATTTTGAAATTACCTTTTTTTTTAGGCAAACAAATATTAATTTTGTTAACGATGCAATGTTCTACATTATGTTCAATCTTCATCATCGTCATCATGATTAGCAGCTACTGCACTTGTCTGTTCGTTACAACAGTCTGATCGAGCATTACAACTGCAAAACATTGAACATGACATCTGTGCTGCCACACAACCACACCTCCCGGTGGAACATGGCCGGCTGGTGGGGCATCCACACTTGATCAGCTGCAGAATGGTGCCTGGTGCAGCAGACACATCAGGTGGAAGTGTGGATGGACACAACGTCACACCGTCCTCACCTTCTTGCCATCCATACTTGATGGGATCCAAGTTCGGAGGGTCTGACTGAGTGGCCGATTTCCATATAATGACTTGATGATGAGCGCGATGTACATGTTGAACAAAGGCATCATGCGATGGGGGCAACGACTTCAATTTTGGAGCATAGGTAATAGCAGAGGTAATCTTGGAGTTGGCCATCTTAGACTTCCACAACTGATACCGGTGTGTGGACGTATCACCTGAGACTTTCGAACCATAACAGGCAGCAATGAAGGTAGTTTCCTCAGATATCATCTTTTCCTCGTCTGCTTCCAGCTGACCAAGTAAGGTGGGATGATGTCCGCCCATTAGTACCTTCAGCAAACACGACACAGTATCGCATCCGGTCAGAGCATGTACATCAGGCAGATATTTGGCGATGCTTTTGTGTTTCAGTGCTGTTTGGCGAATGTCTACGTTCGCCCTCCCAGCACACGGACTCTCCATGCTGACATCCACAGTCATCTTTTCCTCGAGGTAGAAAAGAATCAACAGGACAAAGATATCTGTATCGTCGCAGACCACTTTGATATGTGAGTCACCACTGACACCTGACACAATTCTAACTAAGTGATGGATGATGATGACATCTGCTTCTTCATGGTGTGTTTTCGGATCCTGTCTGGAGAGTGGAATTGTTCCATACTTGTACTGGTGTAGGATCTTTTCTGGTGATCACCAGTTTGGTCTGGTTGTCCACAATGTGGGTCATCAGATACTAACAGATCAAATTGATCAGTTGTACTTTGTTGTGGGCTACATTTAGGACCACTTTTTGCACTGGAAGTGTTGTGTGTAAGTTGAGTTGATGTTTTCGACTTGAATCATGACCTGCGCGACTGGATCTCATCATTTGTTTTGTGCTGATTTTGATGTACCTGTCAAAATCAGGTTTTTGTCACAACACTCCAGGTGGTATTTGATGGTTCCCGTGAAGTTGATCACATAATCCTCAACTGTACCATTTGTGGGCCAATGTACAGTCCATAATATGGAGCATCGATCGATGATGATAGCATCTGGAACACCTTGGATTCGACTTCATTGCTCAATTGGAGTTTCGTCGTCAGGATTGCTTTAGACTGAGCCTGCATCGCACCGCTCTCATCAAACAAGGAGGCTGGGACAGGGGACAGTTCTTAAGAGAGGACATCCTTGATATCAATATCCCTGTATTGTTGGAGACATATGACTCAGGTGTAGATCAATTCGGTATCATATACTGGCCTTCCATCCAGCTTGATGCTCTTTTTGGTCGAAGTCATCACTTTCTTGGTTAGTGTCTTGTTGAAGCTTGTTGGCCATCCAGATTCAAATTCCGCCATCTGTTGTCCAATCTTGAGAGAGAATCATCAACGTTTACCTTGTCTGTCGCATGAAACATAGTAGTAGACACCAAAATTGTGTGTGTAAGTGCATTAGAAATGAAGAGCCCAAAACAGAATTTATCGAAAGTCGGTGGTTGGTTCCAAAAAAAATTCCTCAAGGGTGCGAGTCTGGCACCTGGCTGATTCTGATTCAGGATAGCTCAGAGATGATGAATCAAACAAAAAATTCATAATGACGCTGAAGCACGCTTTACGCTGAAATGGCTGTTTGGCATCGAGACTATAATGAGGTGCATTAAGCTTTCCACACCAGTATAATCTGGACTTTTGTGAAATTGTAGCTTGAATATCGTGTTTGCTACCTTGGTGTCAGGATGGGGAACATGACAGCATGCTGGTTGTGACTTTCCCTAATATAAGTAAAGTATGCCGCGATCCCAGCAATGCCACGATCCGAGCAATGCCGCGATCTCAGCCATTTAGCTGTTAGCATGTCTGGACAGTTCAAATCAAAGTAAATGCCAACCATAGAATCAGTGTAAAATGGATGTGCAGTGTTACTTATGAAAGGCTAAAGCAGTTTATGAATTCAGTGTTGAGATATTCTACACTATACCTGTTTGAGAGTTATCCCACACTGTTTTCAGATGTTAAAGTGAAACAATTGAAATTGTCATCGTGTAATATTTGTTGATTTCCATCCAAAAAAATTAATGGGAACTCAGCAACAATAATTCAACCACAACAACAACAACAAAAACAACAATTGAATTCAACAATTTAACATGGGTGATCAGATGCCTGATGTTGGCTTAATGGTTAGGGTTGTGGCTTGGGATCCTCGGGGTCCTGAGTTTGAGCCCCACTGGCCACTGAATTAACATCAGGGGGGGTTGACTCGGTCTGTATTCCTTCCGAAGGTCGGCGAAATGACCACCGGTATACTGGTAATTATCCCTGCAGGGTCGAAGGCGACTCAAGGGTTGGCGTCAGGAAGGGCATCCAGCTGTAAAAACATTGCCACAAGAAAGGATACCATGATTGGAGCCCACAAAAAGCTGACCCCCTGAACTTTTGAACTTTCAAAAATTCAGAGAGGAACTCTCCAAAAAAGGGGACACACTGCAGAGGAACACTCTGAAAAGGAGGAACCTCTGCAGAGGAATACTCCAAAAAAGAGGACAGGCTGGAGAGGAACACTCTGAAAAGGAGGACACTGCAGAGGAATACTTCAAAAAAGAGGACACTCTGAAAAAGAGGACACACTGCAGAGGAACACTCTGACAAGGAGGACACTCTGCAGAGGAATACTCCAAAAAAGAGGACAGTCCGGAGAGGAACACTCCGAAAAAGAGGACAGACCGGAGAGGAACACTCCAAAAAGAGGACACACTGAAGAGGAACACTCTGACAAGGAGGACACTCTGCAGAGGAATACTCCAAAAAAGAGGACAGTCCGGAGAGGAACACTCCAAAAAGAGGACACACCGAAAAAGAGGACACTGCAGAGGAACACTCTGAAAAGGAGGACACTGCAGAGGAATACTTTAAAAAAGAGGACACTCCGAAAAAGAGGACAGTCTGGAGAGGAACACTCCGAAAAAGAGGACAGACCGGAGAGGAACACTCCAAAAAGAGGACACACTGAAGAGGAACACTCTGACAAGGAGGACACTCTGCAGAGGAATACTCCAAAAAAGAGGACAGTCCGGAGAGGAACACTCCAAAAAGAGGACACACCGAAAAAGAGGACACTGCAGAGGAACACTCTGAAAAGGAGGACACTGCAGAGGAATACTTCAAAAAAGAAGACACTCCAAAAAAGAGGACACACTGCAGAGGAACACTCTGAAAACGAGGACACTGCAGAGGAATACTTCAAAAAAGAGGACACTCCTGAGAGGAACAATCCAAAAAAGAGGACACTCCTGAGAGGAACACTCCGAAAAAGAGGACACTCTGGAGAGGAATACTGCGTAAAAGAGGATACTCCGGAGAGGAACACCCCATAAAAGAAGACACCCCGGAAAGAACACTCCGAAAAGAGGATACTCCGGAGAGGGAGACTCCAAAAAAGAGGACACTCGGAAAAGAGGAACATTCCGAAAAAGAGGACACACTGAAGAGGAACACTCTGACAAGGAGGACACTCTGCAGAGGAATACTCCAAAATAGAGGACAGTCCAGAGAGGAACACTCCAAAAAGAGGACACACTGAAAAAGAGGACACTGCAGAGGAAAACTGCAGAGGAATACTTCAAAAAAGAGGACACTCCAGAGAGGAATACTCCGAAAAAGAGGACATTCCTGAGAGAAACACTCCAAAAAAGAGGACACTCCAGAGAGGAATACTCCGAAAAAGAGGACATTCCTGAGAGGAACACTCCAAAAAAGAGGACACTCTGGAGAGGAACACTCCGTAAAAGAAGACACTCCGGAGAGAACACTCCGGAGAGGAACAATCCGAAAAGAGGACACTCCGGAGAGGAACACTGAAAAGAAGACACTCCGGAGAGGAACACTGAAAAGGAGTACACTCTGCAGAGGAATACTCCGAAAATGAGGACAGTCTGGAGAGGAACACTCTGACAAGGAGGACACTGCAGAGGAATACTCCAAAAAAGAGGACAGTCCGGAGAGGAACACTCCAAAAAGAGGACACACCGAAAACGAGGACACTGCAGAGGAACACTCTGAAAAGAAGACACTCCGGAGAGGAACACTCTGTAAAGGAGTACACTCTGCAGAGGAATACTCTGAAAAAGAGGACAGTCTGGAGAGGAACACTCTGACAAGGAGGACATTGCAAAGGAATACTTCAAAAAAAGAGGACACTCCATAGAGGAATACTCTGAAAAAGAGGACACTCCTGAGAGGAACACTCCAAAAAAGAGGACACTCTGAAAAAGAGGACACTCCGGAGAGGAACACTCCGTAAAAGAGGATACTCCGGAGGGAACACTCTGAAAAAGAGGACACTCCGGAGAGGAACACTCCGTAAAAGAGGATACTCCGCAGAGGAACACTCCATAAAAGAAGACGCTCCGGAGAGAACACTCCGGAAAAGAAGACACTCTGGAGAGGAACACTCTGAAAAAGAGGACACTCCGGAGAGGAACACTTCAAAAAAGAGGACACTCCAGAGAGGAACACTCCGAAAAAGAGGACACTCCGGAGAGGAACTCTCCGAAAAAGAGGACACTCCAGAGAGTATCACTCCGTAAAAGAGGACACTCCGGAGAGGAACACTCCGAAAAAGAGGACACTCCGGAGAGGAACTCCCCGTGAAAGAGAACACTCCGGAGAGGAACTCTCTGTGAAGGAGGACACTCTGGAGAGGAACTCTCTGTGAAGGAGGACACTCCGGAGAGGAACTCTCTGTGAAGGAGGACACTCTGGAGAGGAACACTCCAAAAAAGAAGACACTCCGGAGAGGAACACTCCAAAAAAGGGGACACTTCGGAGAGGAACACTCCGAAAAAGAGGACACTCCGGAGAGGAACACTCCAAAAAGAGGACACTCCGGAGAGGAAAACTCCGAAAAAGAGGACACTCCGGAGAGGAACACTCCGAAAAAGAGGACACTCCGGAGAGGAACACTCCGAAAAAGAGGACACTCCAGAGAGGAACACTCCGAAAAAGAGGACACTCCAGAGAGGAACACTCCAAAAAAGAGGACACTCCAGAGAGGAACACTCCGAAAAAGAAGATACTCCGGAGAGGAACACTCTGAAAAAGAGGACACTCCGGAGAGGAACACTCCGTAAAAGAAGACACTCCGGAGAGGAACACTCCGAAAAAGAGGACACTCCAGAGAGGACTAACATCTGTATGGGCATATGGCTCGATTTCCTGATGCTGATCCTGCTCACCAGATTCTCTCAGCGAGGGAGCCTTGTGAGTGGAGGAGGCCAACGGGCCGATCACTTGACTTGTGGTTGCAACAGGTTGATCAGCATCTCAAGCAGGTCGGGATGGACCAGGCATCTGCCTTGGGGATAGCCAGGCGGAGGCCCTTGGAGTACCAGTGGAAACTGGATGCAGTGACACTCTGCTCAGGAGTATGCTCCCATACCTGACCTCACCTGACACACACACACACACACACACACACACACACACACACACACACACACACACACACACACACACACACACACACACACACACACACACACACAACATGTCCACCAAGTTTCATACGTATCTGCCCATAACTTTTTGAGATATTCTGTTCACAGACAGACAGACAACCAGACAGGGGTGAAAATATAACCTCCATCCACCTTCGGTTGCGGAGGTAATTTTGTTCAACATCATGGAAAATTTCCTCAAGTACCATCCATATAAATTGGAGATGATTGTGGAAGAAGGGCATCCTATAGTTACAGTACATATAACGAAGAGCTCTTGATTAACAATTTGTATGTCTTACAATATAAATGCTGATATTAATGTGATGATGGATTGTTTGTTTTTTCATCTTGATAAGACGGTTTAATTTTTTTAAGCCCATGAGATATTCCAATCTCAAATAGTCTGCATAATGTGGGAAATTATTGTATTGAACTCTTTAATAATTAAAAATTCTCCATGGAAGTGGGGGGGTACCCCAAGACCTCCATATCCAGGCCCACTGTATTGCTGAGACAAAGCCCTGTGCACTTTTCTGGATTTGCACACGCCCCCCCCCCTTCCTCTTGGGAAATCCTGGCGATGTGCCTGGTATGGTACGTGTGTGTGTGTGTGTGTGTGTGTGTGTGTGTGTGTGTGTGTGTGTGTGTGTGTGTGTGTGTGTGTGTGTGTGAGAGACAGACAGACAGACAGACAGACAGACAGACAGAGAACAGAACATAGTCTCCTCTGGTCTATGTTTCTCTTTAATTGAGATGTTTAAAACAAATACATAATTGAAGTGTGGATGAAATCCAAATATGACATTGATCGAAGTTTTCTAACCGCCGTGGGAAGCAAGGGGAAACTCACCTTTCGGGCATTAACCCTTCATCGGTCTCTCCTTGCTTCACATTCAAGCTGACGTAGAACACCAACAGCATTCATAATTAAGACGAGTTTTAAATTCCATTTCTACCCATTAATTCTGAAGGAAATTGCACATGGAAATATCATAGATTTTTGGGTTCAAAAAATTTCAGTTTTCTTTTTCATCTTTTCTTGTCACCACGCTGTATAATTTTGGTTTAATTTGCAAAACGAACATGAAGGACACTTTTACATAATGCATAGGCAGGGAGTGGGATGTAGTAGGATGTTGGGGTAAGAAATGAGAAAACCCTGAATATTAGAATGGCTCTCGGTGGAGCGCATACCTCCGCCCCGTAATGCCTGATCCACGAGAACATATCGGGCCCAATCAATACATTTTTGAGATGTCGTGCTGTATCGTTTTTGGCCCTATCTCTGATGAAGAATCACTTTAAAAAATTGTAGTCGTCGGATCCGGTTTCGGATCTTAACCAAAATCTAATCAGTTCGTCCTTGTCACACTCCGAAAAAGAAGACACTCCGGAGAGTGATCGTTAAATATGGTCGTTGTCCACAAATATGGTCCATAGACCAAACTTGTCCACAAAATTTCATCCGGATACATCCACAACAATTTGAGATATCCTGTACACAGACAGACAAACGAACAGACAGAAAGGGGTGAAAACATAACCTCCTTCACCCTCGGTGGTGGAGGTAAAGATAACTACATGTCTGACAGGGTAAGGAGGGAAAGGGGAATTTAAGGAACGTGAAGGGAAGCAAGTTGGGGTGTGCGGGAGTGTGGGATGAATAGGGGAACACGCTGGGGTGTATGGGAATTGGAGATGAATAGGGGAAGAAGCCACAAGGGTAGGTGGGAGTGTAGGATGAATAGGGGAACAGCTTCAGGGCATGAGGGAGTGTGAGATTAATTAAACTAGAACGACACTCAGTAGAACACATACCTTTGCCAGTCTGAACAGTTTACTGTTTGTATCCAACTGATAGGCCGGATCTATAAGCCTGGTGTTGGCTTAGTGGTTAGGGTGGCGGCTTGGGATCCCAGGGTCCTGAGTTCAAGCCCCGTTGGCTGCTGAATTAACACCAGGAGGTTGACTCAGCCTGTCATCCTTCCAAGGTCGGCAAAATGAGTACCAATGTACTAGTCCCGGTGTATGCCCCAGTTAGAATAGGTGTACCATATCCCTGTGTGTCGTAAGAGGCGACCAGGGTTGGCGTCAGGAAGGGCATCCGGCCATAAAACATTGCCTCAAGAAAAAGCCAAACCCCTGCACAGCAGGGAAAAATGGCTGTAAAAACGGTCATTTTTTTTTTTTTGATAGGCCGGATCTGAATCGAAATCGAACGAATTTGTCCTTGGCAGACACGCAACCTTGTCCACCAAGTTTCATCCAAGTCCCTGAATAACTCTGAGATATCGTGTGATTATATAAATTTGGGCCTCTCTCTCTCAATAGTGGAAAATCACTTAACAAGTTCGAATTGCGAACATACCCCGTGGGAGTTCATTCGTACAACTCTCAGGTGAGCGAGAGCACGGACGTCGGATAGTTTTGAAATTTGGTAAGATTTTCATCGCATCAGAAAAAGAAACCAGAACACCTCACAAGAGTGAGGCTAGTTTTATATCATCATTTGCGACTTAATTTTGCGTTGGGCTTCACCCAGCACATTTAATTTCTTTTTCTTAATAACAATTTTAAGAAAATGGGCCAAAAGGGCCGTTTCTCAACCCAAAGGGCCGGAATCACACTTTGGGCTCAGTTTTTGCCTGGGGAGTGGTCTCTAGAATATACCTGCCAAATTTGCTTCGGTTCCATCCACTAATGACCGAGAAATAGCAATTTTAAGAAAATGGGCCAAAATGGGCCGTTCCTCGGCCCGAAGGGCCGCAATCGCACTTTGGGCTCAGATGATGCCTGCACATGTGTGTCTAGTATATGCCTGTCAATTTTCATCGAATTTTGTTCACGAATAATGGAGAAATAGACGTTCAAATGAACTGTACACAGGAAAAGAGAGAACGCAAGCGGCGGTTAGACCCCGTCCCAACAGGTAAATATCACCTGTTGAGTGGAAGACCCCACAGGGTAAATATCTGAGCGTCCAGTTCCTTAATAGTATCTTCATCAAAATCGAATCGATTCATCCTTGTCACACACCCAACCTGTCCACCAACAAGATACTCAAACTCATCAAATATACATGAACCCTTTATATCCTTCAATATCCAGTATATGGTAACGCGCTCCATCAGAATAATCTTTCCACTCGGCACACTCTTCTCTCCCTTTTCACTCATCTTGAATTTGCTTTCTTCAGTTTGAGTCTGAACATTGCTGTTATTTCCTGCATTCCTTCAAAATGGCAGTCTATTTCCATCTCACGTTGTCACCCACACCTGATAACGAACATTTTGATTTCCCCTTTAGCAATTCTCTTCTGTGTTGTTGAGCTTCATTGATGCATCCTGTTGTTGTGTGCCCTCTGTTACATGACACCACCTTGTTGGTTTGTCTATCTTCTGCTCTCTCTGTCAAACAGCTTGCCTATGACTCTGAGCCTCAAAATGTGCTTCCTAAAATAGCACGACCCTGATGCACAAAACAAACCATATCGCAAAAGGATTTCCTTCAAGATTGTCTACGCAACCTTTGTAGCATGGAATGTGGGCTGTGTTGTCTGTGAGCATACACCAACACTGCCTTTTTTGTATACAAGTCAAGACTTATGGAAGAGCGAGAACACTGAATGGATCGTGAAACCACACAACAAAAGGAACAGTAGATAGAGGGGGAAACACCAACATCATGGTTGAAGGACAAAATGGAGGAAGACTTGGACAAACAATGGGTGTGGGGAGAATGGGGGGTAGGAAAGGATGCATGTGGCGGACTAGATGGATACAGAGGCAAATTCTCAGGAAGGAAAAGCTGGAAATTTGGAAGGAGGTGAGATTGGAGTCGGAGTGCGGGAAAGTTGATGGGGATTGAAAAGATCATGCTTTTTGATGGGGGATGATCTGAGATGGTGGTGAACAGCTGTTTTGAAGACCTGGAGGGAAGAATGAGATCGAAGAAGATGTGGAAGTTTGTTCCAGAGGTGGGGAAAAAAACCAGGAACGAATGAGTGGAGGTGAGCAGTGATCCTGAATGTTGAGCGTTTCACCAGAAGGGGCTTGATGGTGGACCGCATGCACCCTGGCAAGATCATGAAGGAGGCTAAAGAAGACGGAAACCACCAACCAGGGGTGAATGCATAAATCCGTATGCAGACTTGGATGTGGGATTCTATCTTTCATTTGGATGTAGCGACTGTAAGTCGTTGATACAGGCCTACCCTGTCGATCAGAGCAGGATTTTATCTGGGATACTCTTTGGCGTACACTTTGAAAAATGTATTATGGGATGCGTATTGTCAAGAAGTAAATGTGAACAGGTATGACAGCCACATTAATATCCCCCAAATGTTATTCTCATTGATTCAATGCCCCAGGTTGGAAAACCCCAGCATGACAGTTCACAGTTGGTTCAGAAATCGACACCATTATGCTTAAAGGCAAGTATGCTACATCCAAACTATCTTGTCATCCCAGTTCTCAGTCCAATGCTGACATTCTGAAAGAGAGTCCACATGTCTTGTTCGCATGTTTATGTCTTACTTAAGTCAGAGTTAGACTCAAACTTTTACTCAGGCTCTCATAAAGTTGCATTGTGCCACTCAATGCAACTCACTTGTTAAACAGGTGGACCTGCCTTTTTTTTTCTCAGGGCTTTGCAACTTATTCAAAATATGGCAGCCAATTTTGTTGTTAAAGATCATAAATTTGATCACATCACTCCATTTCTCAATATATTTCACTGGCACCCTGCGTGCGCACTCACTTACGAGCTGTCGAGCCGAGTTATGAATCTCAACCCAGCTATAAACTTTCACCCTGGTGTTTTGCATGCACGCTGACTCATAAATGTGTGTGCAGTCCTACTGAAGGATGTCAAACTGGACATCCCGTCTGAAAACAGTAATCGATGGGCATCACGGTATTCTTTACTTATCACGTCTCCCTCAGACAAACGAATCAGAGCAGTCTTGACTTTCTAGGCCTCGAGGTAAGCGGCAACGATCTTTAGTTAACAAAACTGCTGATACGAGTCTTTACGTCTGAATGATGAATCCCATTGCCTGTCTGATATCTCTTGACATCACATGACTGTATATGTGGACTGCTGAATATGGATTGTTTATAACACATCTTGAGGCGTCATATGTGATTTCTCCCGGCCATGGTTTCACGTGTGATGTGCGATATTGCCGCCGACACCCCTTCCGGCCTAATTGTGACCGTTATTTGATGCATAACCATGTTCCTCAGGTTCGTTAGCATTGTGAGGTTTCCCAGGGTGTGTTCCATAACCAATCGGTTTGCTATCGCTTGCCAAGCCAGCTGTTCATTATCAACTGTTTCGTTGGCGCGGATGGTGCACACATACACGTGATCCCCCTTCCCCCTCCTCTCCTCTCGTCCTCTCCCCCCCCCCCAGTCGCTCCTGTAGGGAGTGGGTGTGTGTGTCCTCCTTAACTCCGAAACCTAGCAACTTTGCATGCACACTAAGAAAACTCCAAGGAAGTGTATGAGTGAAAATTGGGTGTTTTGGTTAATTAAACACCGCTTTTGAAGATAACTAATGACCATATTTAATTATATCCTTGATCAAGGTTCATCCATGTTCACCTCGCTGGGGGGTCTTGATTTTTATTTATTTTTTGGCCTGCTCAGCATTGGCTGACTTGGAACAGGCCACAACGATTTCTTTACGATAAAGTTTTTTTTTTTTTTCCACTCTCCTCACGCATATCATCGAATGCCTTGATCATCATTCCTACAAATCACTGGAAACATCACAATGCTTATAAACACCTGGAGACGTCAGTGTTTGTGGCTTTATTTCATTTCCGCACATGCCATAACTTCGAGAATTTTTTAACCTGAACCAAATTTCATAATTTAAACTGTGGAATTGGCCTTAGCAGCAGTTCCGACTGCTAAAAAGTGTTCATTTGTCCAATTTGGACATTATGCCATTCCAGGCGTCTCTGGGAGGTGCTCAATATGACCAATCGGCAATCGCGAATTGCTTGCCAAGCCTGCCATTCCTTGTCAACTGTTTCATTGGAGTGCTTGCTTGAGTGCCTGTGCCACTTAGCGAGTGCTCCAAAAGCTGATTGACTGTTCGTTGGCAAACCATGGCAATACACGGAAAAAGTACCCACACTGTCCCTCTGCACTGTCCCACTGTACAACACAATTCAAAATACTGTACATCAATGGACCACCTGCTTGTGATGCACCCCACGGTGTCATGTGGTGCCAATCTTGCCTTTCCTTATGAATGGATGGGTGAAGGGAAGGATGGATGGAAGGGCGTGTGGATGCAGAGAAGGAATGCATGGATGGATGGTTGCAGAGAAGGAATGCATGGATGGGTGGACCAAACCGAAGTTTGTGAGCCATGGCGAGATAGTAGATGGCAGTGTAAATTACTTCTGGTTTTTTTTTTTAATCACCGCTCTTGTCTTTTGGAAAATAAAATTACAAATTGACATCCAAGACAATGTTAGGTGATAATGTAAATCAAGTACATATGATATAAACATGTTCCATTGTCTTTGGTAAATCTGACAAAGGTTTAAATATACTGTGGTGTTCTTTGAGAAGAGCGGATGAGCTGTCGCCGGCACCCTGAACAAATGAGGTGCCGCGAGGAGGAGTGATGTAAGGGCCACATCGGCCATTTTGGAGTTAATGCCATATAGCACTATTTAACCCTTCCCCTATCATCCGTGCCTATCATAATCATATCAATAAAAAATGTCGCTTGCATCACTCCTCCTCGCCGGGCCTCAAAATTACAAATTCTTGCCCTGACTGATTGCTTGGAAGGTGAAGAGAATGATGCATTGTCATTGTTTGTGTGTGTGTGTGTGTGTGTGTT
Organism: Eptatretus burgeri; assembly: GCF_056783735.1. Lineage (NCBI taxonomy): Eukaryota > Metazoa > Chordata > Myxini > Myxiniformes > Myxinidae > Eptatretus > Eptatretus burgeri. Next base: position 6,354,474 of record NC_140961.1, on the reverse strand, counting down.
TGTGTGTTTGTTTGTGTGTATGTTTCAAATAATTTTAAGTGTTTGTGTCTTTGGTTGTTGCTTTGTCACAGCAAACCGTACCACCTCGAGGCCCCAAATTTTTGGTGTAGGTACTACAGAATCTGCACAAGGTTTTAAGCTACCGCACGGTGGACTTAAAGGCCATTTTGAGGCCAACACAGGCTGCTGTAAAGTGTATATTGGGATGCGGGGTTAGGCTGTGTTTCTGCCAGACTGTGGGGAAAAAGTAACCACCATGAGGCCAGTAACCATTCCGACAGCACAATTGGAGATGTGAAAGTCAAATACTGCCACAAAGTAGATGAAAAGTGAAATTACCCACGAGTTTTGCCCTGCTTCATCTATTTCTAATTTTGAAGCCTCTCGGCTTTATATACGAGTTGTGGATAGATCCCTAAATCTGATTGCGTGGTGTGGGTGCCAGATCAAGCCTCATCAGAGTTACTGCTGCACGATCTGTGAACAAGTTCCTTCTGCCGAACGGACAGTGTCTTTTGCCATTCCAATCACAACCAGGAGATATCACTGTTTGCGGTCAGGAATTGTGATTTTGATGGGGCATCCCATTGAGAGCAAGAGGAAATGGCAGGTGAGAGCTGAGAAGAGCAAGTCTAGGGAGATATGACCATTAGCAGCCAACTCTGCTTCCAGAACTGCTGTAGCAAATGAGTCATTAGCACTGTGAAAGAGCCCTGAGGGTAACCACAGTGTGAAATATGACAGATAATGCTGTGAGGAAGCCTGGAAGGCAATGCTCATGTGTGAAACACACCCAGTAGAAAAGAAGAATCGTGAAGATAGATTTAAAAGAAGATGTGTGTCACTGTGCTCTGCGGCTGTTCGATGAACCAACTCTGAAAACTGGACGTGACTCCTCTCCTCGACTGCCCTCTCTTCAATCCACTGTGTGATTTTGATAAATGACGGTAAACACAGACTTATTGTCTTTGTTTTCCATCGCTCTAAAACTGCCGTAACCTAAAACACTGGCAAGAATGCTGAGGTCAGTGATTTATCAAAGTGCTTTACGACAAAGTCACTATGCCATCACTGAAAAATTGTGACGTTCCCAGGTTCTGCTCAATAATCTCAATATTCTTTGATCCACATTCAATCGTGAACGAAATGAAACTCCATGCTCGTTTGAATATAATCAATGCCGGGCATCGATAGCTTGTTGAGTTGAGGTTTTTCTATCGACCGTAGAATACATAAATTTTCAGTGCAATTTTGTCATGCAACAACAAAAATATGACTTACAAAAATGACCATTTAAAAATAAATAACATTTTTCACCAACAGCTGTCACAATTCAAGATATATATATATATATATATATATATATATATATATATATATATATATATATATATATATATATATATATATATATACACATATATATTGTTGCGAATTCGCGCCTGCCGGCGTGCGGACGACCACGTAACTCGAATCGCGGCACGTCGCCCACCGGACGGACAATTCTATCGTGACCCTCTCGGAACAACGCCAGGAGCTAGTCACGGGTGGGGGTTTAACCCACCACGGCCGTGCCAATTGCCCACCCACGCAGGATAGGGTCGCTCGCCAAATTCGATCAACCTAAGTACCTGCGCGGATGGTCGACCGAGCGATCATACCACGCCACAGGCCGACTCCAGACACGAACCGCTTAAGCGGTCCGTTCCGTGCTACAGTGACAACCGAGTGGTGTTATCGTTGGCCTTGACGGTTCCGATTAATTACAGGGATGTTGCACCCACTACGAACCCCTTTCCGTGATGCAAGATGGAGGGTCAATAAAAAAGGAAAAGAGACGAAGCAGAGCGGGAACAGTTCAATAAGCAAGCATTTTTATTCACACACACAGACAAGCACGGAAGGCACGTATTTACAGTCATACAGTAATGAAAATGCACATATAGCAATTAAAACAACAGAAACGATGCAGAGCTACAACCAAATACGCGTACACACGGCAACACTTAAAACAATACTACTTGAGCCAGACTGGCACCACCCACGGACATTCACACCAAAACCCCAAAGAAAAGAAAGAAAGAAGTCGCGACTTCCCTTTTGTGTCTGGTGAGTCCCTCTCCCGCGACCGTCAGCATGGTCGCGCCTGGCCCCGACCTCTCTCGCGGCCGGCGAACCCTCTCCAACACTCCCCGTCCGGACGCACAGGTCCACCTTGCAATGGGCGCTGCCGCGTCTCCCGTCCGTGCCTTCGTGACAGGGCCGCTCGCCAAGGCGCGGGCGCAGGACCTCTTCCCGAAGACCAACCAGACCACCAGCCAAGACGAAAAAGGAAGAGGTGGAAAAGGAAGCGGCTGAAGACCAAGAGGCTCGCCCGTGTCCGTCTTTTATCGCGCGGGGCCTGCCCTTCGCCTCACCCCATTCTCGGCTCCACCTTCCTTCGAGAGGGTTCCCGAAAAGGGCGTTCCCTCACGCTTTCCCTCCACCCCGCTCCGTGCGGGGGCCCGGGGAGTCAGTTTTTGGCTCTGGGCCAGAGAATTATTCCCCCAAAAAGAGGCCCCTCCTTTACTTGACCTCTGACCTTTGACCTGCATCGCCCCTCCTCCACTCCAAAGCGCGGGAAGTCGAACGGGAGAAACAGGCGGGAAAACCTGCGTATCCTCGCAGTTCCCTCCTTTGCGCCTTTGTTTGCCGTTCGGAAGCGGACGTAGTGGTGAAGATGTAGTAGCATAGATGGTGGAGGTGGCGTGGTTGCAGTGTGGTTGGCGCTGTGATGGGGATGGCGTGGTTGTTGAAATGTTGTGTGTTTGAAATAAAAGATAGATAAAGAAAAACGCCAAACTCAAAGCGTGGCAGCCCGGATGGATCACATAAATTCCCTCGAGACAACGGGTTTGGGCTAACTACACATGTACCTATGAAGATATCTCACCTGAGGGTCCTTTTTGGTGTAATGCGAATTTCCACAGCCGTAACAATATGTATGGGTGTCCATAAAGTCTATTTACAATTAAAAAAATGTATTACAAAAGCAAATGAATAGATAAACCAGTGGAAATTATTACAAAATGAGGAGTAGATATTGAAGTTTTTTTTGCCTCATTTAATACACTTCTATATGGGCACCATTAGTTGCATGAAGCACATCAAGACGGTAATCGATTTCTTGCCATGTTCACTGCAGCATAGCCTCATCAATGGTGGCAACGGTGTCAGTGATCCTTTGCTTCAGGTAGTTGATGTCCCGTATCTTTGTTCGATACATGATATCTTTAACATAACCACATAGAAAGCGAACTTTGATAATCACTGAGTACATTGAACAAATCTGATAAAAACATCCCATCAATTGCCTTTGTAATAAATTTTTTACATTGTAAAGAGACTTTATGGACACCCTGTATATGCATATATATATATATATATATATATATATTTATTTATTTATACATATATATATATATATATATATATATATATATATATATATATATATATATATATATATATATATTTATTTATGCATATATATATATTTATATATATATTTTATTTATATATATAGAAACAAACACGACATAATAGTGACCGAAGCTTTTCGTGTTGCACTCTTCTGGGTAACAAGCTTGAATGAGTTAAGATCCTCATCCTCTTAATGATTACGTCATAAAAACGAATATGACGTCATTGTGATGTATTAGGTTTGCGATAAATTATCTGTGCTAATGCCCGGCTTGATTCCCGCAAACAAAATTCAAACAGCTTGTCTAGTTTCGGAGATAATGGTATAGGCGATTTCCATTTGCGGTGATATGACGTCAACTTTTTTTCTCGGAAGAATTTCCAAAATCGGAGATGGTCACTGCCTGCACGTGGGCTTTCTGCATATACATGGCAAGTTTCACGAGGATCCGATGAAAACCCTGGGTTGTGAAACAAAAAAATGTCAAAAAATGGATATGACGTCATACTGATGTATCATATGTGTGGTAATTAATCTCTGCTAATGCCCTGTTCGATTCCTGCAAACAGAATTCAACAAGCTTGCCTAGTTTCAGAGATAATTTTTTAGGCAATTTCAATTAGCAGAGATATTTTGACTTCATAACTTTTTTCTGGGATGAATTTTCAAAATCGGAGATGGTTACTGTCTGCGCAGGGTATTTCTACATATATATGCCAAGTTTCAGGAAGTTTCGATGAAAACTGTAGGCTCTGAAACAAAAAAGTCTACAAAAAGAACAACAACGTGAGTAAGACTTAGAGATCCTCCACGAGGATCTAAAAATGTGAAAAAATAGGAATGATGTCATAAAAATTGATATGATGTCATAGTGATGTATCATATCTTCTTCTTCTTTCAGCTGCTCCCGTTAGGGGTCACCTATGCGGATCATCCGTATGATCCGCATAGTGATTTGGCACAGGTTTTACGCCGGATGCCCTTCCTGATGCAACCCTGGTCGCCTCTTACAACACAGGGATATGGTACACCTATTTTAACCGGGGTATACACCGGCCCAGTATACTGGTACTCATTTCGCTGACCTCAGAAGGATGACAGGCTGAGTCAACCCCCTAGTGTATTAATTCAGTGGCCCAACGGGGCTTGAACTCAGGACCTTTTGGATCCCAAGCCGCTGCCCTAACCACTGCGCCAACACCAGGCTCATAGTGATGTATCATATATGCGGTAATTAATATCTGCTAATGCCTTGTTAGATTCCCGCAAACAGAATTCAAAAAGCTTGCCTAGTTTCGGAGATAATATTTTAGGTGATTTCCATTAGCGGAGATATTTTGACGTCATAACTTTTTTTCTCGGAGGAATTTTCAAAATCGGAGATGGTTACTGTCTGCGCAGGGTATTTTTACATGTATACGACAAGTTTCAGGAAGTTTCGATGAAAACTGTCGGCTGTGAAACAAAAAAGTCCACAAGAACAATGTGAGTAAGACTTAGAGATCCTCCACGAGGATCTAAAACTCACAGCAAGTGAAGAACGAAGTGAAGGCGAGTGCTTTATTCGCAGGTCTCAATAAGGTAGACGCTGATTGTTTCAACCATAAGGACGTCATGTTTAATCCGAACGCCCATTGGTCGGCTCATCATCTTCACCTCGAGCTCCCATTGGCTGGAGCAGAGTTCGTCGATGATTGACGTTTGCAACCACATCCTGGAGAGAGGGGGGATGGGTTTCCCCAAAGGTCCATTCACCATTTGTTACCATACTTCTGCACGATTATATAGTATCATGGGCTGTGCATGGGTCCATCCGCCATCGAGCATGACCCATACAGTGCGCGCAGGTCTACCATTGAGCATGTGGCCAGCGTGTGGGTCTGCCACCCTGATCCGTGTCATGAATTTAGGGGAAAGATTGGAAGAGAGGACAGACGCAAGTATTAAATGGGGATTCAGATTGGAAGGAGATAGATATAATTATTAGATGGGGAATTGGAAATGGGTTGGAAAGGGCGTGGCCGCGTGCGCTTAGCAAGTTGCCAGCATTTTGATTGTCGTTTCTTCCATCTCCTCGGTACGTGTTCCGCGCAGCATGAGCGTCGTGTTGGGTGCTCCTTATGTCCAATGGATGGAAATTACCGCTGCACGTGTGTTTAGCAGGCTGTGATTTCTGCAGAGGGGTGTCCGGTGTAATGTCTGCTTGGCCTTCGCTGAAGACCCATCTCACAGCGAAGGGTGCACGTGTCTGGGATTTACCTCAGGAATAAGAGTAGAAAAAAGAATAGCAACGAGTGCAGAGATTTAATCAGACCCAGCTATGAAATTCACACAATGCACTGTCCCATTGTCACGTGAGACAAAAGGGAAGGGTCTGTCTCAGGTCAGGGGTCAGGTATGGGAGCATGTGCCAGAACAGCGCGTCGCTGCGTCCACTTTCCGCCGGTACTCCAGGGGCCTCCGTCTGGCCATCCCCCAGGCAGATGCCAGGCCCATCCCCATCTCCTTGAGATGATGGTCAACCTGCTGCAACCACGAGGCACGTGGTCGGCCCACTGGCCTCCTCCACTCATGAGACTCCCTCGCTGAGAGAATCTGGTGAGCAGGATCAGCGTCAGGAAAACGAGCCACATGTCCATACAGGCGCAGCTGACGCTCACGGACTATGCAGGTAACAAATCTCATCCGAGTCTCTCTCAGCAACCGCTCGTTGGACACAAAATCCGACCAGCGATAGCCAAGGATTCTCCGAAGAGACCTGGTACCAAAGGAATTAAGTCTCCGTCTCAGATCCTTGGTCAAAGTCCAAGTCTCGCACCCATAGAGCAAGACTGGAAGTACCAAGGACCTGAAGACTCGGACTTTCGTCCTCCCGCACAGGTACCGGCAGCGCCACACCCCATGATCCAGTGAATCCATGACTCCCCAGGCCCGACCCAGACGTCTATTGACCTCCGGCTCACAACCTGCGGAGACATGAATATCACTGCCAAGGTAAGTGAATCTATCCACGACCTCAACATCCTCACCACAAACAGACACAGACAGGACAGCAGCATCCAAGATGTCACCGAAAGCCTGGATCTTTGTTTTGACCCAAGAAATCCGTAATCCCAACGGCTCCGACTCCTCATTCAGCACCTCGAGGGCCCCCAAGAGGATGTCTAAAGTCTCCGCAAAGATGACTGCATCATCTGCAAAATCAAGGTCCGAGATCTTGACATTGCCAAACGATGCACCGCAACTTGATCTCTCCGACATCCTCCCAAAAATCCAGTCCATACAAGTGCTGAAAAGTGTGGGGGCAAGTACACATCCCTGACGAACTCCAGTAACAACTGGAAATAAGTCAGAGGCGGTACCACCACACTTCACAGCACTCTCAGTACCAGAGTAGAGTTCAGACATCAGATCGATCAGTTTCGGTGGCACCCCACGAAGACCAAGAATCCTCCAGAGGACATCCCGATTCACTGAATCGAACGCTTTACAGAGATCAACATAGGCTGCAAGCAGCCCCTGCCGAAACTCTCGTCTGCGTTCGGTGAGGACACGAAGTGCAAGGATACGGTCAATCGTTGACCTCTTTGGTGTAAAGCCTGACTGCTCTGGACGCTGGTGCTCAAGCAGATGGTGGCGAACCCTATCAAGAATTATCCGAGCAAAGACCTTGCCCGGCACTGAGAGCAGCGTCACCCCTCGGTAGTTGTTGCAGTCTTGGCGATCACCCTTCCCTTTCCAGAGAGGGACAACAAGGCCCCTCTTCCAGTCAGTTGGGATGATGCCTGTGTTCCAGGCAGAGCACAAAACTGCATGCAACGACGCGAGTGCAGCATTTCCACCAGCCTTGAGAAGTTCGGCATGGATGCCACAGATCCCTGGAGCTTTGCCCCGTTTCAACTGGTTCACCGCAGCCCGTGTTTCCACAAGCGTAGGTGCACCACAGTTGATTCGAGGGTCAGCAACAGGGATTGTAACACCCTTGACGTCCAACTCGACAGCTGGGGGATCAGCCTGGTACAACCGCTCAAAGTAACCGGCCCAGCGGGCCTTCACTTCAGACTCCTCTGTCAAGAGCCTACCACTCTCTGCTCGAACTGCAGTGCTCCGAGGGATGGGCTTGGATGAACGTAATGCGCGAATTCCCCTGTAAGCGGGACGAGAATCACCTGTCCACAGGTGATGCTCTACCCCCTCACAGATTCCTCGCACATAGGCCTCCTTGTCCACCCTCAGTGCACGTACAGTTTTACGCCTCAGCTCCCTGAACAGCTCAGCTCTGCCATTCAGCCTGGCCCTGCGACTCTGGTCAATGGTATCCAGTGTCCCTTGAGAGACAAAATTCTTCTTTGCCCTGCGGTGAACTCCAAGGCATCCACCGGCAACATCAAGGACGGTGGTCTTGAAGGTGCTCCACAACTCTTCAGGACCCCCAAAGCACCCAGACCCCCAAGTGTCCACTCAGCCTGTTCGCAAACTCCTCAGCTACTCTCTCATCCCTGAGCTTGGCAACATCCAGCCTAGGCTGGGATGGTACCATTCTCCAGGATTTAAGGTGCAGCTTTAGAGTTGCTACAACAAGCCTGTGGTCAGTATTGAGGAACTGAGCACTCCGGTAGACCCTGCAGTTCTGGATCATCCTCCAACGACCGTCAATGAGGACATGGTCAATCTCCTTTGCCACACCGCCAGCATTGGAATACCAAGTCCAGCGATGAGCTTGCGGGTGCTGAAACCATGAACCAGCCACCCTAAGTCCATGACTTCTTGCAAAGTCAAGGAACTTAGTGCTATTCTGGTTCATAGTTCCTGACCCATGGGGACCAACACACACCTCATAACCATCCCTATCAGTTCCAGTCGATGCATTGAAATCCCCCAAGACTAGAAGTGTATCTCGTCTGGGGCACTGATCAACCACAGACTCGAGTGTGGCGTAGAATGTGTCCTTCACGGTGAGGTCACTCGCCTCGGTCGGAGCATAAATAGAGACCAGGGAAATGACACCTAAGGAGTGACGAATCCTTAATCTCATAATACGCTCGTTGACCGGTGTTACCTCAATTATCATTGGGGTCAGCTTATTGGACACAGCTACAGCAACTCCTTGGGTATGGTAACCATCAGAGCGACCAGACCAATAGTAGGTGTAACCACCCACCATTATCTCGCCGCAATCCGGTCTCCGAACCTCAGAGAGAGCTGCAATCCCGATGTCCAAACGCTTGAGCTCAGATGATAACAGAGACAGGTGATCATCCTCTCTTAGGGATAGGACATTCCAGGCACCCACCCGAAGGGACCGCCTCAGGTTAACCCAAGGAGACCGCCGTCTGGTGGACGACACCTCAGCACCACTCCGACACACTCTCCCGCAATCTGACCCAGGGATGTTACCCCGTGGTTTCCCTCCTATCAAAGATTGGGGGTCCCGAGGGCTTTGCCCCAATCCCATCATCCGGTGAGCTGCCCTGCGAAGGGAAGCTGCACAGGAGGTACTCCCACGGAGTGGGTTTTCAGATTTTTTTGCGTTTTTGCGTTTTGCGGAATGAAGCGTTTTACAGTGGCCGGAGTGCAAATCCTGCCACCAACCTCCTAATAAGAAGTAACCCAACTGCAGGAGGACGTCCGCAGATACAGTTGGGCACTAGATATGGATGGCCGTTGGCTCACAAGGAGCTCCTCCGCCCTTTGACAGGTTTTGTTTTTAATCCTGCTGGGTGTCCATATCCAAACACCCTCCTCACCAGAAAACCTGGTGGGGGAGACGGTTTAGTCGCCGACAACCCGACCATGGAACAGGTTAGTACAGGTTTACATGATACCTGTGGCAGGTCACAGATCGAACCTGACCTGACAAAATATATATATATAGGGTCTGTCTGAACGTATATTAATGGAATAACTGTCTTGGGACCACTGTATGATGGTTGCTTTTGCTTTGGAGGGATGCATTTCACAGAACCACAAGAAGATATATATATATATATATATATATATATATATATATATATATATATATATATATATATATATATATATATATATATATATATATATATATATATATATATATATATATATATATATATATATATATATATATATATATATATATATATATATATATATATATATATATATATATATATATATATATATATATATATATATATATATATATATATATATATATATATATATATATATATATATATATATATATATATATATATATATATATATATATATATATATATATATATATATATATATATATATATATATATATATATATATATATATATATATATATATATATATATATATATATATATATGATTCAGTTTTATGGATTGGGTTGTTTTGTTATCCATTTTAATCTCGCTTGCATAAAAATGGTGGAGATTTTATTTTCCCTTTGATTTAATCTCGCAATCTTTCACAACTACTTTTTTTTTTCTTACATTTTCTCCCCATTATTTTCAGGTTTTTATTTTCCTCTTCCTTTCCTCCAATTACCTCTCTAACTTTTACCTTCTTCTTACCATGCCATATCTTGCGAGGTAGCCGTAGTTTGGGAAAGTTTCATCGTTTACAGCGACGCAGGTGTATGCCGATAATGTCCCAATAATTTGCGTGGGAAATTTGTATTCATTGTGCAAAGCCTCAAAGAACAACTTGACTCTCACAGACTGTCACCCACCCACGCAGACACACAATGTTGATTGTTTCTGAGGCCTGGGATGCGTCATCTCTCTGCACCGAGATTCCTGCAGCCCCCCTGTGTGTTTTTCAAAACCTGAATGTTATTTGTTTTTGTCAAAGCTCCCATTTCTTGGAGCCTTTGGTGCACATTACTCTGTTTGATTACAATGTCAAGTTGAAGTTTTGCTCGGCAAATGTTCTCACAAACTAACAAGTGGTTGTAGGCGTACTACTTCATGTAAATCGATACAACATATCACTTTTGGACAATTCTGGAAGCCTTTTTTGGTGAGTTTGAAGGGGGGGGCAGGATTTTGTAATACCACGTGACCATGAATTACTTAAGAGTTGCGGCGTGAATGCTTGGGAATTATCCAAGGATTTTCCAGTTTGTGAGTGGGAAGAACTATGGAATTTGATTCTCTGCTCTGAATTACGTAAAGAGGTTTTCCCCCAGTGTGTGCAGCCAAAAAACGCAGCCAGGCACGTTGGTTTCTTTGAGGACGGTTTGTGATCCTGACCCAATGCTTATTTGTTGTTTCAGAAGTTTAACAACAATTAGGGTTCTCTCGCTGACAACGTTGCTGCTTGGGGAATGATAAATCCTGGTCGAGTTTTTCTTCTTTTTTTCTTTTTTTATATTGACATCTGCCTTGCCTTTTCACTGGAAAAGTTTGCAATGTCACATTATCATCTGCAATGTGAATTAATCCTGAAATCAAATGGATGCAAGAAATGCTCGGGACGAATGCACGGAATAAGAATTGCAGCTTTCTGCCATAACATTGGCCAATGAAATTGGATTGACTTGCATTATTCAAAAAGATGGTAGGGTGAACTATTTCGTTCGGCCGAGGCCGAGAGAAGCGACGTCGAGGCAGTTTATCCCTGCTATGTGGAACACTGCAAGCAATGCCTGCAGAAAACTGAATTTTGGAATGCCGGCTGCACGTTTCATCCAACCATCATTAGTGGGGGTAGGGAGAGGGATGGGGATGAGTCGCAGATTTGGGGTCTCGTGGGCATGGAGTGTTCGTATTTGGCAACCATTATAAATGTATTTTCCTGGTTCCTAATACCTGGAAAAATGATGTTGACAACTTTTTTTTCTGTTGAACTTTAATGACCTAGATCTGAGGTTAAAGTTCAAATGTTATTTTAGCCAAACTTCAGCTTTTCTGTGATTTATGATTTCAGTCTGTACCGTAAACAACAAACATGTTTGTGCTTGAATACGGAATATATATATATATATATATATATATATATATATATATATATATATATATATATATATATATATATATATATATATATATATACATATACAGCTCTGGAAAAAAAATTAGAGACCACTCCAATTTTTTTTTAAATCAGCATATCTCCATGTATGGCAGCCATTCCATTCCAGTGTCTGTTGAATTCCAACACAGGCACACCTCATTCTACTTGGTGAGGTACTGATTAGGTGATCACCTGAACCGAATATTATTTAACAAGGAAAAGTATTAAAAAAAAAAACCACTGCTGTGGTCATCACAAACCTCTTGCAATAGGACCAGCTGGTGGCAAAAACAGTGCTAGTTGTACCTCAAAAGTAATTGGAATCAAAAAAATAACTATTGACCATGCCAAAAGAGTTGAAAATAAAAGTTTTGAGTGAGGAAAAGAAGGGTTCAATTCTGGCTTTACTGGCAGAGGGATACAGTGAGTGTCACGTTGCTTCCATCCTTAAAATTTCAAAGATGGCGGTTCATAAGAACAAGGTCAAGCAGCAGACATTGGGGAGAACAAAACTACAGACGGGCAGAGGGCGAAAACGACTTTCCACTGACCGGGATGACCGCCAACTCATTCGAATGTCACTCCAGAACCGTAGGATGACATCAAGTGTTATACAAAAAGAATGGCAAACGGCAGCTGGGGTGAAGTGCACGGCGAGGACGGTTCGAAACAGTCTCCTAGGGGCAGGGCTGAAGTCAAACAAAGCTCGAAAAAAAGCCCTTAATCAATGAGAAGCAAAGAAGAGCCAGGCTGAGGTTTGCAAAAGACCATAAGGATTGGACCGTAGAGGACTGGAGTAAGGTCATCTTCTCTGATGAGTCCAATTTTCAGCTATGCCCAACAACTGGTCGTCTAATGGTTAGACAGAGACCTGGAGAGTCCTACAAGTCACAGTGTCTCGCACCCACTGTGAAATTGGGTGGAGGATCGGTGATGATCTGGGGGTGCTTCAGCAAGGCTGGAATCAGGCAGATTTGTCTTTGTGAAGGACTCGTGCATCAAGCCACATACAAGGTTGTCCTGGAAGAGCACTTGCTTCCTTCTGCTCTGACAATGTTCCCCAACTCTGGGGATTGGTTTTTCCAGCAGGACAATGCTCCATGCCACACAGCCAGGTCAATCAAGGTGTGGGTGGAGGACCATCAGATCAAGACGCTGTCAAGGCCAGCTCAATCTCCATACCTGAACCCCATTCAAAACCTCTGAAATGTGATCAAGAGGAAGATGGATGGTCACAAGCCATCAAACAAAGCCGAGCTGCTGGAATTTTTGCACCAGGAGTGGCATAAAGTCACCTAACAGCAATGTGCAAGACTGGTTTAGAGCATGCCAAGACGCATGAAAGCTGTGATTGAAAATCAGGGTTATTCCACAAAATATTGATTTCTGAACTCTTACTCAGTTAAAACATTAGTATTGTGTTGTTTAAAAATGAATATGAACTTGTTTTGTTTGTATTATTTGAGGTCTGAAAACACTGAATCTTTGTTGTTATTTTTACCAGTTGTCATTTTCTGCAAACAAATGCTCTAAATGAGAATATTTTTATTTGGAATTTGGGAGAAATGTTGTCAGTAGTTTATAGAATAAAACAAAAATGTTCATTTTACTCAAACACATACCGATAAATAGTAAAACCAGAAAAACTGATAATTTTGCATTGGTCTCTTAATTTTTTCCAGAGATATATATATATATATATATATATATATATATATATATATATATATATATATATATATATATATATATATATATATATATATATATATATATATATATATATATATATATATATATATATATATATATATATATATATATATATATATATATATATATTTATATAAATATATATTTATATATTTATATAAATATATATTTATATATTTATATAAATATATATATTTATATATTTATATAAATATATATTTATATATTTATATATTTATATAAATATATATTTATATATATATATATATATATATATATATATATATATATATATATATATATATATATATATATATATTATATATTTATACATGTATATATATATATATATATATATATATATATATATATATATATATATATATATATATGTATATGTATATATATATATATATATATATATATATATATATATATATAATATACAGGGTGGCCTGAAAGTCACTTTACCCCTTCGCAGTGAAGTATTGTTGTTGAACTCTTTTAATATACAGGTTTTATTGCACAGTACTTACAATAATTAATTTGTCATTGTATCTGTATGTGCTCCATCATTCTTCTGAGTAAGTGTTTCCGCCTACCATAGCGGGCGAGGGCAGAGGGAAGGGACGGAGGGAAGTGCGAGAAATTTATCAGCAGGGGAAAAGTAACTTTCGGGCTACCCTGTATATATATATATATATATATATATATATATATATATATATATATATATATATATATATATATATATATATATATATATATATATGTATATGTATGTATATATATATGTATATATGTATATATATATATATATATATATATATATATATATATATATATATGTATATATGTATATATATATATATATATGTATATGTATATATATATATATATATATATATATATATATATATATATATATATATATATATATATATATATATATATATATATATATATATATATTGTTGTGGTTACCAAATTCGCAAACCACCATTCAGGTCCCTTAGGTGAGGTATCTCGGTAAGTACATGTGTAGTTAGGCCCAAACCCGTTGTCTAGTGGGAATACATGTCATTTATGCGTGCTGTGACTCTTCAGGATAGCCGTTTTTCTTTTGCTATCTTTATTTTGGACCAACCGCCATGATTACCACCACAACCACAACATCAACCACCAACCACAACGCCGCTTCACCACAACCGCCACGACCTTCCCATCACACCTCGCAACCGTTGCATCGCCACCGTTCTTGCCCCGCTGTGGGTACCGGTGTTGGACTCGTGCAGGGCGCGCGCCGAACAGCGTGTACAAAATCACGGATTTTGTGCTTCAAAAACGGATCAAAAACGACACACGCCCACTTTTTGCCGTCCAATCGGTGAGCGAGGGGCGAATTGGCCCCGCCCCCAGGGCGATCGATATATGCAAATTTATGGATCAAAAAGCCTTCACGCCCACTTTTTCTCGGGCCAATGGGGAGCGAGGTGAAAGGTCGAAGGGAGGGGGTCAAAGCTGAGAGGGCGAAGCTACGGGGCGGATAAAAGGACCGTGTTCGTCAGTCCAGAGAGTCCAGAGGCGGAGAGTAGGAGAGTCGAGAGGCGGAGAGTAGGAGAGTAGGTGAGTCCAGAGGCGGAGAGTAGGAGAGTCCAGAGGCGGAGAGTAGGAGAGTCCAGAGGCGGAGAGTAGGAGAGTCCAGAGGCGGAGAGTAGGAGAGTAGGAGAGTCAGAAACAGAGAGTCAAGACTTCGCGGGCGGTGGAAGGAGCTGGTCTTCGTGTGCGTTGGAGTCGGAACGGAGGGGACGGAGCTGTGGAGAGGCGGCGAGGGCGGACGAGGGGGTGCTCGCGTCGTGCAGGGAGCTGCACCCCTGGGAGGCCGACAGCGCGACCTGGCCGAGGTGGAGACGCTCGTCGCGGGATAATAAAAATCCTCTATACCCCGAGCATCAGCAACCCCCTCCTGTTTCCCCCCGCGCTGAGATAGTGCGACCAAGGGGGCCCCTTTCCCACCCCCTACCAGACACTGTCCGCGAGGCCCGCGGAGTTGAGGCGCCATCGCCGCTCCGCGTCTCATCACCAGACGGGTAGGCGCGACCCGGTCTCGGCCTCAGGCCCGCCTCATCCTTGAGGGTATTCTTTTCCTTGGTTTTGGGTATGTGTTGTCGGCGCCATCTGTGAAGTAGAATTGTATAAGTGTTGCCGTGTGCTCGGTAGTCGGATAGCTCTGCATTGTGTTTCTCTTTTATATTTGCTTTTTGTGTAAATTGAATTGTGTTTTTCTTTTCTGTGTGCTTTTGGTGGAATTGAATATGTGTGCTTTCCGTTCATCGCGAATAAATGTGCTTTGTGTTGAACTGTTTCCCGCTTCGCTTCGTCTTTTCCTCTATTGAATCCCCATCTTGCTTCACGTAAAGGGTTGGTAGTGGGCTGAATACGCCCGATAATTAATCGAACCGTCGAGGTCGACGATAACACCGCTCGGTTATTCTGATAGTACGGAACGGGTCGCTTAAGTGGCCCGTATCCGAAGTCGACCTGCGGCGAGGTGCGATCGCCCGGTCTACCCTCCGCGTGGGTACTTAGGTAGGTCGAATTTGGCGAGCAACCCTATCCCATGCGGGGGCTGATTGGCTCGATCGCGGTGAGACCGAAAGGTCCACCCGTGACTGGTTCCCGGCGTTAGTCCGAGAGGGTCACGACTGGATTGTCCGTCCGGTGGGCGACGTGCCGCGATTCGAGTTACGTGGCCGTCAGCACGCCGGCGGGCGCGAATACCGCAACAATATCTTCATGTTATAGTTCTCTTCTTTTCAGGGAAAGAAGAACAAAATTGTGTTTTCAAAGGTATGCCTTCCAAAAAGGTGTCTCTTTATAACAAGATGTCAAGAATGCAGGATGACCTTTGCTGATCTCGAGAGAACAAATATTAACATTGTTCATCATTGTGGCTTGGAGCTGGCTCGGCCAGGAGAAGAAGCCATCCAGATAGCTGGGTCCCCAACCACTATGCGGAAATAGCATCATGAAAGGTCAGCTGTGGTGTGGACGAGACAAGAAGTAAACAAGTAGTGGTACATTTAAAGTACACCGCATCCATGCCAAATAAATAAATAACAAATCCATACTAACAAATCTGTGAATATGTACTAATTTGTGTGTTTAAATGTACTTCTAACATAAATGTGTACAAATGATAATTAGTTTGTATGTACAAATGATACTGACTCGTCTTTCAGAATATGGAGATGGATTTGGCATGGAGTGGTGGTGTACAATAATTGCTTGATTCATTGATTAATTGCATAATTAAAATTAATAATCATTAACTTATTGATTTCTCAATTGTCTAATTTCATACCGGATCACCAATGTTTCATCCGAATCTGTAACTTTTTGAAAATTAAATAATTCATCGAAAAATGAATCGTCCATTCATTGATTAATCAATAAATCAAAAATACTCTTTTATAGCCAAATCACTTGGTCACTGTCATGTCCAAATATCAGCTTCCGAACTCAAAAGGTGCCTGAGATATTGCTCAGATGAGAAAACAATAAATAAGTGATTCATAAATTGATAATGATTAAGTAATTAATCAATTAATTGATTAATCAAAAAATATAAAACAGTTTTTGCCAAATCGCATCTTCACTTTTGTCTCCAAATTTCAGCTTCCGAGCTCAAAGGATGGCTGCGATATCGCCCAGACAAACAAGAAAACCAACAAACAAGAAAACAAACGAAAGGAGTAAAAACCGAGTACTCACTTCCTTTGAAGCCCGGCGACGACGTCATGCATCACCTGGTAAAGGAAAGATGTAACGTGCAACAGTGTAGACAAACAGCACCTCTGGCACGCTACAAACCGAGGAGCTAAGGAATTGTACATATAGTTCCCAAGTACAGACATCCTCGTTCTGATTATCAGACACTATCCACGGCTATGCAAAGATACCTACTTTGACAAATGGACAGGGACCAAGAAACGAGTCACCCAATTTCATACAGTGGTTGAGGCAAAGGCTGCTGCACTACCAGGCTTCCAAGCTTTCTCTGAAGTAGATCAAACTGGAAATTTTGCTGCCAAAGGAAAGCTTAGCTGCTGTCAGGTACTGAAGAAGTCTTCCCCTGATGTGGTACTGTATCTGCCTTTGATGCCCTTGGAAAATGTAATTGGTCATCACCAGAAACAACTGCCACTCCAGAAAAGTTTGTCTGTCAGCTCTACGAACCAGGCAAATCCACTTCTGATGTTGGTGAACTCTGCTGGAGATTGTTCACAAAGAAACGATGATCAGCCCAAAAGGTTCCACCCACTTGAGGAGCTATGGAAGAAGCTATTGCACATGCACATTTCCAAGCAATGTTGTGGTTCCAACATGATGTGCCTGACCTACAGCTCCCACCAGTGACAGATTATGGATGTAAAATGGAGGGTGATGGACTGGTGGCCATTCCACCAATGCAGCTTCTTACCTCATATGGAGAGACATAATGAAGTGTGGCCTTCATCAGTCCCATAATAGGTAGGACAGGCTCGATATTCCATTGTGGTAGAAAAACAGACCCCTTGAGGTTTGTGGGCTTGTGTGACAGTGGCATTCTTTTTAAGACGGGTTGTGTGGGCACAGCACTTGCATGTTAAACATCTGGTAGTAGTTAGCAGGTGCAGACTCTTAGCTTTGCTCTCTGCACTTTCTCTCGTGCACAAAGAACTGATATGTCTCTTTGGCTAAGCATTTCTGTTTCCTGTTATCTTGTCCCAAAAAGCAGTTATGTTTGTGTCATAAGTCAGCACATGATTCAGATAATTAGGGCTGGCTGGGGCAGTGTATATATATATATATATATATATATATATATATATATATATATATATATATATATATATATATATATATATATATATATATATATATATATACACACATACACACACACGAGTGGGGTATGCGTCCTCATTGTCTCGAGTCACTCATCTGCATTATTTATTTATTTATTTATTTTATTTACGGACGATTTCCGACGGTTCTGTCATCCCTCCCCCCCCCAGTGTATCGGCTTTGATGTCCATCAGCACACAAAATTTCAGCTTTCTACGTTACTCGAAAGGTACCGAACTTTAATATCAGTCATTGAGTGTGTCTGAGCGAGTCAGTGAGTCAGTGAATCGGTGGTTAGAATGACATATACAGTGTATGTATGTATTTGTCGACTGCCTCGCATTACCAACCGGTTTGGCTGAAGCGTAATTACATGTCCTATGGAGTTTATTTAGCTGTACAAAACAAGAGCACAAAGGAAAGTTGAGTTTTCATTTGCACTATATGTTAGAAGGTGTGGCTCACTCGGTGCTGTTGTAAAGTAGCCATGACAACCGCGCAGTGTTTTTTCCATTGTTAAGCCTCAAAGCTTGTACTCAATGTCTCTAGTGCGTATCGTATTAAAGGTAATGCCGTTTTATGCATTTTAGACATTTTATGTTATAAATACTCACCTTTTTGGATTACATATCTTTAAAA
Source organism: Eptatretus burgeri (assembly GCF_056783735.1). Classification (NCBI taxonomy): domain Eukaryota; kingdom Metazoa; phylum Chordata; class Myxini; order Myxiniformes; family Myxinidae; genus Eptatretus; species Eptatretus burgeri. The sequence goes on along the minus strand of NC_140961.1, from coordinate 6,335,777 downwards.
ACATGTGAAAAGATCAGAAATATAGATGATAAATATTGCATGAAGATATACATATGGAGGTGCACAGAGCACACTGCACAAGCGCAAGCACATTGACACTTGCCACGAGAGATGGGTTGAGGCCAGATTTTCCAAGCCTGAACCAAAAAAAAAAAAAAATTGGGGAAAGTCAGGAATCCCAAATCGATTTCCTGCCATTTTCCAGGAATTCCCAGGAAACAATTTACCAGGAAGAAAAATCATCTTGGGCTCTATTTGTTGGAAAGCTTTTCTCATCTCAAGCTCGAGAAAATGAGGGTTGCACCATCTCTAATCTCTGTTATATGCGGTGTGGCACAATCGACAACATAGACGATCAACGAGTACTAAAATATTATCCTGAACTTCGTGTTGAACAGAATTTTCAGTGGAGTCTTTTTTAAATTTCATTCACAGAAGGGCCTTGGCCGACGTTCCACAACATGGTCAAGGATGAATGTGGACACCGATTACCTGGTTGTAGCCTTTTTATGAACAACAACAACTAGAGGCCCGTCTACTCTTGACATCATTCTTAATAAGACAACAAACAATTCTCGGCTATAACCTTGTCCTGAACCATGGACTCCGATAGGGGAGGACTGGAACCTCACGATCTCGGTGTTTGTAACTTGAGTCTGAAGGATTAACTTGAGTCCGGGGCTAAAATGACTTTTAGAAGGGCTAGAGACACGATCTCGGGATCTATATAGGGGTTTTTGAGGACGGCGAATTCAATAGTGTCATTTTCAACACCACCTGAGGTCATCTTCAAGGTCAAAAGGTCATATTTCAAGGTCAAATTACTGAATTTTGGTAATTTTTGCCAGTTTTTGTGTCTAACTCATAAACGGTGAGAGATGGCTGATTGTAATAAGATGCAAGTGTGCAGAGCTGTCAAACTTTGATATTTATTGTCATATATCATATTACATAAACATTATATGCATGTCACAACACTATGCCTATAACAACTATGTCTATGTCTCTCACTAGTTGGAGAGCTTTTCTTGCCTCCTGAGGCATCCCAAAGCTTTTTCTTTGTCACTTACATTGAGGCACACGAGCTTCCTCATTTCACCTTCCTTCTGTCGCAGCTGCATCTCATGTTCAAACCTCTTGATCATCGCCGATTTGATACTGATACCATGATTTTCACAATGCAGCTTCACAACATATCACCCAGTGCATACAAAATGATTCGTCTATCCGGCTTAATCATTCTCCCATCAACAAAAAAGGTAAAACAGATGCTTGCGAGTAGTCAGGAGGACTCCAACCTCAAAACCTTGTTCAACCAGCTTAATCCACAGCAGCGTTTGGTCAATTTAATGTTTGACGAGGTAAAGCTGGTCGAGACATTGCGATTTTCTGGAGGGTATGTTGTAGGATATGCTCAAAATGCAGCAGCGGGTGGTGAACACGAAAAGCTTGCTTCACATGCTATGGTTGTTGAAGTTGCCTGCCATTTCGGTGGTCCACGCTATATTCTACACATTTTGCTCTGCAAAAACTAACTACCGATCAGCTGAAGGAACTCCTTATCGAAGCTGCATCAGCTGAAGTTGGTGCTGGCGGTGCTGTGATTTCTTTGATATGTGACAATTGCAATACCAACCGCAGTGTTTATTCAAAACTTGGAGGACCAGGAAGTTGCCAAGTGCTGTCAATTCAAGAGCAATCTATGTTCTTCATGTACGACTACGTGCACATCTTCAAAAATGTTCGCAACAACTGGATTACTGTTGATGGCAAGACACTCTCATTTGTCGTCGATGGTAATGAGTACAAAGCTTACTGGAGTGATATTCATAAGGTTTATGAGATCGACCGGGCTACTCCTATTCGCTTAACCAAGCTGATGCACACCGCTGTTTTCCCCAAGCCCCTTCAATGCCAGAGCGTACCATTGGTATGCCAAGTGTTCAATGACAAGCGTGTCGCTGCTTTAAAGACCTTCAAGGATTCACTGGGCATCAGCGAAGGTACAATCATCCTCACCCAGATAATGAGTGAGTGGTTCAAGATGATGAACATGAAAGACCGTTTGTCAGCTATCCATCTGCACGACGAATCCAGACAGCCTTGGACAGCAGACTGTGCAAGTTTCACTAGGCTGGAGCAGGCCTGCCAAATTATATCTACCTGTGCATGGCAAGGAGGTGGTGGTCGTAAGCTGAAACTAACTCAGCAAACTGCTGAAGCCTTCACTGTGTCCACACGTAACAATGTGGATGCTGCCAAATTGCTTCTGGCAGAGAAAGACTTTGACTACGTTCTTCCTGCTATATTTGCAGATGAAGCCTTGGAAAAGTTTTTCAGCCAAGCCAGGCAAAGAAGCGGTGGAAACTTCTACATTGACGTAGTTGACATGATGGCTGCAGCTTAAATTGTAAATTTGCAAACACTCATTAAGCATGACATTATGCCCGAATCTAGTTATTGTGTGATTGATTGCGACAAGAACTGTACAACTTCCATAAATCCAGATGACCGAAGTGAACTCATTGACGAGATTACTCCTCAAGACACTCAGGATCTCTTTGGGTCTGACGATGCCCTTAAGCATAAAGTAGTTTATTTGGCCGGACACCTTGTTCATAAATATGGCGATAGCACGAGTATGGAGGAGATCATTGATGATGAAGATGGCAACGAGGTGTCATCTGAGTTTCTAGAGAATTTGAATAGAGGTGGATTGAGTGTGCCGACTTTGTCAACCGTCTTTTTTGTACATAATGCCTATAATTTGTATGACAAGACTAAAATGCGTTACCGATTTCATTTTGCTGAGTTGTTATCCTCTGTAGATGCACCTTCAGCTAGTAGTAATGCTGCATGTACTACTTTAGCTAACATTCTATTGAAAGCTCATGTCCTCAATGTAAGTGACAAAGAAAAAGCTTTGGGATGCCTCAGGAGGCAAGAAAAGCTCTCCAACTAGTGATAGACATAGACATAGTTGTAATAGGCATAGTGTTGTGACATGCATATAATTTTTATGTAATACGATATATGACAATACAATCATATGAAAGTTTGACAGCTCTACACACTTGCATCTTATTACAATCAGCCATCTCTCACCGTTTATGAGTTAGACACAAAAACGGGGAAAAAATACCAAAATTCAATAATTTAACCTTGAAATATGACCTTTTGACCTTGAAGATGACCTCAGGTGGTTTTGAAAATGACACTATTGAACTCGCCGTCCTCAAAAACCCCTATATGGATCCCGAGATCTTGTCTCTCGCCTTTCTAGAAGTCATTTTAGCCCCGGACTCAAGTTAATCCTTCAGACTCAAGTTACAAACTCCGAGCATGGGAGGTTCCAATCCTTCTCTTTCGGGGTCTATGTCCTGAACAGATCATAGAGAGTTATCAATACAGTATTTAATAGAACGGCACTCCAGAGAGCACATAGTCTCGCTTTGCATATTTATTCTGAACAAAAATACCATCGTTAACTGAACACACTACTATTATGGCCCAATGGCCCACATATATATATATATATATATATATATATATATATATATATATATATATATATATATATATATATATATATATATATATATATATATATATATATATATATATATATATATATATATATATATATATATATCCCTATCTTTAATGCATCCCATTACGCCACATACATTGCCATTATCCGCAGCATTATTGATTAATTACTTGGATATTTAAAGACCACGTTTGTGCATATTAAGGCGAAATTGCATCAATGAGGGTGAATATGAAAATAACTTCAAACTATTTTCCCTTTGGCGAGTTGATTATATGTATAAAGTTTCACATTGATCTGTGAAGCAGTTCTGGAGAATCAGATTAATAAAATATTTTTGCAGTATTTTTAATCCAATTTGGCCACATGGCTGATGACGTCATAACTTTCATTCTTCACATGCATCGGGTGGCTTATCAGACGTATGAAGTTTCAGATTTTTTCGAATACCGATTTCAATTCAACCAATTATGGCTGGAATACCACTTCAACGATTTTTTTTGAATACCTTGCCGAGGCTCAGATGAGAGCTAACACACAACACACAGCAAGGGGGCATGAGACAAGAGGAGAGGGTGTGGGAAGGACAAAACAGTGGGGAACAGAGACATTAGGAGATCTGTGGAAGGGAGAGGGATGGGGTGGGGAACACGGGGTATACAAGATGGACATTACAAGGACTTTCAGGAAGGAAAGCAGGGAATTTGAAGGAAGTGGGCTTGAGTGGATTATTGGGGGTAGAAAAGATTGAGGATTTGGATGGGGGGCGATAAGAGGTGGTGGGGAACAGCTGCTTTTAAGGCCTGGAGGGAAAAATGGGATTGAAGAGAGTGAGGGAGTTTATTCCAACAACAGGAAAAAAGAGGAATGAAAGAGTAAAGGTGAGCAGTGATTCGTGATTTTGGTAATTTAACCAAAAGGGGGTTGTTGGCGGACCTTGAGAGCCCTGTGGAAATATGGTGGGGACAAATCGCAGACAGAGCACGGGGGGGGGAGGGGGGAGGGACGATACCGGAGAGGAGACAGTGGAAGACAGAAAGACTACCGACCTGCCTGCAGTGAGAGAGTGAGAGGCCCAAAGACTCAGCCTCATTGCAGGAGATGGCAATGATCTGAAATGCCTTGGTTTCCACAGCGTGAAGCTGAGACAGGTGGGAGGCAGGAACACCAGCCCAGAGGGGAGAGCAGTACTCCATCAGGCTGCGGACGAAAGCTTTCTGTTTGGTCAGGAGCTCAGGTGGGCCGAGGAAGGACTTTGCATGATGGAGGATTCCCAGTCGGCGACTGGCTTTGGAGGCCAGGTTGGAAATCTGGCTTTCCCAGGGAAGATCATGGCAGACAGTGAGACCCAGAAGCTTTAAAGAAAGGACTTCTTCCAGAGGATTGATGAGAAAGTAGATGGGGGAGGGGGATTCCAAACCGTTCTTTTGCATAGACAAAGTGAGAGTGTGAGACTTCTCCAGATTGAAACACGTTACATATGTTGGACCAGTTTGTGATTTTACCCAGATCTTCAGTGAGTGAAGAAGCTGCTGCTTGCCGGTCTGAGGGATGACAGATGGTACGGCAGAGGGTGGAGTCATCAGCAAAGAGATAAAGAGGATTTTCCAGAGAGTTGTAGAGATCATTGATGAAAACCAGAAAAAGAACAGGGCCCAGAACGCTACCTTGAGGAACTCCAGCCTGGAAAGGAAGAGGGGATGAAAGAACTCCATTTAGGGCCACACGTTGACTGCGACAGGAGAGGAAGTCTGCGAGCCATGAGTGGAGATGGCCTTGAATACCATGGGAAGAGAGTTTGGTGAGTAGTGCAGGGTGCCAGACTGTGTCAAAAGCACGTGATATGTCCAGGGATATTGCTCCTCCATCCATTGTTGGGAGAGCAGAAGCAGGATATTCAGGGTGGACTGACCTGGTCTGAAACCAAATTGATGATCGGAAATCAAGCCATTGGAGAAGAGGAAGGATTTAATGTCTGAAGCGAAGATGGATTCCATAACCTTGCTGATGATCGAGAGAAGGCTGATTGGTCTGTAGTTGCAGGGATCTGTTTTTGCTCCTTTTTTTATGCAGGGCAGTGATGTTTGCTGATTTCGAAGCAGATGGCAGATGATCTTGAGCAAATGAGAGGGTGAATAGAACAGAGAGAGGATGAGCAAGAGCAGTGGAGCAGGCTTTGAGGACACGTGGGCTGATGCCGTCTGGACCGGTTGCAGAATTTGAGTCGAGGTTTGACAGCAAGCTCTCCACCTTGTCAGGAGAAAAGGACACAGAGTCCAGGGACAGTTGGGTGCAACTGGGTAAGGTTGGTACAGAAAGCGATGGGTTTTGCACACAAGATTTCGATGCAAACACTGAGTTTATGCATTCAGGCTTTTCACATTCAGTATCAGCAGTGCAGCCATTTGAGTTAAGGGAGGGGATGTAGGGGGAGCATATGCCAGAAACAGATTTCATTAGACGCCACCAGGATTTGGAGGAGGGAGAGAGGTTTGAAAGTTCAGACTTGAGCTTTGAAAGATGTTGTTTTGTGGCTCTCCTGAGGGTAGATACACACTTGTTTCGAGCTTTATGGAAGGAACTGAGATTGCCCTCCTTTGGGTTTGCTTTACATGAAGCAAAGGCAAGTTGTTTCAGGACAACTGCCTCGCCACAAGCTTCAGTGAACCAAGGGTGGGAGGAAGGGTCGGACAACTGAAGACGAGAGGGGATAAATCTGTGCATGAGGGAGAGCAAGTTTCTTTGAAGGAATTCCCAGGATGAGTTGATGTTTGAGAAATTCGTGATGGGAAACCAGTCTTGAAGTTTGGCTGCTTGGAGATCCTGCCAGTCGGCTTGAGTGAGATGCCAGACTTGACGGCACTGAGGTAGCTCTCTGATAACAGCCAGGGAGATGTCCACTTTGACAAGTACGTCGTCAGAAGAACCGATTGGAGTAAAGGAAGAACAGCAGGTATTTTCTGGAAATTTGTCAAAATCAAATCCAGAAGAGACGGAGTACCATTGTTTGAGATCTGGGTTGGGAAATTGACCGATTGAGTCAGTCCTAATGAGTTGTCGTCATTATCACACTGTATACCCCATGGGGAAGGTGATGACATTTGCCAACTTTCAATTTTTTGTTGAGCCGTTTCGGAGAAAAATATATGCAATTATTTTCTTTTAATCCAATATGTCTGTCATACCTTGTGACCGATGACATCATGATTATCAATAAAATATTATCCATGGGGAGTCCCTCCCAAGTTTAAAATTTTGCATCGATTGGACAAGCTGTTGCAGAAAAAAAACATTTTTAACGGGAAAATATATACACACACACACACACACACACACACACACACACACACACACACACACACACACACACACACACACACACACACACACACACACACACACACACACACACACACACACACACACACACACACACACACACACACACACCACTGCAACAGTCTGCCATCTCCTTCGAGGCGAGAGTAAAAATACATGCTTTCAACCATTTTTCAGTTGACCAGGTCAGGTCGACATGACAATTCTCACACAACCAGATGCTTTATGATTTCTGGCCTACATTATTCATGGGAAATCTTGTAAACATATATTTTGAATTCGATTAATCAAGGTCAGTTGATGTGGTTTGATTCTGTTCCTTCTTTGGTGGAGGAAAAAAAAAAACCACATTCATGTCAAGCCTGTTGGAGCCAAGGAATGCATTACGACCATTCAGATAGACATACTTCACATATAAACGACACAGAAAATCTTTCAACTTCTTTAACACAACTCCAGTTAAACCCATCTTTTTGTGGGTTCAGCTGCAGAAAGTCTTCTGCCCAATTTTTTTTTTTCACGAACTGGCTTGCCAAGTCTGAATGACGATGATTATAGTAGGAATTTGGAATTTTTTCAGGTTCCTGGACAATAATGTACCTCCTCTTCTCAAAAGACACAGTGGATTTTTTAATGTCTACCAGTTAATGATGTCAGATTAAACACCGTCTGCCAGCATTAATCCATCAGAACGATGTTGAACTTTGTGATCAAACTCCCTGCCTGCGAAACATTAGTCCGACAGCCTTTAGTCGGATCGGGAATCAAACCCAAACGAGAGAGGTCAAAAGTACGCAAGTGCGGTACTTGTGCATCATCCTGTCGGACTATTTGCTTTAAAATATTTGTACGTATATTTGAGCTATATTCGAGATAGTTTAACGAATGAAGCTTTAACCTGGAGAGTGCGTAGTCTTGCCTTGCGCATCGTTCGGTGTGTTGTGATCACCTTGACACAGCACATTTATCTACTGGAAAATAATAAAGACAGCTTCAGTATTGTCTCCCATTCGACACAGTGCTGTGTAATATATTATGGGTTTGCCAGTCTGGTGATGAGTGGCCTGTCTCGGACCATGAAGCCAATGAGCTGCAGATAATTCCATAACATGACTGGTTGCTAAGAAACCACAGATGCTGTCTGAAACAATTAAATCTGGTAGGATCCCCACGCCCAAGTCTCGTGTTACGTCCCGGTAAATTGGTTCTCCCAGATGGGGAACCGTGCTATTGATGCCCCACCTTTATCCATTAATTAGATATGGCTGAGCAGAACTATAAGTGTGACGTCAGCTAGTCGAGCTTAGCATATCAGTGGGGTACAACCTCCTGTTTAATAATTACACATGACGTCTCACCAATGGAAGAAACAGACAATTGAGTAGGTTTGGAAAGTCCATGTTGTTTTAACTAACGTATGTATTTTGAGGAAAGTATTTGCAGAGATCCAGCATCACACATAAACAGTCTTAACCACTAACGTGTAAAGAACACCTGAACCATTTAGCCTTAACACTAAGAACACAACAAAGGCATGCCTCATTCAACCGGGAATATTGGACAAGGGCAATAGAGAGAAAGAAGGAAGAATAATGGGGTGTATTTTCGACCCTTTGCTCACCCTCATATGTGTTAAAATATTTGCTGCATGCCAAATTGCAGAATGTTGGCCATATGGTTTCAGATGAATTACCAATCTTGCAAAATGCAAAATTGCATTGGGCATTGCAAAATGTGCTTGGACCGCCTTCCGTTCTTTTAACTTCTATTTATTAATTTTATTTTTTAAATACAACAAATCACTACAACCTCAGCATACGACCTTCACAAAATATGTTACTCGATCACACTCGGGAAAACCCTAAGCAATGTATAAGAAGATACTTGAGGCCTGAACACAGAGGTGTTAAAATATATCTGTGTTAAGCAATATTTTTTTAATAACAGGCGTATGTGAAAACGCGACGATAATTAAATTTGTGTTGTTCATAACAAATCACGACAACCATGTTGGGTCAAAACTAAGATCCAGGCTTTCAGTGACATCCTGGATGCTTCTATCTTGTCGTTACCTGTTTGTGGTGAGAATATTGAGATCACGGAGAGATTCACTTTCCTCGGCAGTGATATTCATGTCTGCTGGTTGTGAGCCAGAGGTCAATAGACGTTTGGGTCTGGTCTGGGGGTTCATGGATTCACTGGATCATGGGGTGTGGCACTGCCGGTACCTGTGCGGACGAAAGTCAGAGTCTTCAGTTCCTTGGTGTTTCCAGTCTTATTCTACGGATATGAGACTTAGACTCTGACCAGGGATCTGAGATGGCGACTTAATCGCTTTGGTACCAGGTCTCTTCGGAGAATCCTTGACTATCGCTGGTCCGACTTTGTGTCCAACGAGCAGTTGCTGAGAAAGACTCAAATGAGATTTCTTACCTGCATAGTCCGTGAGCATCAGCTGCGGCTGTATGGACATGTGGCTCGTTTTCCTGACCCTGATCCTGCTCACCAGATTCTCTCAGCGTGGAAGTCTCGTGAGTTGAGGAGGCCAATGGGCTGACCACATGCCTCTTGGTTGCAGCAGGCTGATCAGCATCTCAAGGAGATGGGGATGGGGGATGGGGGATGGCCAAATTGGAGGCCCCTGGAGTAGCGGCAGAAAGTGGACACAGCGACTCGCTGTTCCAGCACATGCTCCCCTGTCTGACTTTTTCTGACCTGATATGTCTGATAAGCAATCTGCACACTAAACAATAAGTGACAGCAAGAACAGAGTCTGGAGAGACAAAACGGCTTGGAATTGGAAAAGGGGGTTGATAGGGGAGTATTCTCTCCCCTTACCTGTTCAGTCTGTATAGTTAGTACATAATGAGGAAATCAAACATTTTTGACATCTTGGCTGGAGTCAGGATTGGAGGAAGATATATTAACAATCTAAGGAATGCTGCTGATACGATTCTGTTTGCAAATAGGAAAAAGGACTTTATGAAACCACTGCAGACAGTTAAGAAGGAAAGTGAAAAAGTTTGTCTGTATTGAAACCTAAAAATGACTAAAATCTTGTCAACTGGGGAGATCGACGTGTTCAGATTGGGAGACGATCATGTGGAAATAGTGGAAAGTTTCATTTTCCTGGATTACGAGATTGAATTGAGTGGAGAATGTGGAGGAGAAATTCATAGATGCGAAGATTGGGGAGAACATTTGGGGGAGAATTGGGGAGAACATTGAAGCATTGTGGTGCATGTGAGCAATAACAAACATCTGGCAAGATAAAGATGTGATAATACAAACCACGAGGAGTCTGGTCAATAGTTTAGTATTTCCAATTACAGTGTATGGATGTGAGTCAAGAACAGTGTAAAAGAAAGACAGGATTAAGATTAGAAGTTTTTAAATGTGGTGTTGGAGACTAATGTTAAAAAAATTCCATGGACTACAAGAAGAACAAACAAATCAGTGATTGAATAAAGTAGACCACCACGTACATAAGAAACACTGATGTTAAAACACAAACTGTCATACTTTGGACACATCATGCGTGCAGAAAACAAAAGTCCAGAGAAGTCATTCATGCAAGGTGGAGTTGATGGAAGAAGAGGAAGAGGCAGACCTTGTATGTTCTGGATTGATGGGGGTAAAGGCTGCAACCGAGCTGTCTCTGCCAGAGCTTCGAGAAACAGTGCAGGACAGGGATGTTTGTAGAAATCTGATCATAAATGTCACCAGAAGTCAGACACGACTTGACGGAACACGACATCAAGATAGCAATAAAAGCTTGATCACGTAGTTTGTGGAGTACAAGTCATTGCTTTCGTCGTAAGTTTGGTACTTGTTAGCAAGAAGACAGTCTTTTGATTGAAAAAAAACAAAAAAACCGCAGCAAGATGGCTGAGGCCAAGGCATTTTTTTAAATTGTGTTCTTCATTAACTATCACTCACTAGTTGTTCCATTGCCCGCAGTCCTGCAATGTGGACACACATTACAACTGATTGCTTGCCATTAAATGAATCAAGTCAAATTCAATTTTTGGATGCAACAGGAGTGTTACATTTGCTGGGAATCAGTGGTGATGTCATTACGAGCTGGGTTAAGCCACATCTACAATGCTGTCAGTTTTAGTCACCTTCATATCAAAAGGGGGATATCATTGTAATGGAGAGGAGTCAACAAAGATCAATGTGATGGTTACAATGCTGCCAGTTTTTCCTATGAAGAAAAGTTCAAGAAAATTTGGGCTTTCACATTCTACATGACAAATACTTCGCGCCATGTTAATCGTATTTTAGAATCTAAATGGTTCGACAAAATTAAGGCAACAAGGGTGGATGACATCGCAACAGCAGGTTGTAGTCGAGGGTGTAGCATGGAGATAAAAGAAAAGATGAGCTGAGCTGAACTGAAATGAGAGCAGTTGGATGTGGAATAGTTTGCCATTTTGTCAGTTAGAGTAATGGGAGCAAACACAGTTGATTCATTAACCTCCGCCATCGAAGATGGACGGAGGTTACTGTTTTCACCCTTGTTTGTTTGTTTGTTTGTTTGTGAACAGTATTACGGAAAAACTCATGGACGGATTTCGACTAAACTTGGTGGGGGGATTTGGTATGGTCCAAGGATCATGCCATTAGATTTTGGACTTGGTCCAAAGTTCAATATGGCCGCTATGGCGGCCAATTTGAAAAAATATTTGAATTTTTGTTTTTGCATTTCTCCATGTTTTAAGTGATTTCCAACCCAAAAAAAAATTGTTCGAGGAAAAAAAAAAATTTTGCGACTTTTTCAAAAGAAATCGATTTTTTTGAAAAATATTTGAATTTTTTTTGCATTTCTACATGTTTTAAGTGACTTCCAACCCCCCCACCCCCCAAAAAAATTTGTTAGAGAAAAAACAAAATTTTGCAACTTTAAAAAAAAAAATCGATTTTATTTGAAAAATATTTCATTTTTTTTTGCATTTCTACATGTTTAAGTGATTTCCAACCCCCCCCCCCAAAAAAAATTGTTAGAGAAAAAAAAACAAATTTTGCAACTTTTTCAAAAAAAAATCGATTTATTTGAAAAATATTTGAATTTTTTTTTGCAATTCTACATGTTTTAAGTGATTTCCAACCCCCCCCCCCAAAAAAAAAAATTGTTAGAGAAAAAAAAAAACAAATTTTGCAACTTTTTTTTCAAAAAAATTTCGATTTTATTTTTTTGGCTTTTCTGCATGCGCGTCGATCTAGTTTAGTTTATTCAATCGTGGTTCAGTAGAGTCTGATCCGTTTTGACCTACAATGAATAGGATATCAGGTTCACTTAAGTGACCCAGCAGTACTGGCGGCAGAGGTTTTTCACTCCACCGAGTGCTCCCCCTCTAGTTTGAAATTGAATTATATAATTATCTCGAAGTAACAAGAATAGATGTCTCCAGGTGGCTGGGGAACAACAGTCAAGGTGCTTTTTGTGCACCTTATACAAGTTGCTCTTTGTCTCTTTCAACATTCCTCCTCCTTCCTCTTTGTTTTTTTCATTCACACATGTGGCCTCTTAAATCAACCATTCTCACCTCCTCCTTTTATATTAAAAACCCCCTAATTCTATGTTAATTGTGATATTTGTTTTTCATTCTTTGTTGGGGTTGAATTCCCCTTTTCTAATTGTCTCTCTTTCATTCTGTATTTGTAGACGTCATATGGAGTCACAATTCATCATTACTTGTTGCGTTCACACGACACATATTCCTTTGCACAAATTTGCAAAACCCTTAACGGCTTCGGTACATTTTAAAGACTTCAATTGATGCGGAAATGAGTATGCCTGCCATTTGAATTTTCCATCTGACAGAGTCTTATTCAACTTAAATTTGTTTTTGAATGGTTGTGATATGCCAAAACAGAAGCAGCGTATGCCTTCGGAGATCATTTGTAAAGCTCTCGGAGGCAGAACACATGGCTTTGCACAAGGCGTTATGTTGGAAACACTAATTATCTGCATAGTTAGGTTCACTTCACTGCTCTGTAAATGTCACAGTGAGTACACAAGTGTATTATTATGGGGAAGGACAATATAATTGAGACAAGGTTTAAGCTCTATCAAAAAATTATAATGCTACAAAGCTACTTGTACCGTAAACATAACATTGAAAACATTCAAAGATTTTTATTGGTATTGTTATTATTTTTATTATTATTGAGCCATACTTCGGTAATTATGTTTTAATACCTTCTGCCATCGATAATTAATCAAACACCACATCCTTTGGAAGGGATGTTAAGCCAGCTGTCTTGTCTGCACACACATGGCTGGTGAACTTGAGATCCCGCGAGCATCTTTTTATCATGCCATGAGATGATGGCTGAATTATCAACGGGGGCAATGTGGTCAATCAAATGGTCAAGCGAGTGGCTCGATCATCAGGTTGACCATCGTGCCTCATTGCCTCCGCAACCGAAGGTGGTTATGTTTTCCGCCGTCTGTTCATCTGTGAGCAGGATATCTCACAAAAGTTATGGACGGATTCGGATTAAATTTGGTGGATGGGTTGGGTGTGTGACAAGGAGGAATTAATTCGATTTTCGTGAAGATCAGGATCCAGATCTGGATTTGAGAATTTTAAAGTCATTCTTCAGTTGACAGATGGGGCCAAAAATGACATATTGGATGATATTCAAAAAATTATTTATGGATTCGAACTGAACTTGGTGAACGAGTTGGGTAGGTGACAAGAACAAGCCGATTAGATTTGGTTCAGGTCCAGATCTAGATCCAGCCTATCAGTGTGACACTTAACGTGAACTGTTCAGCCTGGTGGAGTTATGCACTCCACCGATTGCCGTTCTAGTTTGGGATGTTTCTCCATATAAACACCTTGAGTCACTTACTTGATCGACAAGCAGAGAGCCTCAAAGGAAAATTTGCATCACATTGGCAAGTGTTATCAGGAAGTCGGTAGACTTCCGATCCCATGTACTATGTATCCGATGTAGAGTCTCGATCCAGTGCACTGAGGAAGTTTCTTCAGTTCGTGAAGCCTGCCTCCGCATACTGTTTGTCATCACTCGTCATCATCGAAGAGTGACCAGCCGGCCACACTCATAAATGAAGCACTCATAAGGGCATCGTACAGTCAAAAAGTCATTTCATAAAATTAAACAGTTATTTAAATCACAAAAATTGTTACACAGTTCCAAAGTCAGAAACTGCATTTAAATAAATAAAAAATATGACTATTGGACATGTAGTACCATTGGACTCAATATAATATCTTGGGCCCTGGTCTAATGCTGTAACCCAAATTTGGTGGTATTCCGACTGGTGGGTCTGGAGAAGACCATTTTTGAAGAAATTTACCAAGTCGGCCATTTTGACCTACTTTAAGTCATGTGACTGGAACGAGCTTTACAATTCCTGTTACCAGTCATGGTAGCAATTTCAGACAGATTGGCTCAGTGGTTTGGCCGGAGAAGTCGAAAAAGGAGACGAACGGACAGACGGATGGTGCATGATGACAATTCCTAATCTGGAATTAAATTCCAGAAAAGCCAAAAATATGACTTTATGTGAAGAAGAAAAACATGGCGCTGTATTGTACCATATGCTGCTCTGTTTGTTTTTGTGGGTCTGCTCTCAGCACGGATGCCTTTTCATCGTATATCATAACTTGCAAACGTGAGCCTTCGAGGGTCTGCATCCCAAATGGAGTATATTCATCACAAAGGGTTTATCAAGAATTATCAAAATCGGTGAACGGCGAACTTGCAACCAGAAATGGTTTGCTATATCTAAAGTACATTTCATAAAACACATGCATGAACTATCGGGGATGCCTCTTTGTGATTGTTATCCTCAACCCCCACCCCCCCCAACAGAAGTCGGGGGCCAAATCTTCTCCATTCTTCCCTGCTGTCTGGATTCATCAGAGATTGTAGCGATTAACTTTTTTTTTTGCTCTCATAACCCCCTTATCTGATTGCCGCATAATTTTCAGGGGAGGAGCGACTCCCCCCCTCCCACTCCCCATGGAGAATATTTTCGTGATAACTGTGACGTCATAGGTCACGTGGCGTGGCAGCCACCTTGAATTCATTGCAAAAAATGAAAGCATGAAATTTCTGAAACCGCCGATCGGAAAAAAGTTGAAACTTGCCACATGTCATTCCACTCTCAATGGGGAATATGGGATTGTAATGATGACATCATTGGTCAAGTGTAAGACCAGCCATACATGTTTTAATCGAAATCCTTGTTTACCATTGCGATTCAGTGTGTATGTGTCGGACGTAACATTTTTACTAATCGAGCTTTTGTCATCAAATCTTCAACAAACTTTTATTATGATATTGTTGAGAACACAAATGAATAAAATGTACAATATATTTTTTAAAAACTTGTTATCATAAAGTTAGTTTGAGTACAAAGCGGATGCGGTCAGGCTTTGCATTTTCAGGTGCTTTCTTCTTGTTATTTAATTGCTTCTAGGCACAGGATAGTTTTATTGACTATGATGTTCAAAAACGTTTTTTTCTTGAAATGCAGGAGTTTATTCAGAA
>NC_140961.1:6312856-6317856 GCF_056783735.1 Eptatretus burgeri | reverse complement strand
CTACTCTCCGCCTCTGGACTCTCCTACTCTCCGCCTCTGGACTCTCCTACTCTCCGCCTCTGGACTTTTCTACTCTCCGCCTCTGGACTTTCTGGACTGACGAACACGGTCCTTTTATCCGCCCCGTAGCTTCGCCCTCTCATCTTTGACCCCCTCCCTTCGACCTTTCACCTCGCTCCCCATTGGCCCGAGAAAAAGTGGGCGTGAAGGCTTTTTGATCCATAAATTTGCATATATCGATCGCCCTGGGGGCGGGGCCAATTCGCCCCTCGCTCACCGATTGGACGGCAAAAAGTGGGCGTGTGTCGTTTTTGATCCGTTTTTGAAGCACAAAATCCGTGATTTTGTACACACTGTTCGGCGCGCGCCCTGCACGAGTCCAACACTGGCACCCACAGGCGGCGCAAGAACGGTGGCGATGCGACGGTTGCGAGGTGTGACGGGAAGGTCGTGGCGGTTGTGGTGAAGCGGCGTTGTGGTTGGTGGTTGATGTTGTGGTTGTGGTGGTAATCATGGCGGTTGGTCCAAAATAAAGATAGCAAAAGAAAAACGGCTATCCTGAAGAGTCGCAGCACGCATAAATGACATGTATTCCCACTAGACAACGGGTTTGGGCCTAACTACACATGTACTTACCGAGATACCTCACCTAAGGGACCTGAATGGTGGTTTGCGAATTTGGTAACCACAACACTACCCCCTCCCCTTTTTACAGACTCGTCCCGAGTCGTCAAATTTTCGTGTGCCATCATGTGTAGTTTTCCCCTAGTACATTTTACCTACGGATCCCTGAGTGCGACATTCATGGTATTCGTGTCCCCAAAATAAATAACCTGAGGGCTGCGTAACTACCTAAACAAACTCACTCACACGGACGACTTAAATAAAATTGCCGGCGCTAGGACAGACATGCCGGGGCGCACTCATATTTACAGTACATCTTAACCTTAACTTACAAATTTTACACTAAACCATGGCCCAGGATCATTGAACTCTGCAAAAGAAAAGCAGTTAGCAGGGAGCCAGGCTGCCCGCATGCAGTCTCTGGCTCAAAACAATGCAGGTGACAGGGAACGTGGCTGGCTGCTCACACGCAGTCCAAGGCCTTCCCTTTTGAACTGAACGCAGTGAACCACAACGGTGCATGGGCTGCACAAACGCAGTCTCCGTGCCAGCTCAAGTGGCACACGCAATGAACACAACGAATGGATGGATGAACACAAACACGGTGCACGGGCCGCCACTGCAGGCCCGTGTTGTAGCTGCCAACAGGGCAGTTCTTGCAGCTTGCGAACTGTTGCTTTTACGATCCTGGCGCACATGGCAATGAACAGGGGGGGGCAAAGCAAAAATTGAACGGGGCTGGTGAACATGGGCAGTGGGCATGGCACAGGCCTTGAAGTACCACAGCTGCAGATGATCCGGCCGGCACAGGCCTTGAAGCAAAACACGGCCAGCCGATGGCACAGGCCTTGCAGCAAAACAACAGCTGCCGATGAAGTTGGCCGGCCTCTGCCTTGAAGCAAAACACGGCCAGCCGATGAAGTTGGCCAGCCTTTGCTGTTCAGTGGAGGTTGGTGGAGGGAGTGCGGTGGTGCTGGCCACTTGGAAGGCGGGCTCGGACCTACCTACCTGTCTCCCTCCCAACCTATCGCCTTTGCCTGTCACTGTACATACCCACTCCCTTAATTTGTCAAACCCCAATTTAGCCCCAACTTTTTATTTTTTTTTTTTTACTTCCCCCACTATAAATCGTCCCCTAACCCCCTTTATCGTCCTTGTTCGGCTAACCTATACTGTCACCTAGCCTACTCCCAACCCCTACGTTCCCTTCCCGGAGGGGAATAAGGGAGAGCTAACGTCCTGTGTCGAGGCCCAACGAAGCCTCAGAATGGCCTCCCCAGAGTTCGGCGATCTTAACCCAAAGTGGGTCCAGCGGCCCACAACGAGAGCGAGGGGATGGATGGTGCGGAGGGGTGCATCTCCTAATCTACCCTAACCATTTAACTGTTAAACTACCCCGGGGCTTTCAACAAGCGCCTCTCGCTTAAACTATTGGTTCTATAAACCCCGATTCCCGTCACCTGTGTTGGTGTCCTTACAATTTCGGGCCTCGCCCCCCAATTTTCTCTCCGTGCCCTCACACGGTCTCCTGGCTGGGACACGTGGCTCTCTCTGGCAGGCACGACCCTCTGCCGAATCTCCCGCTATGGCACCCCCGGGCACTACACTGCCTCCGAGCCTACCAGCTCCCTAACACCGGGGAGTGCCCCCCATGGCACCTCCCCTGAAACGCACACGTGGCAGGCCGGCCTCCCGGGCCCCTTTCCGAGGGTCACCCGTGCCCACAACACTGCCCACGCGGCTAATGGCGCCCCGGGCCTCCGCACCAAGCAGACGCACCCGTGCCCACTACGCTATCCCGGCCCCCCATGGGCCCTTGGCCTACCGCGGCCGACTAGCCTGGTGCCCGGGGTACCCACTCAGCGATACTCACCTTTCGCAGCCACGCTCCCAAGCCCGTCAACAGGGCTCCTGCACCCCTCCAAATGGGTCTCGAGCCTACTTTCCCACCAACAGCAAAACGACCTCCATTTTTCAATTTAACTAACCCCCTAACTCGCTTTACTCTGACCCCGGGGGTCCCTTGGGCGGGAGTCACTCCTCCCCCCAATCACTCATCGCACCATGCATTCCCCATTCACTCCATACACACAGACCCGCTGGCCTCACTCACTCACCAAGCACATGCTTCCACTTCACTCACCAACTCTTCAACACACACACACCACTGAACTCTGCCATTCTTCTAACTACCTCCCCTAACTAACTCGTGCTCCCACGTCGTCCCTTAAACTATAGCACGTTCCTTTTAACACTACGTAGCTAAGCTACGTCCCCTCTACACATTCACAAGTCTGTCACTGTCTCAAAATCATCTCATTTTATTTCCCAATCTAAATCTGGCTACAATCCCTCGAACTAATCCATTCCACGGACTCCATGAGGACTTACCCCTGCCCCATGAAGTCGGTCTAACTAAGCTAACCCTTCCCCCTAACTAGTTTCCATCCTGTGCCCAGGGTCAAGGGGGTCTTCCACCCCTTGCCCAGGAATCCTGTGCACCCGAAAGTGAGGCTTGCTTTTTTTTTTTTTTTTTCCATGCGCAGCACCTGCGCGGCAACTCGCAGCTCGCGCCCTTTACACCAGCCCGTGACGTCATGCAGCTGCACGTGTTCCTCGTCCCTCCTTGGACGGTACCATCCGGCAGGGATACCCCTCCTGCCGGATTCCAACCCCACGTGCAGCCATGACGTCACCGTGCGCATAAAAAAAAACACAAGCCCCACGTCTCGAGGGGTTCCCCACGCGAACACATGTGCTTTGCCCGTTGGAGCTTAACACACACGATCGCGTGGAGAACCCGTCCGGTCCAAATCCATTTACCTGCCTAAACTTTGTCCGTCCGCGGGATCGGCAAATCCACCGCGTGCGTTTCCGGACCGGGACTTCACTCTCGCAAGCGAGCACGTGGTGGTCTCGTGCGTTGCACAGCACGAACCGCGTGCTCACTGCTGGGCGAACCCGGCACGGTCCCCGAAACAACTACAGCCGCTACCCGGCTTTCTCTCCTCTGTCGCTGTCTCCGTCTCCATTCCACACACGCATACCTGCGTGTTACGACGCACACGGTCCACTCCATCACATTCACACCGGGAGACGCGGCTGCGTGCTCCCGCATGCCAACCGACATCTCCCTCACATACCGCTCTCTCACACACACGGTCTCCCTTGCACACAGCGACCTTGCACACGGCCGTTCACTCACGCGTGCGGGGGAACTCACCCGCGGTGCCTCACTCGCACTCCGTGCCTCATCCACACACGCGGGGGCACTCACCCGCGGTGCCTCATCCACACACCGTCCCTCGCTCACACACGCGGGGGCACTCAACCGCGGTGCCTCATCCACACACGCGGGGGCACTCAACCGCGGTGCCTTATCCACACTGGCCGTTTCATCCACACACACGGCCTCACTCACACACGGTTCCTCATCCACACACGGCGTGCTGGGAAGCACGCACTCCGGCACAATCGCCACCACACCAATCACACACGGGGTCGCTTCCACACACGGGGACGCACTCACACCTTGCACCACACACACAGGGACAACCACACTGGGGATTCGTGTCCCCACAATGGTCTCCGGGGCCTCTATACCCCCCAAGCTCTCCGTGCACCCGTCCACAGCACCCGTCCCCTCAACCTCGCAAAGCACGACCGAACTCACCTGGTCGTGACTCTCCTCAAGGGGGCATACTCCCTCCCCTCGTTCCTGGAGGAGGCCATCCAGGTGCTCGCACTGGGTCTCTACCCAGTCCGCCAGCTCACCCCCATTGTCCTCCACTACCTCCGTGTGTGTGTGCGCGTCACTTACCCCGTCTTCATCGTGTTTATTGGTCTCTGCTTCTTTCTGGCGTCTTTCCCTTATCTTTATGTAGGTCAACCTTGCTTTCTCTTTAAGTCGCTCCCGTCCTTCTCTGTTTTTCACTCCTTGCTCTTTCACGATCTCCGCGTACCTCATCCTTGCTTTCCGTATTAATTGTTCTTTTCTCTCCCTCCCAATTACTTTCACCTCGTCTCTTGTCTCCCGAATTACTTTTTCCTTACCCGCCTCCACCGCGGGCCTGTCAGCCGTTGCACCCCCTTCCAGCTCGTTTGTTCCGACACGTGGAGTCGCCATTTTAAGTTCCCTGGTCACGGCCTTCATGCCCGCCTGCAGGCATCGGCCCATGTTCTGCGTCTCACCCCGTAGTTCTTTCATTTCTTTTTTCATTTGCTTGCCCATGCTTTTCATTTCGTTTATAAATTCATTTGCGTTTGCATCCATTTTCACTGTCATTGCCGCCAGCATGGCGAATAGCTGGGCCATGTCGGGTGCGCTTGGGTGAGCCGTTTCGGCAAGGGTCGGCGGGTTTTGGTGGAGAGGGGGG
>NC_140961.1:6280356-6307856 GCF_056783735.1 Eptatretus burgeri | reverse complement strand
ATATATATATATATATATATATATATATATATATATATATATATATATATATATATATATATATATATATATATATATATATATATATATATATATATATATATATATATATATATATATATATATATATATATATATATATATATATATATATATATATATATATATATATATATATATATATATATATATATATATATATATATATATATATATATATATATATATATATATATATATATATATATATATATATATATATATATATATATATATATATACTGATATATATATATATATATATATATATATATATATATATATATATATATATATATATATATACTGATATATATATATATATATATATATATATATATATATATATATATATATATATATATATATATATATATATATATATATATATATATATATATATATATATATATATATATATATATATATATATATATATATATATATATATATATATATATATATATATATATATATATATATATATATATATATATATATATATATATATATATATATATATATATATATATATATATATATATATATATATATATATATATATATATATATATATATATATATATATATATATATATATATATATATATATATATATATATATATATATATATATATATATATATATATATATATATATATATATATATATATATATATATATATATATATATATATATATATATATATATATATATATATATATATATATATATATATATATATATATATATATATATATATATATATATATATATATATATATATATATATATATATATATATATATATATATATATATATATATATATATATATATATATATATATATATATATATATATATATATATATATATATATATATATATATATATATATATATATATATATATATATATATATACTGATATATATATATATATATATATATATATATATATATATATATATATATATATATATATATATATATATATATATATATACTGATATATATATATATATATATATATATATATATATATATATATATATATATATATATATATATATATATATATATATATATATATATATATATATATATATATATATATATATATATATATATATATATATATATATATATATATATATATATATATATATATATATATATATATATATATATATATATATATATATATATATATATATATATATATATATATATATATATATATATATATATATATATATATATATATATATATATATATATATATATATATATATATATATATATATATATATATATATATATATATATATATATATATATATATATATATATATATATATATATATATATATATATATATATATATATATATATACTGTTATATATATATATATATATATATATATATATATATATATATATATATATATATATATATATATATATATATATATATATATATATATATATATATATATATATATATATATATATA
Source organism: Eptatretus burgeri (assembly GCF_056783735.1). Classification (NCBI taxonomy): domain Eukaryota; kingdom Metazoa; phylum Chordata; class Myxini; order Myxiniformes; family Myxinidae; genus Eptatretus; species Eptatretus burgeri. Next base: position 6,306,299 of record NC_140961.1, on the reverse strand, counting down.
TATATATATATATATATATATATATATATATATATATATACTGTTATATATATATATATATATATATATATATATATATATATATATATATATATATATATATATATATATACTGTTATATATATATATATATATATATATATATATATATATATATATATATATATATATATATATATATATATATATATATATATATATATATATATATATATATATATATATATATATATATATATATATATATATATATATATATATATATATATATATATATATATATATATATATATATATATATATATATATATATATATATATATATATACTGATATATATATATATATATATACTGATATATATATATATATATACTGATATATATATATATATATATATATATATATATATATATATATATATATATATATATATATATATATATATATATACTGATATATATATATATATATATATATACTGATATATATATATATATATATATATATATATATATACTGATATATATATATATATATATATATATATATATATATATATATATATATATATATATATATATATATATATATATATATATATATATATATATATATATATATATATATATATATACTGATATATATATATATATATATATATATATATATATATATATATATATATATATATATATATATATATATATATATATATATATATATATATACTGATATATATATATATATATATATATATATATATATATATATATATATATATATATATATATATATATATATATATATATATATATATACTGTTATATATATATATATATATATACTGATATATATATATACTGATATATATATATATATATATATACTGATATATATATATATATACTGTTATATATTTCTATACATATATATATCTCTATATATATATAAGTAGGGTAAGAATACTGATTCTGGCTCACTTTTCCCCATGTAAATGAATGGGGGATTTTCAGCGATTTATATTTTTTTTCCCTAAAAATAAATCCCCTTTTTATCCCAAGGTATATTTATTTGTCTCCCCTTTTAACTTGGAGGTTGAACCTCATTGAATTGAACACCTGGGGGTTGAACAGCTCACTCATTGAACCTATAAAGATTTGTTCATTCTCAAATTCCTTCAATAGTTTAATTTTCTTTGCACAATAATCCCCATCTAAAATATTGACAAACAAAACATTTGAATCTTTATATTTTTTAAGATACCCCATTTGTGCCATTACGAAATGATAAACTTCTCTTAATGCTCTTGTTTGACCACCTCCTGAGCCACAGGTTATTTTTTGTTAAGCCCCGCCCACTTTTCTTTAAGCCCCGCCCACTTTTGTTAAGCCCCGCCCACTTTTCATAAGGTATTTTTTCTAAGCCACGCCCACTTTTCCTAAGCCCCGCCCACTTTTGCTAAGCTCCGCCCACTTTTCATGAGGTATTTTTTCTAAGCCACGCCCACTTTTCCTAAGCCCCGCCCACTTTTGCTAAGCTCCGCCCACTTTTCATAAGGTATTTTTCTAAGCCACGCCCACTTTTCCTAAGCTCCGCCTACTTTTGCTAAGCCCCGCCCACTCTTACATCATTTCCAGTTCATCTCTGACTCACAAAGAAATCACTAGAAAATTACAGGATGTTATGGTTTTGAAAAATTTCCCAATGAAGGCTTGCCTAGGCTTGCCCAGGGAATTTCCAAAGGAAACCACACCCACCAGTCTTTCTCTATAAAAGCTTCAAACCCAGGCTCCATTTTAAACATTTGTTCTTGCTGGCAATGGTGTTCTGTGTGCTTGTCTCAAACTCTCTGTCTTCTATGGAACTAAACCTTCAAGTTGATGAACTGGATTCAAACCTCTTATCTATTGAGGTAAGATTTTTTATTTTCCTATTTTCAAACTTTGATTGAAGCATACTCATTTAATAATTAAATAACTTAATTAATACATTATTATTTTCTCTCACAGGAAATTGTATCTGAAAATACTGCTTTTGCTACAACTTGGGGGAAATTGTTGGCTTGGTTGAAGACCTTGAGTGGGATGACTTTGGTGTTCCTTGGAACTCTCTGTCTTCTATGGAACTAAACCTTCAAGTTGATGAACTGGATTCAAACCTCTTATCTATTGAGGTAAGATTTTTTATTTTCCTATTTTCAAACTTTGATTGAAGCATACTCATTTAATAATTAAATAACTTAATTAATACATTATTATTTTCTCTCACAGGAAATTGTGTCTGAAATACGAAATGAAAATACTGCTTTTGCTACAACTTGGGGCGAAATTGTTGGCTTGGTTGAAGACCTTATGAGCGACCAAGACCCACAGAACGAGTTCGTCCTTGATGACCCAACCAAAGAGTTATACCTTGGAGACCAGCAAAATCCTGAAAAAGAGTTTTACAGCAATAGTACTCATTGTGAGTTATCAAGACAATACCCACTGAACAAGTTATACCTTGATGAGCCAGAATACAAGTTTTACCTTGGAGACTCACAAATTTTGAAAAAATCAGTAAATGAGTTCTGCCTTGATGGTTTAAATAACTACCTTGGAGACTCAGGAAAAGGGTTCTGCCAAGATGGTTCTAAATATGGGGCCTACCTTGGAGACTCACAAATTTTGAAAAAATCAGTAAATGAGTTCTGCCTTGATGGTTTAAATAACTACCTTGGAGACTCAGGAAAAGGGTTCTGCCAAGATGGTTCTAAATATGGGGCCTACCTTGGAGACTCACAAATTTTGAAAAAATCAGTAAATGAGTTATCCTTAAGAGACTTTGTAAGTTGGTTTTACTTTGAATACTTGAAATGTGGGTTCTGGATTGATAACTCACAATGTGATACATATCTTGGAAACTCAACGGGAATGTGGTTATACCTTGAAGACTTGGAAAGTTGGGTTTATGTTGGACACTTGAAACTTTTTGGGGGCTTTTATTTATTTATTTATTTATTTATTATTATTATTATTTTATTTATTTATATTTTGGAGACTTTTGGAGTTGCTATCACTCTTTGGGATCTAAACCTATCGATGTAGTTCTTTGTTGGATGGTGCTTGATGGGAGCAAGATCAAGAAAGTTCTGGGAAGAAAGTGCAGGCTTACTCCCTCTTTCTACGTCATCAAACCTGAAAGCCTTAAAAGACAGAATTGGAAGAAGAAAAAAAACAAAAAATATACATTGTTCGTTCTGGGAAGAAAGTGCAGGCTTACTCCCTCTTTCTACGTCATCAAACCTGAAAGCCTTAAAAGACAGAATTGGAAGAAGAGAAAAAAAACAAAAAATATACATTGTTCGTTCTGGGAAGAAAGTGCAGGCTTACTCCCTCTTTCTACGTCATCAAACCTGAAAGCCTTAAAAGACAGAATTGGAAGAAGAAAAAAAAACGTAAAAATATATATATATAGGTGGAAATCTCATTTTGAAAAAGACATTGTGTTGGGCGAGGATTGAGTTGGGGTTGAGATTTTGAATGTGAGGGTTGGGGTTGAGATTTTGAATGTGAGGGTTGGGACACACACACATACACATCAACAAACAAAAGTTAAGCCTTGACTATTCAGTTGAGGATTCTGTGTTTGGGGTTCACAGATCTAAGAACGTCCCCCTTGACACACATTATATACTGTTATACACCTCGGACTTGGCCCTCGAGTGTCCACAACGGTGTATAGTAGGAGGGAGTGAAGCGCCAACCTATTGCTCCCATTGCACACACACACACAAACAAAAGTTAAGCCTTGACTATTCAGTTGAGGATTCTGTGTTTGGGGTTCACAGATCTAAGAACGTCCCCCTTGACACACATTATATACTGTAATACACCTCGGACTTGTCCCTCTAGTGTCCACAAAGGTGTATTATCTGCTTAGTTTTGTCTTTTGTAATTCCTGTGAATAAAATGAACCTAAAATCTCTTCCCCTTCCAAATCATATATTTTATAAGTCCAAGGAACTGTATCTATTACATCAACAATTTTAAAAAGTTCTTTCGTCCATCGTTCAGTAAAACCCTTTTCAAAATGAGATTTCCACCTATATATTCTTACGATATCACCAACTTTGAACTTAGGTTTTCTGACATTAATCTCTTTTTCATATTTTAATTTTGTAAATGTTTCTGATGGCTTCATATTCGTTGACGTGTGAATCGTGTCATTATACTTATCCACAATATCCTGAATAAAAGATGACCATTGTTGTGAACCGAGTTGTGTGAATTTTTTATATAGTCTCTCTTTTAAGGTACGATTAAAACGTTCAACAACAACTGCCTTCCCTTCATTAAAGGTACTGTATAATGTAATACTGTTATTTTTAGAAAATTCATAAATGTCTTGTTATAAAACTCTCTACCCTCATCAGTCCACAATTTCTTAGGTTTTCTCTTACTTTTATTAAATATCTGTTGAAAAGCTAACATAAGAGTATTACCTGTTTTGTTTTTTAAAGGGACAACCCACGCATATCTACTCCTCAAATCAATAACGGTTAAAGCATACTTGTACCCCTTATCATTATTGAGTTCAATCAAATCAGCAGACCAGATATAATCAACTTCCTTGGAATAAACTTTCCTTCTCTGAAACTTTGTGAATATTGGTTTATGTAATTCATCAGCTAATTGCTCTTCAGTCTTAATGGCATCATTAGAGCCTATAAGTTTTTGAATTTCCAAGTCCAAGTTTCAATTTAGCACTAATCATCTTCTTCACGATGAACCTATCAACTTTTTCTCTCAAGGTTGGATTTTGTATCAGAGACAAATTATACAACATTTCTCTATCGGCTTCATGCTTTTCTTCCAAAGTTGTGGTATTCCCATAATCAATATCGTGTCTCATGCACACTTCATCAACTCTATTGATTGGTTTACTCCAGGATTTAGGATTGTCTGCCTCATCTAATCTTTTATCTAAGTTTGTGCCTGGACCACAGAAAGAATAACCTGGAAGATGTAATTCCCCTGGTATTCCAGTAGTTGTAAATTTACTTCCTGATAAAAACTTTTGTATATCTCCTCCGAGTTTGTGTTTGGAGATAAATTGATTTTTTTTTGAACCACACACCGAACATATACCTTTTTGTATAACCCTGTTATTTTTACTTTTAATATATGAAATATTTTTAGTATTAGTTTTCTTTTTACATTTGAGACAATAACTCATTTATTTATGAGAAAAATTCCTGCAGAGTGCAAAAACCTTTTTAGTTTCCAATATGCACATTTGAATCTTAATTTTTAAAACATAAAGAATCCTTAGAAATGCCTTCACTCTCTCCTCCATTTATTTAAGAAAAAACTTGAATTAAAATCCATATCTTGTCGATGTCAATAGTCTTGAAGAAAATATTGCAAATAGACTTGTCAATTCTTTGTTTTCCTCCTCGGTGGGTTGAGTTATTTTCTGTAATACCACCAATCTTTTTTGAATCTCACTGGTTTCCATATTTTGATATTTATTCATTCTCTCTCTTTCCTCCCTCTCTCTCTTCTCTCTTTCCTCCCTCTCTCTATTCTCTCTTTCCTCCTTCTCTCTCTTCTCCTTTTCCTCCTTCTCTCTCTTCTCCTTTTCCTCCTTCTCTTTCTTCTCCCTCTCCTCATTCTCCTTTTCCTCCTCTTCCCTCTCTTCTTCAACTCCTTCCTCATCCCTTACTATACTTGAATCGTTTACACCCCATAGAATATTATACATATATTCATCAGGATTTCTTGTTATTCCTGTATCCAAAATAATTTTTTTTACAACAGGATACCAATAAAATTTCTTTTGAATTTCTAAAAGAGCCTTACCTTTTCTTAACCTTATAATTTTTTCATTATTTAACATTCTAATTAAATCTAAAGTTGTTGGTTTATCAACATCAGCATAATGCCAATCTTTTATTGAAAATACCTCATTCTTATGTTGTAGAACATATTTATTAAAATACCGAATACCCTTTTCTTGAAGGTATGCTTGAACACAGAAATGATAATTTTCTTGAAGCCTTCTTGCTGTCATTTATGTATTAGAAATATATGTTAGAATAATATTATGGCACGAAACACCTCCCCATCTTCCCATAGTTAAATCATTTTGTATTTCCTTACTTATTATATATAATCCTGTTTTTTCTGTTTTCATGAGATAAACAAGGGCAAAACCATTATTATATTTACCCTTATTAAATTATTTTATTTGTTGTTTACTAATCGTGGCTCCACAAAACTCATTCTCGATACCAAGTGGATAATATTCTTCCTTACGAGACTGATTTAATTGTTCCAGGTCTTCGAGGTTAATTTTAAATGACCAATTATACCCTAAATCATTCATATCATACCCCCATTGTTCTATTCTCATACAAACGATACGCCCTTCTTTATAAAAATTTATTTTAATTCGAACTGTGAATTCTGTATGACCTGGAGATAATATCAACACTTCTGTATCTTTAGAATACACAGCCATTTTATTTAAGTATATATATTGTGATAAATCGCTTAATCTCACCAAGTCATTCGCGTCAGTCGGGCTTGGATAATTTTTTAATTTATAAGCATTTTTCATGTTAATATTTTTGTTTATATTATATTTATATCGTTCAGCCTGTGCCTTTGTGTAATAATTTGATAAATCAATATCCAGTTCTTGAGATACACCAAAGATAGAACCATCTTTACCAACATAAGTCATTTATATTAGATTAAAAATAATATCATAAAATTTTTTATTTTTGTTGAGTTGAAATAACACATATAGACATAATTGACCACAACACTTGGAATTTAATTCTTGGACTTGAAATGTTTGATAAACACCATTCTGTAAGAATTTTATGACTTCAACAGGTGGTGGAAGACCAAAACTATCAAAATAATATTTGTCTTGACTATTAAAAATACAAACCCAATGAGAACCGTTCCCATCATTATCTTCTAAGTTCATAATAATATTCTTTGTATGTTTCGACACATTTGTTAATTCATCTCTCATACAAATAACCACATTATGAATTTTTAATTTCTTACAATATTTGGCAAGTTGTAAATTTGATGTTGTATTCTTTCCAAATTCTTTCAACCACTCATCAATGCTCATTTATTTATTAGAAAGATATAATCCATTACCTCTTTTCGTTAATTTTACACCTGCTTGTGCTATAGAAGAAAGCATATCTCCAACTAACAATCTCGCTTTATCAGGCAGACCTTCAAGTTTTTCAGCAAAATCTACAATTACGCCACTTCCACTAATTTGTTTCTCCAACTCTTTGTTATGTCTTTCCAATTCTTTTTGAGCCTGGAGTTGAGCCTTCCTTTCGTTGGCAGTTTTCACCGCTGTTGAAATACCACCCGTCAATGCTCCAACCGCACTTAAACCAGCAAATAAAGGAATTAGAAATGGGAGAAATCCTCCACTCGTCTCTCTTATTGAATATTTTTTCAACATTGGTTTTGTCATTTTAATTTTAAGTGAGCCAGTGTCATTCAAGATTTTAACCTGTTCTCTTGTGAGCAAAACATCAATTCTTACTGCTCCTTTTCTCTGAATTGTATTAACGTTAATCGTACAAGGCTTTTGATTTTGAACACAAGATGATAGTTTATGAAGATTGATTTGATTAACATATACCCCAGTTGGTACTTTGCCACTCATTTATTTAACAAAAAATTATGTGAGACTAATCATCACACCATTATCTGTATTAATCTGCAATTCTGTTTCTTCCAAAAGCAAACAATATGTATCAACTTCTTCACTCTCTCCTCTTTCAATGTATAGGGAAGTATCCACTCGATTAGACTTTATAGTTTCCTTTTGCGCGCTCAGGTCAAACGCATAGATTGTATACAAACTTTTAAATGCTGTCATATCCAAAATAGGTTCTTTATTTCCATTACTTTCACACACCTTTTGGTAAGACTTGTATGCTTCAGCAAAATCATTTTTTCCCAATTAATTTCCAATCTATCTCGTGGATAAAATGTTCCATCTAGAGAAACGCGAAGTTGTTTCACCTTAGCATTATCACTCAATGCATTATTCTTATCAGTCGCAGTATCACCATCTGGCTTTTTAAAAATGATCCACAGATATCGTGGCTTTCCTTCCAGAACACCCAAATTCCACGTGTAAGTAGTTTGATTGAGTTTAACGTGTTGACATCTTCTTTTGAGGTATGATACACTGAGTGGTTTCTTTGAGTTAAGTCTTCGATTCAACATCTCTTCTGTTTTAAGATTAGGAGTATATTCACTGATATACCAACTCATCTCCTCAATTACAAATTTATTCTGATCACCAAAAGCATTACCAACACCAAAAAGCAATCTATTTTCATTATCATTCCTTTGTAGTTGAAATCTAATTTTAAGACCATACAGAACTTTATCATGATCACAAAATCCAAATATACCTTTAAGAGGAACCGCCACAGTAAAACTATTTTCTGCTTTTGTATCATCATTATACGCTCCTTTCCTTTGAATATATCCAGGGTCTGTGTTTGGTCCCGTTGACATATCAGGAATAAAACCTTCGACAGACCCCTTTCCCATTCTATCACTGAATGTATAGAGTGTAAATTTCATCATTTCAGATACAGCAGAGACATAATCAACCGCTTCAACTTCTTGTGTTCCAATATACAAACGCACACTATCAAACATTTTCCAGAAGAAATCATTTACAAGTGTAGCGTTTGTGTTATTCCCAGCTTTAGTGAATTTAAATTTACACAACAAGAAACTTTCGGAGAGATTCAAATAGGTTTGTTGATTATTTATTTCAAAACTTTTTGTACCATTCGTATTCCAGTCTGTTCCAGTTATTGCATTTACCTTGAAGTAATCTTCTTTTTTAGTGGAGTTTGAGATAATAATAGTATCATCCAAATCATAGATACTATCAATTGCTTCCATACTTGTATTTATTTAGGAAAAAAGATGTTAAAACTTTTGAAACCCTGATCCAAGTATTTGAATTATTTTCTGTCGTTCTTGGGGGACAACTGAGTTTTGCCTTTCTTAATTTCTTTTATTGCTTGTAATTTATGAGATTCCTTCTGAGCATCTTTTATACTCTTTACAGCACCTGCTACATTTCCCACAGCAGAAGCAGTTGAACCAATTAGATCTTTATGTTTAAGAATAGTTGAACCAATACCCATGAGAGTATCAATTATCCCATCTCCTCTAAATTGATGTCCAACACCCCTTTGTCTCTTAGGTTTATAGTATCCTCTACCAAGATACATACCTTCACCCTTGTAGTATGGGGAAAGGAACATCCCATCCCCTGTAATTATTTTATATTTTCCCAACTCGTGTTTCCTCACAATAACCATCGTATTTATTTATTGGAAAACTTCACGTAGGTGAATTCTGATGGATATAACTTCTCCATTAAAAGAAATCACACGATTATCTTGGTCGGTTATCCTAAAATTTACTCTGTGTATGGTTTTTCCTGACACAGGTAGATAAACCAAATTTTTAGGTTCCATATTAAATTTATAACCAATTGGGGTTGAGTATGCACTGAATGAAAATATTGTATTTGTTTTTTTTCCATCATTATAAGCACCATCAATCAAATCACAGTGAATTAACACTGAATTTATTCCTGAGGATATTTGAATGACATTATCACTGTAAAACGTCCCATTAGTTTCAATCTTTTTGAGGAGAAACCCAATAACTCTCTAAATGAATTATCAATTGTGAAATCAACCTTGTAGTTATTTTTAACTTTAATCGTTGATTTTGAAGTATGTTTTTGAATGTTTATAACAATATTTTTTGGTTCATCACCCTGTTCTTTCATAAGACGAGCAATTTCGGAAGATATTTGAGAAATCTCGTATGCTCCGGGTGAGACTGTTATCGTTTTGTATCCACTTCCCGGATTATAACTAAACTTGTCATTTTTCTCGGTTATATTAAATAAGGTATTATAAGTCTCCATGGACAATAAAGATGCCTCATATTCTTTTGTTGTGTCAAGTTGTAGTGGGTATGGGAATGAAGATGTGTGGTCGCTTGTTGTGAAATTAAAACTCAGGATTGTGCTTCTCATCTTATTTAATATGAGATAAAATGTCTTTATATTGAGATTTATTAATTATTTTCATGTTCATCAACTGGTCTAAAATGGCTGATGCTTCATTAAAACAATTGTTATTTCCAGCCTTCTTACTGCCTAACAACAATAACAGTCTATTAACTAATTGCGATGGGTCATTTGGAAGAAAACTAACACCTGAACCAAGGATACTTAAAGCCTGAATAATGTGTTTCTCCTTCTCATTCTTCCTACTTTTACCAGAAAGAATAACCTTATAATTTAGAGTGTTCAGCAAATCAATATATACTCTATCATCATTATTTTCCATATCCAATGGTTTATCAATATACTTTGATTCATCCCTCACAGTTGAACCTTGTCTTCCATCTTTTGTGAGAAGAAACATTAATCTCGGAGTTAGTTTAACAGGGGGTTGAGCAGAACTTAAGAACCTTAATTCATCATTAAATATCAATACCTTTTCTTGAACAAGATGAAATATTGCTGGTTGTTCTGTTGGAATGAGTCCTGCTTTGGTTTTTGAATCCGCTGAATATTCATTGTTTTGAACAGCATTCACAATATAATCAGGGGTTGATTAATCTCTTCCAGTTGTTGAAATAAACCTTCATCATGTTCTAATTCTCCAATATGCTCTAATTCTTCCTCCGTCATTTGACTGAAATCTTTCAACATTTGGAGCTTTCTGGGAGTATATTCTACTGTGGGAACTGTGGAAACATCTTTCATTTTTTCTTGGGAAGTTTTTAAAAGTGGTTTAAAAAATTTCTCTTGTTTTCTTTCAAATGCTTCTTCGCCCGTTAGTTTCTGTCTGCGTTTCTTCTTTATGTCTTCCTGTTGTTTTACAACTTTTGAAACCAACTCTTGATGTTCCTTAAATCTTCTTGCTCTTTCTTTTACATCCATTTATTTATTGTAAAATATCATTTAATGAATTGTAAAGATCAACAGGGAAATTTTCCTTTTCTTCATCATTCAAGTAGATGTGTTCAAATAAATCCTTTTCTTTAAATATTTCATCAAATTCTTTATTAACATTAATGCGAGTTGTAATTTCTTCTTCACTAATACTTGCATCTCTGCTTTTCATACGTTTGCGTTGAGTTTCTTCATCAACATCAAAACCGAATGATAAAATCTTCACTCCACTCAGATGTTTAATAATTTGTCTCGTTCCTTCTGGATTAGTTTCTAATATCCCAACACCACCAGATTTTAGTTTCCTTAACTCACTCTTACAATGTGAATATTTTGTTGTACCAAGAGAAACCTCCTCAAACATTTGACCTTCATTCCTCAATCGCATATGTTCCTCCACTGAAATATAGTGATAATCTTCACCTTTTACTTCTCCAGGTCTTATTGCTCTAGTTGTTGTTGATACAATGCGTATCACGGGGTGTTTTTTAAGTAAATTTACAATATTCTCATTTGTACTACACAAGAACCTTGATTTATGAAAGTTTTTTCCAGAAGCAGATTTACTCACAAGATTTATAATAATAGTTGTCATTTATATATGTAATTGTTTATAAAACAAAAAATATATCCCTTAATATCTCATCTTGTTTCACAACAATATATTTATATTTTTCAGTCGTGTGCTTCATATAATCCTCAAATTTCTTTTTACTACATAATGTAGAACAATTATCTCTCCAAAAATTATTGATATCTATTGAATTTAACTTGAATAAAATAAAAGTATTAGCATTGTTTCTGATGGAACGACGAGGAAGTTGAAAGTACGATTGACTAAGATAAATACAATTACAAGAAGAATGTCTCCCTCTTGTGTAGTAGCTGTCCATTACCGTTTGGTTTCTCTCATTAACACAATCATCAAAGATAACGAGGTTCTTTTTTGATTTATCCAAATCTTGGGGAGACGGTATATCATCCGTATTATCACTAAGAATACAAGTTATAGGATTTGATTTCTTTTTACATCTCTGTGTATCACAAAATAGTTGAATTATATCTTCAATGTTATAATCATTTAGGTTTTTTTGACGTTTAAATAAACCGATTATATCTTCTTTTGAAGACCAGCATTAAAACCTTGTGAGAGTAGTTGATACTCTGGTTGAAAACTCGACTTTGTGAAAATTATTAAATTGTCATAATCTAAAAAGTTGGGAGTGAGGAGCATTTTTAAAAGTAAGCAGGTTTTTCCACATCCACTTGAACCAACTATGAGACATCTTAATGAATTTGGGAGATTTTTATGGTTGTTAAATTTTATCTTATTTTCCCAAATAGGTAAAAAATCATTCATTTATATATTTGAAAAACAGGTTATTTAATTTATTATTGGCTTTTTTAGAAACTCTATATTTTATCCTAAGTTCAGGTTTAATTTCAAGATAATCCATTATTTTATTTATACAATATCTTGTGTTGATATTTCCCTGAAAATTACATCCATGAATAATATACAACAACAATCCTTTGAACATTTCTCTTATACGTTCAGTTTCTTCCCTTGTAAGGAAAGGTGTGTTATCATCCTCATACTTTACATTCATTTCTCTAATCAATCTTGTAAAGTAATTCATTTTTGGTGTAAATCTAAAAGAATTATTTTCCTTTTTATATTTTTTATTATCATTAATTAGAAGATAATCACAGAATATACATTGTTTATAGGCTTTTGACTCTGTGTTTAATCCCTGTCTTTCACACGCAGGACAATTCTCAAATTTGTCATATGGAGAATCAGGAAAGTCTAGCATATTTATAAAGTAAAACTTTACTTAAACTGAAATTCATCTATACTTTCAGTTGTATATTACCATCGATATCGATATACTTTTTTTCATTATCAGATTCAACGACAACATTTTTTATATTAAAGGTAATTTTAAAATTATCGTTAACTACTATTGAACGAAATGTCATTTCACCTGATATATTAACATCCTTTATTTCATCAAGATTTACATCTTTAGGGTTGTTGAAAAAAATACAAATTTCTCCTTGCATATTACAGATGGTCTTATCTTTTCTTTCTAAAGCTTCATCCATAAGGTTTTTGTTCTTTGATACTTTTTCTTGTTTCATTGCTTTTTCTAGTTTTGAATATATTACTAGAAGGAGAGGAGAAACTTTTGTTAGAGATACTTTAATTGATGTTCTACCAGGTATACTAAAAGCCCTTCCACTGAAGGAAATTGAAGAACTCATATTATTTACCATAATAGTTTTTATCCAATAGTTGTTATATTTATCTTTGTTCAATTTTACATCCTTGACATATTTCTCAGTATCTTTAACAGATGAAGAGATTGATTGAAACTTGTCTTTTGTGTCTTGAAACATTGTATTTATTAAGTGAAAAAGTTGGAGGATAAAATGTTTTTAAGCACAGATTCACCTATAAATTAAACAAAATTTTCATCAAGAAAATTTTAGTTTAAGCAAAGTTTTATTCTATAAATATGGTGAATACAACGTACTGCGATGTTTGTAATCACGAATATAAACATTATAGAAAACACCTCCAAACCAACAAACACACATTTAATCTATTTCATCAAATATCTCCTCTTGAGTTGGAAAGAAAACATTGTGATATCTGTTCAAAGGATGTTTTGAAGAGTAGTTATAATCAACATCTTCAATCACAAAAACACAAGAAAAATGAGTTTAAAGTAAAGAGAGACTATTATATTAAAAACACTGATGGGGCATTTAAAGGGCATATAAAAATAAGGATTTTTCAATTTGGAGAACCCGGTCCATCATCAATAGCTGAATCAATTGAAATAGTGAAACCCGATGTTGAAAAATTTATTAAAAAGACATTAAAAGAAATAAAAACTTTAAAGTTTTATATGGGAGTGAAAATGAATATGAAAAGACAAGATGAAGAACAAACTCCTTATATGAGAACAGATCTTCATTTTATAACATCATTTCAAGATTTTTTGAATAGTGGGGTTTATGAAGAACTATCAAGACAAGAGGAGGATGTTGATAATACAGTGGTAGGAAGTGGATTCAATATTAAAAAAATCATCTTTTTAGATATACACATTCTAAAATCAAACCCTCTTAAAGCTTCTTCTTATATTGAATTACCAAAAGAAATAAAACTAAAGAAGGCAGTTGTTAATATTAAGAACAATGATAATAAATGTTTTCTCTGGTCTGTTCTTGCTCACTTACATCCACCAAAATGTAATTCAGAAAGAGTAAAACAATATATGAAATATGAGAATACCTTGGACATTAAAGATTTTAAATTCCCAATGCCATTAACAGATATTCCTAAATTTGAGAAAAAGAATAATCTTTCTATTAATGTATATGGATTAACGGATACAAACAAAATTCAAATATTAAAAATTTCAAACAACTATAAAAATGAAGAAACACACATTGACCTTTTATATTTTAGTGTTGGAAAGAATTCACATTACACATACATCAATAATTTATCAAGATTAATCTCTTCTCAGGTATTCAGAACAGCAAACAAAATATATCCTTGTAAGCGATGTCTTAATTCATTTCATACAAAAGAACGATTAGAACAACATTCAAAATATTGTAGTAATCATAAATCAGCTGTAATTACAATGCCTAAACCTGGTGAAAAGATTTATTTTGAAGATTATAATAAATCTATCATGCACCCATTTGTGATATACGCTGATTTTGAATGTATCCTTAAAAAGATAAATACTGCTTCTCCTAATCCAAAAGAACCATATACAAATAAATATCAAAAACATATTCCTTGTGGTTTTTGTTATTATATCAAATCATCTGTTGGAGAAAAGTATAACAAACTTGAACATTATCGTGGAAAAAATGCTTCACAAGAGTTTGTAAAACGATTAGAAAAGGATTGTATAAGACTCACTAAATTAATGAAAGAAACAAATGAACCAATGAAATTAACCAAAGAAGAAAAATTAGAATTTAGAATGAACAATATCTGTCATATTTGTGAGGGGGAAATTAAGGAGTTTAAAGTTAGAGGCCATTGTCATCTTACTGGTAAATATAGAGGTCCCGCTCATTCCTGTTGTAATCTTAATTATAAATTACCTTCTTTTATTCCAGTCTTTCTTCACAACAGCGCCAACTATGATACACATCTATTTATAAATGAACTTTCAAAAACACCAGGGAATATTTCTGCTATAACAAACACAAGTCAAAAGTATATTTCATTTTCAAAAATGATATTCACAAAACCTATAACTCGTATTAGGTTTTTAGATTCTTACAAGTTTATGGGAACACCACTAGCCTACCTCGCATCAAATCTAAGCTCCACGGACTCTTTTCCAAATCTTAATTCATTCTTTCCAAAAGAGGAAATTCTCACTCAAGAGGAAATTCAGATTAAAGAGAGAATTCAAAGTAAAGAGGAAATTCTAACTGAAGATGAAATTCTAATTATAAAGAAAATTCGAACTAAAGAGGAAATTCAGATTAAAGATGAAATTCTGATTAAAGAAGGAATTCTTACGAGAGAGGAAATTCAAACAAGGAATGAAATTCAAAGTAAAGAGAAAATTCTTACAAGTAAGGGAATTTATCCTTATGATTATATGGATTCATTTATGAGATTTAAAGAAACACAACTTCCTTCAAAAGAAAGTTTCTATAATAACCTTTATGAAGAAGAGATAAGTGATAAGGAATATAAACACGCACAAGAAATATGGAAAATATTTAAGATAAAGAACCTTGGAGAATATCACGATTTATATCTAAAAACAGATGTTTTATTGTTAGCTGATGTGTTTGAAGCTTTTAGATCACTCTGTCATAATAAAAATTGTTATGGATTAGATCCTGTCCACTATTTCACAGCTCCTGGTTTAGCTTGGAGTGCAATGTTGAAAATGACAAAACAAGATATAGATTTAATCAGTGATGTGGATATGCTTTTGATGATTGAGAAGTCCAAGAGAGGTGGAATATCACAAGTATGTTCAAAAAGATATGCTAAAGCAAATAATAAATATCTTCCAAATTATGATAGTGAAAAAGATAGTAATTATTTGATGTATTTTGATGCTAATAATTTGTATGGATGGGCAATGTCTCAATCTCTGCCTTATGGTAAATTAGAGTGGGTGGAAGAAAAGGATTATGAAAAGGCTTTGATGAATATTGTTATTTCTTCTCAAGAGGAATTGAATGACGAAGAAGAAGGTTATTATTTTGAAGTTGATTTGAGGTACCCGAGTGATCTTCATAATAAGCATAAAGATCTTCCTTTTGCATGTGAGAAAGAAACTCCAAAGAAAGAATGGTTCAGTGATTATCATAAAAGTTTTAATATTAAAGGTAAATCAACAGAAAAGTTATTAACAACATTCTATGATAAAGAGGGATATGTTTTGCATCAGAGAAGCTTAAAACAGTTTTTGAGAGAAGGATTGAGAGTAGCTAAAATTCATAGAGTTTTAAAATTTAAACAAAGTCCTTGGGTGAAAAAGTATATTCAATTCAATACAGATATGAGAGCAAATACAAAAGTAAAATTTGAAGGGGACTTTTATAAATTAATGAATAATGCTGTATTTGGAAAGACTATGGAAAATGTTAGAAACAGGCAAAACATTAGATTCGCAACATCTTGGAAAGAAGCTTCGAGATTGATAAATAAACCAAGTTTTGAGAGAGAAGAGGTTTTTTCAGAGAACTTTTCTGCAATTCATATGAAAAAGGAAAGTATTGTAATGGATAAACCAATTTATATTGGAACAGCAGTTCTTGATTTATCAAAGATATTGATGTATGATTATTTGTATAATGACTTAAAGAAAGAGTATGGTGAAAATGTTTCATTGTTGTATATGGATACTGATAGTTTTATCCTAGATATAAAAACTGATGATGTTTATGAAGATATGAAGAAAAATATTGGAGTATATGATACAAGTAATTTCAGCAAGAAGAGTGAGTTATTTTCCAAAAAGAATGAAAAGGTTATTGGTAAGTTTAAGGATGAGTTGGGTGGAAAAGTAATGAGTGAGTTTATTGGATTGAGAGCAAAGGCATATGCTTATAAGTATGGTGAACAGATTGATAAGAGGTTAAAGGGAATAAAGAAATATGTAATAAAGAAATCAATAACTTTTAGAAATTATTATAATTGTTTGATGAATAAGAAAGAAGAATATAGGAAAATGAATACAATAAGAAGTTATAAACATAACATATATAGTGAAGAAGTAAATAAAAAGGCATTAGGAGCCTTTGATGATAAGAGATTTATTTTAGATAATGGAATAGATTGTGTTCCATATGGATATTGTATGATAGAGTGTATAAAATAGATTATGTTTTAACGATGGGAAGATGGGTTAGGGTTTTTAAGGGCTACCGCCGCGTTTTTTCACAATATATAAATGGTTAAACCAAGTATTAATCAAACTAAAGAGTGGAGAAAATCTCAGTCTTGGTATATAAATGGAAAACATAATGAATGTGAAAAATATCAAATAAGTCTTATTGAAAAAATAACTAAAACAAAGGTAAATAAAACAAATAAGCGAATTAATTTAAAAACTAGTAAGTTAGAGGATGTAAAGAAAAAAATGAATATCCTTGAATGGACTGAAAACTTTGATGGTTATCAATTGAACAATGAAAAAACAATTTACTATAATCTCAAAATGATATGTGGCTCAGGAGGTGGTCAAACAAGAGCATTAAGAGAAGTTTATCATTTCGTAATGGCACAAATGGGGTATCTTAAAAAATATAAAGATTCAAATGTTTTGTTTGTCAATATTTTAGATGGGGATTATTGTGCAAAGAAAATTAAACTATTGAAGGAATTTGAGAATGAACAAATCTTTATAGGTTCAATGAGTGAGCTGTTCAACCCCCAGGTGTTCAATTCAATGAGGTTCAACCTCCAAGTTAAAAGGGGAGACAAATAAATATACCTTGGGATAAAAAGGGGATTTATTTTTAGGGAAAAAAATATAAATCGCTGAAAATCCCCCACTGATTTACATGGGGAAAAGTGAGCCAGAATCAGTATTCTTACCCTACTTATATATACTGTTATATATATATATATATATATATATATATATATATATATATATATATATATATATATATATATATATATATATATATATATATATATATATATATATATATATATATATATATATATATATATATATATATATATATATATATATATATATATATATATATATATATATATATATATATATATATATATATATATATATATATATATATATATATATATATATATATATATATATATATATATATATATATATATATATATATATATATATATATATATATATATATATATATATATATATATATATATATATATATATATATATATATACTGTTATATATATATATATATATATATATATATATATATATATATATATATATATATATATATATATATATATATATATATATATATATATATATATATATATATATATATATATATATATATATATATATATATATATATATATATATATATATATATATATATATATATATATATATATATATATATATATATATATATATATATATATATATATATATATATATATATATATATATATATATATATATATATATATATATATATATATATATATATATATATATATATATATATATATATATATATATATATATATATATATATATATATATATATATATATATATATATATATATATATATATATATATATATATATATATATATATATATATATATATATATATATATATATATATATATATATATATATATATATATATATATATATATATATATATATATATATATATATATATATATATATATATATATATATATATATATATATATATATATATATATATATATATATATATATATATATATATATATATATATATATATATATATATATATATATATATATATATATATATATATATATATATATATATATATATATATATATATATATATATATATATATATATATATATATATATATATATATATATATATATATATATATATATATATATATATATATATATATATATATATATATATATATATATATATATATATATATATATATATATATATATATATATATATATATATATATATATATATATATATATATATATATATATATATATATATATATATATATATATATATATATATATATATATATATATATATATATATATATATATATATATATATATATATATATATATATATATATATATATATATATATATATATATATATATATATATATATATATATATATATATATATATATATATATATATATATATATATATATATATATATATATATATATATATATATATATATATATATATATATATATATATATATATATATATATATATATATATATATATATATATATATATATATATATATATATATATATATATATATATATATATATATATATATATATATATATATATATATATATATATATATATATATATATATATATATATATATATATATATATATATATATATATATATATATATATATATATATATATATATATATATATATATATATATATATATATATATATATATATATATATATATATATATATATATATATATATATATATATATATATATATATATATATATATATATATATATATATATATATATATATATATATATATATATATATATATATATATATATATATACTGATATATATATATATATATATATATATATATATATATATATATATATATATATATATATATATATATATATATATATATATATATATATACAGTGGGGAGAACAAGTATTTGATACACTGCCGATTTTGCAGGTTTTCCCACTTACAAAGCACGTAGAGGTCTAATTTTTATCATTGGTACACGTCAACTGTGAAAGACGGAATCTAAAACAAAAATCCTGAAAATCACATTGTATGATTTTTAAATAATTAATTTGCATTTTATTGCATGAAATAAATATTTGATACATCAGAAAAACAGAACTTAATATTTGGTACAGAAACCTTTGTTTGCAATTACAGAGATCAGACGTTTCCTGAAGTACTTAACCAGGTTTGCACAGACTGCAGCAGGGATTTTGGCCCACTCCTCCATACAGATCTTCTCCAGATCCTTCAGGTTTCGGGGCTGTCGCTGGGCAACACAGACCTTCAGCTCCCTCCAAAGATTTTCTATTGGGTTCAGGTCTGGAGAATGGCTAGGCCACTCCAGGACCTTGAGATGCTACTTACGGAGCCACTCCTTAGTTGCCCTGGCTGTGTGTTTTGGGTCGTTGTCATGTTGGAAGACCCAGCCACGCCCCATCTTCAATGCTCTTGTTGAGGGAAGGAAGTTGTTGGCTAAGATCTCGTGATACATGGCCCCATCCATCCTCCCCTCAATACGGTGTAGTCGTCCTGTCCCCTTTGCAGAAAAGCATCCCCAAAGAATGAAGTTTCCACCACCATGCTTCACGGTTGGGATGGTGTTCTTGGGGTTGTACTCATCCTTCTTCTTCCTCCAAACATGGCGAGTGGAGTTTAACCAAAAAAGCTCTATTTTGGTCTCAGACCACATGACCTTCTCCCATTCCTCCTCTGGATCATCCAGATGGTCATTGGCAAACTTCAGACGGGCCTGGACATGCGCTGGCTTGAGCAGAGGGACCTTGCGTGCACTGCAGGATTTTAATCTATGACGGCGTAGTGTGTTACTTATGGTTTTCTTTGATACCGTGGTCCCAGCTCTCTTCAGGTCATTGACCAGGTCCTGCCGTGTAGTTCTGGGCTGATGCCTCACCTTTCTCATGATCATTGAGGCTCCACGAGGTGAGATCTTGCATGGAGCCCCAGACCGAGGGAGATTGACTGTTATCTTGAACTTCTTCCATTTTCTAATAATTGCGCCAACAGTTGTTGCCTTCTCACCAAGCTGCTTGCCTATTGTCCTGTAGCCCATCCCAGCCTTGTGCAAGTCTACAATTTTGTCCCTGATGTCCTTAGACAGCTCTCTGGTCTTGCCCATTGTGGAGAGGTTGGAGTCTGATTGATTGAATGTGGATAGATGTCTTTTATGCAGATAACGAGTTCAAACAGGTGCAGTTAATACAAGTAATGAGTGGAGAATGGGAGGGCTTCTTAAAGACAAAACTAACAGGTCTGTGAGAGCTGGAATTCTTACTGGTTGGTAAGTGATCAAATACTTATTTCATGCAATAAAATGCAAATTAATTATTTAAAAATCATACAATGTGATTTTCAGGATTTTTGTTTTAGACTCCGTCTTTCACAGTTGAAGTATACCTATGATAAAAATTACAGACCTCTACGTGCTTTGTAAGTGGGAAAACCTGCAAAATCGGCAGTGTGTCAAATACTTGTTCTCCCCACTGTATATATATATATATATATATATATATATATATATATATATATATATATATATATATATATATATATATATATATATATATATATATATATATATATATATATATATATATATATATATATTGTTGTGGTTGACGAAATTCACAAACCACCATTCAGGTTCCTTAGGTGAGATATCTCTGTAAGTATATGTGTAGTTAGGCCCAAACCCGTTGTTTCGAGGGAATAAATGTCATTCAGTCGGGCTGCGACTCTTCAGGATAGCCGTTTTTCTTTTACTATCTTTATTTTGGACCAGCCGCCATTACTACCACCACCAACCACGTCTCAACAGCCATCACACAACAACCACCAACCACAACGCCGCTTCACAACAACAACCACCAACCATAACGCCGCTTCACAACAACAACCACCAACCACAACGCCGCTTCACAACAACAACCACCAACCACAACGCCGCTTCACAACAACAACCACCAACCACAACGCCGCTTCACAACAACAACCACCAACCACAACGCCGCTTCACAACAACCACCAACCACAACGCCGCTTCACCACAACCGCCACGACCTTTACCGTCACAACTCGCCACCATCGCATCCACACCATCTCGCGCCACTCGTGGGCACCGATACTGGACTCGTGCAGGGCGCGCACCGAGCAGCGTGTTCAGAGACATCACAGACTTTCCGAGAAAAACGTATCAAAAACGACTCACGCCCACTTCTGTTCCGTCCTATCGGCGAGCTGGGGCGATTTGGCCCCGCCTCCAGGGCGTTGGAGTGAGGACGCTATATGCAAATTCATGGATCAAAAAGCATTCACGCCCACTTTTCCTCGGTCCAATGGGGAGCCAGTTAGAGAGGTGAAGGGTCGGAGGCAGAGGGTCAAGGGTGAAAGAGCGAAGCCACGGGGCTTATATAAACGGCTGCGTTCGTCAGAAAAGGAGTTGTGCGGAGTTCAAGAGAGTCGTCGGTGGAGCTGGAAAGAAGTGGGAGAAGTCAAGAGTGAAGAGTTGGGGCGAGCCAAGAGAGGAGACGGAGAGGGCGAGTATACGGAGCTGTGGAGAGGTGACGGCGGCGAAGGCGGACGAGGGGCTGCTCGCGTCGGTGCCGGGAGCTGCAGAGGGAGAGGCCCGCAACGCGACCGAGGTCGAGGAGGAGACTCTCGCCGCGGGACCCGAGACAGGGTGATATCCTCCTTCCCCAGAGCATCAGCAACCCCCTCCTGTTTCCCCCCGCGCTGAGATAGTGCGACAAAGGGGGCCCCTTTCCCACCCCCTACCAGACACTGTCCGCGAGGCCCGCGGAGTTGAGGCACCACCGCCACTTCGCGTCTCATCATCAGACGGGTAGGCCCGACCCGGTCTCGGCCCCAGGCCCGCCTCATCCTTGAGGGTGGTTCTTTTTCTTTTGTTTTGGGAATATGTGTTGTCAGCACCGTCTGTGAAGTAAAATTGTATGTGTTGCCGTGTGCCCGGTAGTCGGTTAGATCTGCATTGTTGCATTTGCTTTTTGTGTAATATTGCATTGTCTTCTTCTTTTACATGTGCTTTTGGTGGAATTGTATATGTGTGCTTTCCGTTCATCGCGAAATAAATGTGCTTCATGTTGAACTGTTTTCCCGCTTCGCTTCATCTTTTCTTTCATTGAATCTCCATCTTGCTTCACGTAAAGGGTTGGTCGTGGTCTAAAACGCCCGATAATTAATCGAACCGTCGAGGCCGACGAATAACACCGCTCGGTTATCCCGATAGTACGGAACGGGTCGCTTAAAGTGGCCCGTGTCCGAAGTCGACCTGCGGCGAGGTGCGATCGCCCGGTCTACCCTCCGTGTGGGTACTTAGGTAGGTCGAATTTGGCGAGCAACCCTATCCCACGCGGGGGCCGATTGGCACGATCGTGGTGAGACCGAAAGGTCCACCCGTGACTAGTTCCCGGCGTTAGTCCGAGAGGGTCACGACTGGATTGTCCGTCCGGTGGGCGACGTGCCGCGATTCGAGTTATGTGGCCGTCCGCACGCCGGCGGGCGCGAATCCGCAACAATATATACAGGTGGCTGCAAAAGTAGGTATACAGTAATGATATACTGGCATAATCCTAACTGTATACCTACTTTTGCAGCCCTCTGTATGTATATATATATATATATATATATATATATATATATATATATATATATATATATATATATATATATATATATATATATATATATACATCATAGTTCTTCTTCTTCTTCTTCTTCTTCTTTCGGCTGCTCCCTTTAGGGGTCGCCACAGCGGATCATCCGTATGATCCGCATTGTGATTTGGCAAATGTTTTACGCTGGATGCCCTTCCTGACGCAACCCTTGTTGCCTCTTATGACACAGGGATATGGTACACCCATTTTAACCGGGGGTATACACTGGCTCATTACACTGGTGGTCATTTCGCCGACCTCGGAAGGATGACAGGCTGAGTCAACCCCCTGGTGTATTAATTCAGTGGCCCAACGGGGCTTGAACTCAGGAACTTTTGGATCCCAAGCCGCTGCGCGAACCACTGCGCCAACACCAGGCTTTTATGTATGTGTGTGTGTGTGTATATATATATATATATATATATATATATATATATATATATATATATATATATATATATATATATATATATATATATATATATATATATATATATATATATATATATATATATATATATATATATATATATATATATATATATATATATATATATATATATATATATATATATATATATATATATATATATATATATATATATATATATATATATATATATATATATATATACATATATATATATACATATATATATATATATACATATATATATACATATATATATATATGTATATATATATATATATGTATATATATATATATATATATGTTGCGACCAGGGTTGCGTCAGGAAGGGCATCCGGCGTAAAACATGTGCCAAATCACTATGCGGATCATACGGATGATCCGCTGTGGCGACCCCGAACGGGAGCAGCCAAAAGAAGAAGAAGAGATATATATATATATATATATATATATATATATATATATATATATATATATATATATATATATATATATATATATATATATATATATATATATATATATATATATATATATATATATATATATATATATATATATATATATATATATATATATATATATATATATATATATATATATATATATATATATATATATATATATATATATATATATATATATATATATATATATATATATATATATATATATATATATATATATATATATATATATATGAATATATTGTTGCGAATTCGCGCCCGCCGGCGTGCGAGCGACCACGTAACTCGAATCGCGGCACGTCGCCCACCGTACGGACAATTCCGTCGTGACCCTCTCGGACTAATGCCGGGAACTAGTCACGGGTGGGCCTTTCGGCCTCAACACGATCGTGCCAATCGGCCCCCCGCGTGGGGATAGGGTTGTTCGCCAAATTCGACCTACCTGAGTACCCACACGGAGGGTAGACCGGGCGATCGCACCTCGCCGCAGGTCGATCCCGGACACGGGCCACTTAAGCGACCCGTTCCGTACTATCGGGATAACCGAGCGGTGTTATCGTCGACCTCGACGGTTCCGATTAATTATCGGGCGTATTTTGCCCACTACCAACCCTTTACGTGAAGTAAGATGGAGATTCAACTAACGAAAAGACGAAGCGAAACGGGAAAAACAGTTCAACATAAGGCACATTTATTCCGCGGCAAACGGAAAGCACACATATACAATTACAATAACTATGCACCAAAAGTAAATGTAACAAAAGGAACACAACAATGCAGATCTACTACCGACTACGCGAGCACACGGCAACACTTACACAGTTTTACTTTACAGAAGGTGCCGACCACACATATACTCAAAAGCAAAAGAAAAGGCCACCCTCAAATACAAGGGGGCAGACGGGGCCTGGGGCGCGAGACCGCGTGGAGCCTACCCGTCTTGTGATGAGCCGCAAATGTCGCGGCGGTGCCCCAACTCCGCGCTCCTCCGCGGGTTTCGTTGGCACTGCTTGGAATGGGGTGGGAACGGGGCCCCCTTTTTGCACTATCTCAGCGCGGGGGGAAACATTGGGGGTTGTTGATGCTCTGGGGAAAGAGGATAGCTGGCTTGCTTGGGTCCCGCGACGAGCGACTCCACTGCGACCTCGATCGCGTTTCCGGCTTCCCCTCTCTGCAGCTCCCTGACAGACTCCGAACCCCGACAGACCGACTCTCCTCCAGACCCGTCTTGACTGCTGCTGCCACACTTCGCCGCCGCCACACC
>NC_140961.1:6190356-6275356 GCF_056783735.1 Eptatretus burgeri | reverse complement strand
GAAATAATTTTCAATCTCTATACAATGTAAAATCGAATTTCCAGATTACTACATTTGGCTTTGAAAACACTCTTAATGAAGAGAGCTTTTCCTCAAAGATTGGAGATTCAGCATCTCTTAAATTCCCACAATTAAACTCCCATTTCTGTCATGAGCAAACGACAAGGAAGCATCTTTCACACAGTTAAATAGGTCACATTAACATAAGTACCACTCAAGCTTTTTCACCATCTTCCTGAAGTTGGAGCAGAAATAATAATTTTCAAAAGTAGTTCTGTTGCACAATGGAGTATTTCGGGTCACTCAACTGTCACGTAAAGCTCCTTGTAAGGGATATTATGACCCTCGCCGAAGGTGATGATATTGTTTGTCTGTCTGTCTTCACAGATCAATTACATACTCTTGAAATTATAATGGTAATGATAATGGTACGTCATGGTCATTATTATGCTACATAATGATAAGGACATTTTTAATGGTAATGATAATTAGAATGCTACATAATGATAATGACATTTATAATGGTCATGATAATTATAATGCTACATAATGATAATGATAATGGTAATGATTATACCACATAACGATAATCGTAATGGTACATAATGATAATAACTATAATGATAATGATATAACATACATAACAATAATAACAATGACAATTATAATGTGATATAATGACATAAATATAACGATAATGGTCCAAATGATAATCACAATGATAATGTTGATGACGACATAATTATAATGATAATGGTACGTCATGATAAAAATAATGTACATGATGATCGTGAAAATAATAATGATAATGGTACATAATGATAATGAAAATAACAATGATAATGATCGTGATACACAATGATAATGGAACATAATGGTAATGTTCCAAAATTATAATTATCATGGTTGATAATGATAATGGCACATGATGATAATTATAACAGTATATTATGATAATTATAATTCTTGGTAATAATCATGTTCAATCATGATAATGATAATTATAATGGCATATGATGATAATTGTCATGCTACATTATGATAATTATGCATAATGATAATGCTAATGGTACATACTGATAATAAAAATATTAATGACATAATTGAAAATAATAATAATGATAATAACAATGACAATGATGATCATAATAATAATGGTACATCATGATAAAAATAATGAGAATGAAAACAATGATAATGGTTCGTAAGAATAATTATGATAATGGCACATAATGATAATGGTGCATTATGATAAGGTTACATAATGATAACGATAATTATAATGGTGGATGATGATAATTATAACGGTAGATAATGATAATGGGGATTAATGGCACATTATGGTAATTATAACAGGATATTACAATAATTAGAATGCTACATAATGAGAATGATAATGGTATATAATGATAATTATAATGCTACATAATGAAAATAGAAATTAATGACAATATTGAAAATGATGATAATAATAATGATAATGATAACGTTCATAATAATGATGATAATGGTGCATGGTAATAATGGTACGTGAGTACGTCTATTAATTGTGTACAAATGAAATGTGAGAACTATGTCTATTGATTACATTTCAAATTATTTGCGGTCCTATTTTTACATCTCGAAAGCAGGTGACTCATACTTTCTGTTTCTGTCTTACAGAACCTACACTTGTCTGTCTGGCTCAGTCCCACCATCTTTTTTTAATCCATTGGTGTAGTGTCCTTGATCTTGGGCATTTATTATGATTCATTCTAAGTTCCAGTTGAGGTGACCCCCTTATGAGCCATTCCAATGAGCCTTCTTTGTCTCTCCCAACTTGGTGCAATTATTATTTTTGGTATTTTCCTGCTCTTTTGTCGTTCTCCCAGTTGTTGGTGTATATTTGTTGATGTTTATTTTCTATTTTTCTTTTGTCTTTTTTGCTATCATTGGGGCTGTATCCACTACACTTTTGGTTTTCACGTTTACCACCTTTCATTTTTGCACCTGTCTTTGGAAATTTTTTGCAAGATGAGTTCAGGATACTTTTTCAGGTTTGTTGTGTTCATGTTTGTTTATAAATTGAATCCAATAGTCTGTTGAACATTTCACATACTCAGCGAGTCCAACACTCGTCGCTCTCTGCACCTGGTTGAGTTCCTTCAGGCTGCTCCCTCCCTCTCGTCTCCTTCGGTACATCCTGAGGATGCACTGGTGGTGGTAGAACATTTTGTGGATGGGAAGGAGTTTTCTTGTTTTGATGTCTAACTTATTGATTTCTGATTGGGGGCAGTTTATCATTCTGCAGCTATATTGGAACACTGGTACTGCGAGTTGGTTAATGGCTTTGATTTTGTTTCTTGGGGAAAGATACATTTTCAGGATCAGCTTCAGTGTGTGTGTGTGTGTGTGTGTGTGTGTGTGTGTGTGTGTGTGTGTGTGTGTGTGTGTGTGTGTGTGCGTGCGTGCGTGCGTGCGTGCGTGCGTGCGTGCGTGTGTGTGTGTGTGTGTGTGTGTGTGTGTGTGTGTGTGTGTGTGTGTGTGTGTGCGTGCGTGTGCGTGCGTGCGTGCGTGCGATAACACATACATCTTCAGCTGTTTTGTGTATTTGACTATTCTCTTTGAAAAGTTAAACAATGCAGAAATGCAAAAAACGTTTGTTTCAGTATAAACTTGTCTCGTTTATTTTATTTTCTCCCTGCTGCTTTGCTTTCCTGATGTGTCTCTGTTCTCCCCTTTTGAAGGCAATAAGCAGATGGTTGCATGGACATTAATAATTTTTACTCCTGTTTAATACTGTACCATAATTTTCCATTGGCAAAATCCATGTAGTTACAGCAAAATTGGCAATTTCTTCTCCATTCATTCTCCAATTTAGCAAAGAAAACCTCTGAGAGAGACTTGAATGGATTCAACCAGATAATGATATGTGCCATACTTGAAACAGAGCATTGGTGATGGCAATAAAAAAATTCTTGGCAATGTTTCATTGAGTGGTTTGCCATTGCTTTCCCAGCAGTAGTTAGGGCAGGAATTTGTAATTTTTTCAGAATGCCAGTAATAGCCCACCTTCTCTTCGCAAAGGACGTGGTGGGATCTTAAACATCCACCAACTAATTTCAGCAGATGGGATGTCCAGTTTAACGTCCAACCAAGGGACAGCACACAAATTGATGAATCACCCTGCTTGTGAAACACCGAGATGATGGTTTAGAGCTGGGCTGGGTTCAAACCCAGGCTTGACAGCTCAGAGGGGAGGGCAGATCTCCAGGCTATCCTGCCAACCCTATTCAACAGTGGTTGGCCAAAAAAGAAGTTTCCCTCTGTCGTCGTTCTTCAGGAGTTTTTCTCAACTCCTGTTCCTTTTTTTCTTGACCATTTGCCTTTCCTTTCAGCCCGATGTCAGGTCAAGTCAGGTATGGGAGCATGCGACGGAGCAACGCCTCGCTGTGTACACTTTCCACCAGTACTCCAGGGGCCTCCGTTTGGCCATCCCCCAGGTAAATGCCTGGCCCACCCTCATCTCCTTGAGATGCTGATCAACCTGCTGCAACAACGAGACACGTGGCCGGCCCATTGGCCTCCTCCACTCACGAGGCTCCCTTGCTGAGAGAATCTGGTGAGCAGGATCAGCGTTAGGAAAATGAGCCACATGTCCACACAGCTGCAGCTGATGCTCCCGGATTATGCAGGTAACAAATCTCATTTGAGTCTCTCTCAGCAACCGCTCGTTGGACACAGTCCAATCAGCGATAGCCAAGGATTCTCTGAAGAGACCTTCTACGGAAGGAATTAAGTCTCCGTCTCAGATCCCTGGTCAGTGTCTAAGTCTCAAATCCATAGAACGAGACTAGAAGCACCAAGGACCTGAAGACTTGGACTTTCGTCTTCCTGCACATGTACCGACAGTGCCACACCCCATGATCCAGTGAATCCATGACTACCCAGGCTCGACCCAGATGTTTATTGACCTCTGACTCACATCCAGCAGAGACATGAATATCACTGCCAAGGTAAGTGAATCTCTCCACGACCTCAACATCCTCACCACAAACAGGCACAGACAAGACAGCAGCATCCAAGATGTCATTGAAAGCCTGGATCTTAGTTTTCACCAAGGAAACCCATAATCCCAGTGGCTCTGACTCCTCATTCAGCACCTCTAGGTCCCCCAAAAGGATATCTAGAGTCCCTGCAAAGATGACTACATCATCTACAAAATCAAGGTCAGAGATCTTGACATTCCCAAATGATGCACCATAGCTTGATCTCTCCGACATACTCCCCAGAATCCAGTCCATACAGTGCTGAAAAGGGTGGGGGCCAGTACCTACCCCTGACGAACTCCAGTATCAACTAGAAATAAGTCCGAGATGGTATCACCACATCTCACAGCACTCTCAATACCAGAGTATAGTTCAGAAATCAGAATGATCAGTTTTGATGGCATCCCACGAAGACGAAGAATCCTCTAGACTCTAGAGGGCAACCCAATTCACTGATTCAAAGGCTTTGCAGAGATCAACATAGGCTGCAAGCAGCCCCTGCCAAAACTCTTGTCTGCATTCGGTGAGGACCCAAAGAGCAAGGATACGGTCATTCGTTGACCTCTTTGGTGGAAAGCTTGACTGCTCTGGACGCTTTTGTTCAATCAGATGATGGTAAACCCAATCAATAATTATTCCAGCAAAGACCTTGCCAGGCACTAAGAGGAGCATCACCCCTCGGTAGTTGTTGCAGTCTTGGCGATCACCCTTCCCTTTCCAGAGATGGGCAGCAAGGCCCCTCTTCCAGTCAGTTGGGATGATGCCTGTGCTCCAGGCAGAGCACAGAACTGAATGCAAGGTCAAAATTCAGCATTTCCACCAACTTTGAGAAGTTCACCATGGATGCCACAGATCTTCGGAGCTTCACCCCCATTTCATCCTGTTCACCACAGCCTGTATTTCCACAAACGAAGGTGGACCACAGTTGATTGGATGGTCAGCGATAGAGATTATAGCACCCTTGACATCCAACTCGACAGCTGGTGGATCAGCCTGGTGCAGCTGACCAAAGAAACCAGTCCAATGGGCCTTCACTTCGGACTCCTCTCTCAAGAGCCCACCACCTTCCGCTCAAAAACTGCAGTACACCTAGGGACGGGCTCGGAGGAACACAATGAGTGAATTCCCCTGTAAGCAGGATGAGAATCACTTGACCACAGGTGATGCTCTACCTATTCACAGAGTCCTCACATATTGGCCTCCTTGTCCACCCTTAGCGCACGTTCAGATTTACACCTCTCCTCACTGTACAGTTCAGTTCTGCCTTTGAGCCTGGCCCTGTGACTGTTCAATGGTATTCAGTGTCCCTTGAGAGAGAAAGTCCTTCTTTTCACTATGGTGAGTTCCAACACATCCAACGGTGACATCAAGGATGGTGGTCTTGATGGCACTCCACAACTCTTCAGGATTCTCCAAAGCACCCAGCCCCCCCCCCACCAACTCCCAAATCACCACTCGGCCTGTTTGAAAACTCTTCAGCTACCCTCTCACCTTTGAGCTTTCCAACATCTAGCTTCGGCTGGAATGGTACCATTCTCCCAGATTTGAGCTGCAACTTCAGAGTTGCTACCACAAGCCTGTGCGGTATTGAGGAACTGGGCACTCTGGTCGACCCTGCAGTTGTGGAGCATCCTCCAGCAACCATCAATGAGCACATGGTCAATCTCCTTTGCTGCACCACCAGCAGTGAAATACCAAGTCCAGCGATGAGCCTGTGGGTGCTGAAACCATAAACCAGCCACCCCAAGTCCATGACTTATTGCAAAGTCAAGAAATTTAGTGCTATTCTGGTTCACATTTCCAGACCCATGGGGACCAACACACATCTCATAACCATCCCAATTAGTTCCAGTCGATGCATTTTAATCCCCCAAGACAAGGATAGTATCTCTTCTGGAGCACTGATCAACTACAGACTCGAGTGCAGCATAGAATGTGTCCTTCATGGTGACATCACTTGCCTCAGTCGGAGCATATATAGACCAGGAAACGACACCCAAGGAGTGATGAATCCTTCATCTCATACTGTTGCTGGCCAGGGGTCAGGTGAGAAGAGCACCGGGGGGGGGGGGAAGCTATCTCGGGTTCCCAGCAGACTCCCGGAATTGCAAGCTGGTGCAAACACGGATAATTTCATGACGCGGCAGATTGCTAACCAACCTTGAACGCCAATAACTCAACCACGTGACTTAGGCTCCTCCGTCGAGTTTATGCAGTTCCCTAAAAATAATCACGTGATCTAATTACCGGGGGACACGCCCTTGGTATGCTTTGTCCGAACCAGATCACTTTACCAGATTAGATGCAGCCGAGCGACACTGCCAAGGACGTATCGGCTAAAGTCCCGGCTAGATTAGGATACGGACCATGCTGGATCAATGAAAGAAAAGGCAAAAACGAGCTGGGAACATTTCTACAAAGGATTTATTAACAGGCAGGCGAGGAAAGATATGTGGCGCAGTGAATGTTGTTTGTTGTTGGCTGCAGCAGGGATAGGAAGAAAAGTGTGGTGCAACAACAGTCAAGCAGCTTACAAAAGCAGACACAGAGCAGAGTTATCCCGATATAATTCTTGTGCAATCTTAACTTAAGCGAGGACAGGCACCATGGCACACAGACACACACACACACACACACACACACACACACACACACACACACACACACACACACACACACACACACACACACACACCCAAAAAAAAAACAGATGAAGGGTAGTTAACAAAGAGAAAAAGGAGAGGAGATGAGGCTAACAGTCTCTCAATACCTTGCTGGATTTCCCGACTGCACCACCAATACGTTTTGGGGGATGCTCTGCTGGGCGATACCTCCCTGACAGCTGGCGCGCCATCTCCCGCTTCGTGGCACTTTGAGCAGCTCAACGTCGATCTAGAGAATGGCATGCCCGACAGGCGTGAAGGAAGGACTTTGGGCAGAGTCAGAGGGTGGAATCCAGAGCAATGGGAGAATGTGTGGCATCAGCGGCAAGGCGGTGAAGAATGTGGAGTCGGCAGGTGGAGTCAGAAGGTGGAGTCAGAAGGTGGAGTTTGGAGCAATGGGCAGAGTCAGCGGCAAGGCGATGATGACGGGGTGAAGTCAGCAGGCAAATGGGTGGGTTGTCAATCCCAGGTCAGGACGAGCAGACAGGAGCGGAGCGCAGGAACGATAATGAATTGGCACTCGAACTGGAACTGGAGCTAAATTCCACCAGCAGACGGGACCGCTGCACAGGAAAGACGTCCACTAGCTCAGGTCAACCTGACAGGAGTGAACAGACAGAAGCGGTGAGCAGGAAAGACACTGCTACCGCCCCGTGACTCATCCTTTTACAGATCCCGTGGTGCTGGCATAGGTGACGACCCGAAGCGAGTTGTCGTCATCCGAATTGGGTGCTTTGATTGTGCCCCGGTCAGCACATGGGCTGGCCGCCATGACCGGAGGTGGCTCCACTTTACTTCCGGCCAGATGGTTCCAAGCTGTGGAATCGTCTCGCTCCGAGCACCTTGATACGAATCGCCCTGCACCTAACTCCCGGGCCTTCCACGGCGACCGGCGGTCAGCGCCGGTCAATGTGCTGCCTGTCTGTAAGCCATCCGGCCCGAGCCATACAGCATGCCTTTGTCTGGCTGCTACCTCGCCGGATAGAGAGGCGAGAGGACGTTCGCTGTCTGCGGGAAACACCCGCGGCCGCGGTGGTCAGCGAAGATTCACGGTAAGATGCTATGGTAACATGCGCAGACCCGAACACGATGTGTGCCACTCGTGCCCTGCTCCATGTGCGATAATAAATTATCCCGGGACTGCAAGTGGGTCCGCTGCCATTAAGCACGTGGTCATTTATAAAAGGCGATATCATGTGCACTGGTCCAGCCCTGATCTGTCTCAGGGAAATTGAGGGAAAGGATTGGATATAATTATTGTATGTACAATTGTATTGAAGAAGAGTGCGCTGCGTGCATACTGTAATGTGTTTGCACTTGGTGTGCCGCTCCATCTCTTTCCTCGGCACGGTATTCCTGCAGCGATGTGGTCGTGTTGATTACTCTTCCTGTCACGTGAACAGTGGGGAGAGGGTCGTTGCTGTGATGCGCGTGCTCCATGCAGCGCTGGCATTTATTGTTGGCTTCTAGTGCTGCCCTTGGTCTTCTGTGAGGACGCATTCTTACGCGAAGGGTGTGGCTGTGGTTTTTACATATGGGTGTCTGAGCGGAGTGCCTGCCGGCCTCGCGAGGACCCCTTGCTTGGATTTAACTCAGGAATAGAGGAAAAAGGCAGAGTAGGAATGAAGTTCAGAGGTTTAATCAGACCTAACGATGAGATTTACACAACGCACTGTCCCGTTCGACCCACTAGACAAGAAGGAATGGACTACCTGAATGTACATTAATGAAATAACTGTCTGGGGACCACTGTATGTTGGCTGCCATTGGTGTTGGAGGGATGCAGTTTCCAGAACTGCAACAATATGCTCGTTGACCGGTGTTACCTCAATTATCATTTGGAGTCAGCTTATTGGACACAGCCACATCAACTCCTTGGGCGTGGTAGTTGGGCATTAAAAATGGATGGCCGTTGGCTCACAAGGAGCTCCTCTGCCCTTTGACAGGTTGTGTTTTTAATCCTACTTGGTGTCCATATCCATACACCCTCTCACCAGAAAACCTGGTGGGGGGAGACAGTTTAGTCACTGACAACCCGACCATGGAACAGGTTAGTACAGGTTTACATGGTACTTGTAGTAGGTTACAGATCTAATCTGGCTTGACCTGACATTCTGACGTACCTTTAATTTAACCATTAATGTCCATCTGTCGCTCACGTTTGAGTATTGTATCAAGTTAGTCACAGGGCTTCTCACCATTTTTTTCTTTTCTGGCACCATTATTTCCCACCGTGTGATCAGGAAAGTTTTAGTGAAAATGCCGCTATCCTGGCTTTCTGAGCAGCCGACTTCCACACTTATCTTGAAAAGAATTGTCATTTCCAGCTGAGCAGCAGGTCTTGTGGTTGGCTCGTTACATCCTGAGCGACTATTTTTCGAATGTTATCATTTCAGTGGTAGATTAAGCCAATTGCTGACTTGGTGGTTAGGGTGGCTGGCTTTGGATCTTAGGCTCCTGAGTTTGAGCCTCGTTGGCTGCTGAATTAACACCAGGTAGGGTTGACTCAACATGCCATCCTTCCGAGGTCAGCGAAATGAGTACCAGTGTACTGGTAGAGGGGCACAGCATCAGCAAAACAGCCGTGCTTCCAGGAAATGAAAGCTCCCTGGCATGCAAGAACAGAACTGGTAGATTTTTCTGTGTTTTTGTGACTTGAACTTGAAGTGCAGTTTATATGAAGTAAATATCTGAAAGGGCTGTATAGAGGTAGCGCACTTGTCCTTGAGTTGTCTCGTCTGGGTTTGATTCCTGACCCGACCCTGCACTGCTGGACTGGTGCTCCATATAATAGGTCGGGTGTTGTTTCACAAAATTTTCTGTCCCTTGGATGAATGTTAAACCACTCGTCTGCTAGTAATTAGCTGGTGGACGTTAAACGTCCTGTGACATCATTTTTGAAGTCATTGAATTGTCGCCAGAACCACTGAACGAATTGCCTATCCCTGCCAACTTCAGTCTAATGTCAAGCTTGGCCAACAGGTTGTAAAATATCTTGGCAAGAAGTTTTCCTTGGTTGACCTCAAGTATATATTGGAATAATTTGGTCTGTTGAAGATGTAGTAGTAGTCGTAGTCCTAGTAGTCGCCGTGGTAGTAGTCGAAGTGTTTTTGTTAGAATTGCCACAATTTTCTTCAATGTGGCTTCTTTTCCTTCTCCTTGCTCATCCATACTCAGGGGTGCGGTGGGCAAGGTGGAGCATTTTAAAAGAGAAAGCACTCCCAAAACAGGAGAAGTAAAAGGCCAAAAAACACAATTACACATTTATCCAAATAAGAGCAAAGTACCTTGTGGGAAAATAGTTCACAGGACATTGTTTATGGTCCAGGTTCACTTAAACTTTTGACAGTGTTCCAATATTCTGCTCCCTTAAACGCTTCAACAATGCGTATTAAGGCCATCGGGTCTCCAGAACTATGGTCCACCACATTTCTCTCAATTTTTGACTTCCTGCTTTTATATATTGCTATTTTTCCACAAGTAAAAATATAATTAACAAGGAGATCTCGTGACTTGTTTTTGTTTCTTTACCGGGTACCCAATGATAAAAATTGTTGGAGAGAAGTGAAGCCAGAAGCGTAATAGCACTTAGCAAGTTTTTCATAAGGAAGAAAATTGGTTGAAGACTGTGGCATTGCAGGTATATGTGAAATGTGGTTTGCATTTCACCACAAAAGCAACATTACTCTGGAAAGTTTGTTAAATGCCACATCATAGCTCCAGAGCTCAATGCACCATGTAGCAACTGCCAACTTAAGTCCACCATCATTCTTGGCATTGGGTAGAGATGGAGTGAATCCCAACATGGATGGCCAGGCAAAGGGAGTAGAAGAATCTCACGCCAGTGAATATCGTGCCAGGTTTCAAGAGCTATATACTGGAATGAATGGATAACTAGCAGGTGTTTATCCTTCCTTGATAGTCCACAGAAGGATGCTTCAACTGTGCCAGGAGCCTAACTCATATTGTGTGCGAGTCGGAGCTGAGAGAGCTTACAACGTCGTGGTCCAATTTTAAAGTCCATGTCGTTATTCATAGAGATCTACATAGTTCTGTCACCCTCATTGGGGTTCTCTACATATCCTAGGCAATCAGGAGGCAAAGAGCTTTAAACCTCTTCAATTATCCTGGAGGGGACTCTAATTGGCTGAAGGCCCATTTTTACTGAGAGTTCTTTGGGTAAAAGAAGGCCTCTTTTCCTGTCGATCAGAAGGTCTCCCACTGTGGATATATTACTAGTTAAAAGCTTCCTTCTTATTGAGAAGGAGGCCAGAGTTGGGCCCTGTAGAAGAGGGTTGAGAATGAGCATTTCTTCACCAAGACTTCTGGTTCTCACCATCTGCCATGATCTTTCCTGGGAAAGCCACATTTCTAACCTGGCCCCCAAAACCAGTCGCCAACTGGGAATCTTCTGTCGTGAAAAGTCCTTCCTTGGCTCACCTGAGCTCCTGACCACATACAAAGCTTTTGCCTGCAGCCTGATGGAGTACTGCTGTCCCCTCTGGGCTGGTGCTCCTGCCTCTCAACTTTCTCGGCTTCACGCTGTGGAAACCAAGGCATTGAGGATCATTGGTTTCTCCCTTGGTGAGGCTGGGTCTTTGGGCTTCTCACTCTCTCACCGCAGGCAGGTCAGTGGTCTTTCTATCTTCTACCATCTCCTCTCCTGTCTCACCGCCCCCTTGCTCTCACCACCCCCTTGCTCTCACCACCCCCTTGCCCCCCCATATTTTAGCAGGGTGCTCAAGGTCTGCCAACAACCCCCTTCTGGTAAAACTACCAAAATCACGAATCACTACTCACCTTCACTCTTTCATTTCTCTTTGTTTCCCATCTCTGGAACAAACTCCCACACTCTCTTTAATCCCACTTTTCCCTCTCCATGTCTTAAAAACAGTTGTTTACCACCATCACTTATCTTCCCCCATCCAAGATCATGACCTTTTCTACACCCGTTAATCCACTCCTAACACACCTCCTTCAAATTCACTGCTTTCCTTCCTGAAAGTCCCTGTAGTGTCCATCTTGTATTCCCCGTGTACCCCATCCCATCCCTCTCCCTTCCACAGATCTCCTAATGTCTCTGTTCCCTACTGTTTGTCCTCTCTCCCACTCCTCTTGTCTCATGCCCCCTCCCTTGTTGTGTGTTGTGTGTGAGCTCTCATATGAGCCTCGACAGTGTATACAAAAAAAAAGTCCTTGCCTGGATTAGGATCTGTTCCTTTTATGTGAACTACATGCCAAGCCTTCAGAATTTCTTGATAAAAGAAGGGCAATGTGGCACCAGACAGTCATTGTGAGGCAACGATAAAAATACAGTATTTCTTTTTTACCCAAGACTGAGCACTTTGCTGAAGGAAGTATGATGTCAGTGAGCACCGTTGCGGTGTGTAATTCACCTAAAGTTAGTGTTGAATGGTCTTCATCATGGATGCGTGGTGGTGACTTTGAAGACAGGGCAAAGACTGTCCACCATAAGCCAAAGCAAGCTCAGAATGAACAAGGAAACCCAATGTTTACCATTCCAAACATAGTCCAATGATTTTCTCTGCA
The DNA here is from genome assembly GCF_056783735.1 of Eptatretus burgeri. Taxonomy (NCBI): domain Eukaryota; kingdom Metazoa; phylum Chordata; class Myxini; order Myxiniformes; family Myxinidae; genus Eptatretus; species Eptatretus burgeri. The sequence continues at coordinate 6,263,115 of NC_140961.1, read as the reverse complement.
TCTTAACCAGAAACTCCTCGAGAATACTTTTGCAAGACACCTTGAATACTAACTGTGGAATTATATACTGTTTAATAAGGAGTGTTTCCCCCTCAGAGACAGGACTTTTAGGAGCCCATTCCAGTCTCTCAACTTTGCCTCTATCTTGTCTCCTAAAGTGCTCCAGTTAACAAGTGCTGAGCACCCACGAGAAGTGGACAAATGAACCCCCAAATACTTTAGCTCATTGTGGCTCAATGTCAATTTCTGAAAAAGTGTTGCGAACTCAGTGATCCGCATTTGTCTAATCAGAAGCCCAGAGCTTTTTCTCCAATTGATTGCGGCAGACGACGCCGCTGAATCGACCTGCTGACAATCACAAATGACTTGCATATCTCTTGGATTACTGGAAAACATTTAGACATCATCTGCATATGCAGAAAATATGAGGGAGACCCTTTTGTGTGGCACCACAATGCCAGTTAGCCTTCACCTCATCAAAGAAAGGAAGGGTTTGATGCATAGGGAGTAGAGTTGGCCAGACAGGGGCCATCCTTGTCTTATTCCTCTCTCAAATGGAAAGGGTGCGAGCAAGTAACCATTGATTTTTACAAAGCATTCTGTTGACATGTATAATGTCTTGATCATGCCAACATGTATCCTCCCCAACCCAAAAGTCAGCAGGGTCTCAAAGAGGTAATAATGGGTCATCTGGTCGAAGGCTTTCTCTTGATCCAAGGAAAGGAATCCGACTTGAGTCTGAGTCTTGTCCACAAACTGTATTAAGTCTCTGACCAGGGATATGTTGTCCTGTGTTGTTCGACCAGGAATTGCAGATGACTGGTCAGGGGTGACTTTTTTAAGAACTCGTCCAAAGATGGAGTAACAACATTTTTGCCATGATCTTATAGTCCACACACAGTGAAGACACTGTGCGGTAGTTTTTCATGTTTCTCAAGTCACACTGATTGGGAATCAAAGCCAAAATCGCTCGATGCCATGAAAGCAGCATTAGGCCTGTATTAAATGCTTCCTGAGAAATGCTGAGGAAATCAAGTCCAACCAAGTCCCATACTTTTCCAGATAATTCACATGATAAGCCATCGACTCCAGAGGATTTATCTCTTGATAGGCTATGCCGGGCAGTTGGCAATTCTTCTCGAGATAATAGAGTCTCGAGTTGTTCTTGGTCTTCCACAGAGGTTTCAGGAAGACTGTTCCACCAGCTGCCACGTGCCCCTGCCTCTGTGCTCCTACCCAAATGTTGCTGAGCGTAAATGTCTCTAATTCATTTTAGAACACTTCGAGCTATTGAGCAAGGAGCCATATTCTGATAAAACACTGGATATAGTTCTGGATTGACCTTTGCGCTTTTCCACCCCTTTGAGATAATTCAGGACATATTCATCCTCAGAGAGAAACTGCACGCGAGAGCACATATACACCCCTCATGCCTTCACATGACTACATGCTTTCAGGATGTTTTTCTTTTATTCATAAGCCTGCAGTTCAACGAAGGTAAGTATGGTCAGGCGCTTCTCAAGATGCAGCATTTCCTCTTCCAGGCTTTTGATTCCTGCCCCAAGTGTTTTGCTTGATCAATACGAGTATTCCTGACATAGCAATTTCAGTCCAACCTTGCCGACATCCCACCAGAGTCAAAGTGAGCAAAAGTCTCCTTTTTTATTACTCCAGGCTTGACAGAAGTTCAAAAATTTTTTTTACAGAAAGACTTCATCCTGACCAAAGGCAGTGTTCACGTGCCAAAAGCAAGGACCTCTCCTTGTTTCCTCCATGGCAAACTTAATCCAGGCCAGATTATGATCTGCGAAATGGACAACCTTTCTACCGGAGTCACTGAGACTCTTACACCAACCGTGAGACACGTAAATTCAGTCGAGTCGGGATTATGAGATACCACCACCTTTGATACTCGAATATGAGTAATATTTGTCTATGGGGTGCTGAACGTGCCAATTATCTCTAAAGTTTAACAGTGTTAACATTTGTTGTAATATTCTAACAGACGGATTGTGTGGCTCCTGACCTATTCGACCAAGGGTGGGATTTAGGGTGCAATTAAATTATCTGAGAATTACACCCTCTTCACCAGGCAATGTGAGCATGAACCTCTTCATATGGTTGAAGAAGTTCCCCCTTGCAGCTCCTTCACATGGTGCATAAATGTTGACAAAATTTACAACAAATTCTTCAAACTTTGCTTTTATGAGTAGCAACCGCTCCAAAACTGACTTCGTTTCTGACAAGTAATTTTGTGTCTAATCTTTAGTGAAAGGAGGGTATCCACTCCACAGAATGTGTCCGTTAAGTGACTCAAAAAGGCGGAGCCTTTCCATTGTTTTTCCTCATCGGGATGCAGCCTCTGGGGTCGTGTGGGTTTCCTGTAAAAAGGTGACTTCAACTTTGTCCTTTATACAGAATGACAATACCTGGTACACATGGAATGCATCCTTACAGCCATTGATATCCAATGGCACAAAGGAGCAGATGTCTCTTTTTGGATACACTGGAATATTGTCTGGGCTGATTCGGGTGTTGAGGAACTGCAACCTCTTTAAGGATATTGGGACAATCTGTTCTCTTGTGATCCTTCGCTTTGCATACATGACAACGAGGCTCATTTGTCATTCAAGACACCCTGTAGTTCCTCTCATCAAAGGGAATGACAAAGGACCCCTCACAGTTATCATTTTTCAATTCAATGAAGACTTGCCTTTTAAAGGACAAGACATGTTGTAGTGAGGACTCATGACAACCTAAAGGCACAAGCCTAATGGGTGATCTTAACACTCTCAAATGTTCCAGGAAAGGCACGACTACATTGTCGGAAAATAAAGGGGGTGTATTATAGTTAATAATCCTTGTACACAGACTTGAGAGCTGCTCAACTTGTACAAAGATCCCTCCCACACCAATCTCTTTCTCTGTCACCTTATTTGCCGCAGCCCCTGAGTTAAGAAAGAACTCAGCTTGTCCATACATCTTCAAGGCTACAACTATAGTTGATGGATCAACATCACGAGCTGGTGACTTTGCAGTCGCCTTTATTTGGGTAATTTGTCCCAACTCGCATTTTCAACCGTGCTTCCTTGTTAATGCCTTGAACAGGTGTGCAGGGTGGTTCATACTTATTCTGGAGGTAGTCGTGGCCATTCTTGCCCATGCACCATCCAGAGGCATAATTATTAAAGGTGTATTTTCCATCAAACAGAACGTTAAATTTATCTAATAAATAAATGTTGTTGTCTGTCTGTCTGTCTGTCTATCTGTCTGTTACACCAATCACACCAAAACTACAAGGGTAATTACCACAAAACTTGACACATAGACCAATTTAGACCTCCTGTTGAACATGGGCTACTTGGGTTTTTATGACCGTTAATAATGATAATCTCACTAAATTATATTCTAAATTATATTGTGCTGGTTTGTGGGTGTGGCCTTGCCATCTCCAGCTCTAATTGGTTTAAACTCACATATTATGTCATGCTTTACGTCATGATGTACTGTCTAACCCAACAATCTAAGTCTAAGTCACTACAGTACTGCACAATCCAAGTAAGTGATCTCAGAGGCCTTGTGGAGGAGGATGATGATGTTCACACAAATATTTTTTGGTACTTCTGCAGATGGTCCTGGTGTTGGCGAATTCATGACTTCAGTTTACTTCATGCTGGTTAGAACACCATATAATAGTTGTGAAAACTTACGGCAAATGTGTTTGTCTTTTTATCCACACGTTTTTTGAAAAAAAGGGGGAATATTGTAATTGGCTCCGTCTGGCTGTCCATCCGTCAGGCTATCTTTTTTGTGGATGCAACGATTTTTTGAATTTTATCCCTTGTTCATTCCCCAGCGTGTAGTGACTGGGTCACAGGGGTCAAAACGGGAGAAAAAAAAATGAACTCAAATTTGATGTTGGTCAATCTTCGTGGAACTTTTTTTTCTATCTTTCAACTTTGCTTTTGGTGGGAAGTGTGGCGACTTCCGATGGCGCACCATCGACTTTGCTTGAGTGTTTTTTTGGGGGAAATGTGAGTGTGTGAAAGTGGAGCAGAGTTGTTTGCAAAGTTCAGTTCTCATACAATGACTTCAGTCACCTTTGTTGATGCCTTGAAAAAACCGAGGTTGAAGATATTGCCAGATGTTCTGAATATAATCTTGATACCAATATTTAAATCAGCAGTGGTCAAAAGACTCCGAAGACCCCAGAGAGCCAAAAAACTCAAAAGTTCCTGAGGACACAGAAGACCCCAAAGACCCAGAGGACCAAAAAGACCCCAAAGACCCTTTTGACCGTTTCCTTAACACCATTTCGACTCCTTACACCCTTCAGACAGATTCGACATGAGCTTAGACCCTTGACCCCAAGCACCAATTGGACCTTTTATATTACAAATAAATTTCAAATAAATGTAATATCACTAATATTACAAATAAATCTCTACAAAATAAATGTTTGTATTATGATTGGTATCAATCATGCCAACACAGAAAATCGATGATATCAATCTCTGCAACGACGTGTGGAGAGCTGAGCATAGCGAGCCAATCCACGTGAGTAACTATATATATATATATATATATATATATATATATATATATATATATATATATATATATATATATATATATATATATATATGTATATATATATATATATATATATATATACAGCTCTGGAAAAAATTATGAGACTACTGCAAAATTATCAGTTTTTCTGGTTTTACTATTTATAGGTATGTGTTTGAGTAAAATGAACATTTTTGTTTTATTCTATAAACTACTGACAACATTTCTCCCAAATTCCGAATAAAAATATTGTCATTTAGATCATTTATTTGCAGAAAATGACAACTGCTCAAAATAACAACAAAGATTCAGTGTTTTCAGACCTCAAATAATACAAACAAAACAAGTTCATATTCATTTTTAAACAACACAATACTAATGTTTTAACTTAGTAAGAGTTCAGAAATCAATATTTTGTGGAATAACCCTGATTTTCAATCACAGCTTTCATGCGTCTTGGCATGCTCTCCACCAGTCTTTCACATTGTTGTTAGGTGACTTTATGCCACTCCTGGCACAAATATTCAAGCAGCTCGGCTTTGTTTGATGGCTTGTGACCATCCATCTTCCTCTTGATCACATTCCAGAGGTTTTCAATGGGGTTCAGGTCTGGAGATTGGGCTGGCCATGACAGGGTCTTGATCTGATGGTCCTCCATCCACACCTTGATTGACCTGGCTGTGTGTCATGGAGCATTGTCCTGCTGGAAAAACCAATCCTCAGAGTTGGGGAACATTGTCAGAGCAGAAGGAAGCAAGTGTTCTTCCAGGACAACCTTGTACGTGGCTTCATTCATGAGTCCTTCACAAAGACAAATCTGCCCGATTCTAGCCTTGCTGAAGCACCCCCAGATCATCACCGATCCTCCACCAAATTTTACAGTGGGTGCGAGACACTGTGGCTTGGAGGACTCTCCAGGTCTCTGTCTAACCATTAGACGACCAGGTGTTGGGCAAAGCTGAAAATTGGACTCATCAGAGAAGATGACCTTACTCCAGTCCTCTACGGTCTAATCCTTATGATCTTTTGCAAACCTCAGCCTGGTCTTCTTTGCTTCTCATTGATGAAGGGCTTTTTCTAGCTTTGCACGACTTCAGCCCTGCCGCTCGGAGCCTGTTTCGAACCGTCCTCGCCGTGCACTTCACCCCAGCTGCCGTTTGCCATTCTTTTTGTCGGTCACTTGATGTCATCCTACGGTTGTTGAGTGACATTCGAATGAGTTGGCAGTCATCCCGGTCAGTGGAAAGTCGTTTTCGTCCTCTGCCCGTCTGTAGTTTTGTTCTCCCCAATGTCTGCTGCTTGACCTTGTTCTTATGAACCGCCATCTTTGAAATTTTAAGGATGGAAGCAACGTGACGCTCACTGTATCCCTCTGCCAGTAAAGCCAGAATTGAACCCTTCTTTTCCTCACTCAAAACTTTTATTTTCAACTCTTTTGGCATGGTCAATAGTTATTTTTTTGATTCCAATTACTTTTGAGGTACAACTAGCACTGTTTTTGCCATCCAGCTGGTCCTATTGCAAGAGGTTAGTGATGACCACAGCAGTGGTTTTTTTTTTAATACTTTTCCTTGTTAAATAATATTCGGTTCAGGTGATCACCTAATCAGTACCTCACCAAGTAGAATGAGGTGTGCCTGTGTTGGAATTTAATAGACACTGGAATGGAATGGCTGCTATACATGGAGTGGTCTCTTATTTTTTTCCAGAGCTGTGTATATATATATATATATATATATATATATATATATATATATATATATATATATATATATATATATATATATATATATATATATATATATATATATATATATATATATATATATATATATATATATATATATATATATATATATATATATATATATATATATATATATATATATATATATATATATATATATATATATATATATATATATATATATATATATATATATATACACACACATATATATATATATATATATATACACACATATATATATATATATATATATATATATATATATATATATATATATATATATATACACACACATATATATATATATATATATATATACACACATATATATATATATATATATATATATATATATATATATATATATATATATATATATATATATATATATATATATATATACACACACATATATATATATATATATATATATATATATATATATATATATATATATATATATATACACACACATATATATATACACACACATATATATACACACACACATATATATATATACTGTATATACTTTGCTAGTTGAGGACATTCATCTTTTTGTTCCTTAACCACTCCAGTGTTGCTTTGGCTTTGTGCTTCGGGTCGTTGTCATGCTGAAAGGTGAACCTCTGTCCCAGTTTCCTCTTTCTTCCAGAGGGCAGCAGGTTTTACTCTCGGATTTTTCTGTATTTTGCTCCGTCCATTTTCCTTTCAATCCTGACAAGTGCCACAGTCCCTGCTGATGAGAAGCATCTCCATAACATGATGCTGCCACCACCAAGCTTCACAGTCAGGATGGTGTTCTTTGGGTGATGTGATGTGTTGGGTTTGCGCTAAACATGATATTTTGCATTTCGGCCAAAGAGTTCCATCTTGGTGTTGTCAGACCACAAAACATTTTGCCACATGGCTTCAGAATCTTCAGAGTAATTTGTTTTTTGCATCCCTCAAATGGGACTTGAGGTGGACTTTTTTTGAGAAAGGGCTTCCTTCTTGCCACCCTGCTTTACAGGCCAGACTTGTGGAGTGCTTGGGATATTGTTGTCACATGCACACAGTGACCAGTCTTTGCAATAAAGGCCTGGAGCTTTTTGCAAGTTGTCATTGGCCTTTTGGTGGCCTCTCTGATCAGTCTCCTCCTTGCTTGGTCATCCAATTTGGAGGGATGGCCTGATCTCGGCAGGGTCTTGGTGGTACCATACGCCTTCCACTTCTTAATGATTGTCTTGAATGTGCTCGAAGGGATATCCAAGGCCTTTGAAATATTTTTATACCCATCCCATGATCTGTGCCTTTCCACAACTTTATCCCAGAGTGCTTTTACAAGCTCCTTGGTTTCCCAAGGTTGAGCCTTTGCTGTGAAATGCATTATCCAGCAGAACATCTGATTTAATTCTGAAATGATCAGAATCACCATGATTTAACACAGGTTGAGGCCATTTAATGGAGTGTGTTATTTTGAAGGTGATTGGTTGCACCTGAGCGATTTTACAAATGCTATTATAAGGGGGGGGGGGGTGGACACTAATCCAAGATATTCCAGTTTTGTAGTTTTAATTAATTTTCTGAAATTTGTGGAATTTGTTTTTCACTTGGAAGTTGTTGGTTACGATGTGTAAATAAAGTTTGAAAAGTCTGATTTAATGCAATTTAATTCCAGGCAAGAAGGGAACAAAAGGTGAAAATTTTGAAGGGGGGGGGGTGTAGACTTTCTATCGGCACTACCTATAAAATGGTTCTTGATTTTGCTCCACACATTTCTTTGGGACTCCTCTTCACAGCAAATCTACCTCAACATCAAAATCACCACTTATATCAAAAATTTATTTATTTATTTATTTATTTGTATAATATTTCCCCAATTATTTCTCTCTTTAAAAATCCCAAAAACATAAAGGATTGTAGTACAGTTGTCATGCCATTGTATGATTTTCGTTTTCATACATTCTTTAAATAATCTTACCTTTGAAATACCCATCTCCATCGAAAGGGAACTTCATTATAGATAGAGGGCCTGTGTATTGATCTTTGTGTTGGTGAATTCGTGTGTATATTCTGTCGTGGTAAGGTAAGAAATGGTGATGTATTTCTTGACAATAGGTGTGTGTGTGTGTGTGTGTGTGTGTGTGTGTGTGTGTGTGTGTGTGTGTGTGTGTGTGTCGTTGGATGTGTGTGCTTTCTGTTGGTGTGCATGGTTTCTTTTTGTCCTCCAACTGTTCTTTCTTTCTTTTTCTTTGTCCATCGGGGGTTGAATCTTGAAAATACTTTTTGTAGGGTTCACTTGGCTGCGCCTGGATGGGTTTGATGGTGGACGAGTTGTGGCTGAACCCCGAATCCTATCCAGGTTCCTCCTGATGACTCCATCTTTGTCTATTAGGGTTCCTCCTGATACTTCAGTTCTGTATTTGGTCAGTTATTTAATTATATTGTGTCCCCATCGAAGTCCGCTTACGTTCCCGAAAGAAAATTAGCAGCTCGTGTGCAGATATTACCAATTGGATGAAACTCGGTCGATGACGTCTCGTGATTTCATGAGAAGGTTGAAGCAAATTTTGTCACACTTTGCAAGGGTAAATATTAAAAACCGATGAGGGTAACGGGGGTTGAAGTGTTCTGCTTAAAATGTTGTCTATTTTGTTGTCTATTTCTTTGTCTATTTTTCATACTTTGAGATGCGCTGAATGTAATGGAGGTTTCCTTGAAATTTTCAACTTTTATATTTTGGATGTGAGAAAGGGAAAGCAGGAGGAGGGGGAGATAAGGATGTTTACATGATAAAATCAAATAATACCATGTGATCCCACTTAAACACCAAGAGGGAACTTTAATAATCCAACCTAAATTACATCACAGGTTGGTCATTTCATACCATGAGAGGGTTTATTTATTTATTTAGTGGTATGCAGCCTGTGGCTGCTTGGCTGCATCATTTTCTGGCGGTGTGGCTCTGCCGCTGATGAAATACACCCTGTTATCAGTCAGCTAGTGCTCATTACACTGACCTCAGAAGGATGACAGGCCGAATCAACCCGCCTGGTGTTAATGCAGTGAGTGACAGGGCTTGAACTCAAGACCCTAAGACCCTAAGATCTTAAGACAGCCACCCTAACCATTCAGCCAGCACGAGGCTTACCCATGAGAGGATAACTTGCCTTTGATGATTCCCGGAACTGCAACCATCTCGGTTGACTCAAACCATCTTAATGCAAACATGCCGTGCTGAACTTTCGAAGTATTAATATTCCCTGCACTCTGCAGTGTGTGAGATTTTGGAAGTGATATTTTTCTGCTATAATAATTTGGTTTCAGTGTCATCATTGAGCTCGCTGGAGTTTGATTGAAGCTGAAGTGCAAGACAGGAAAAGGTAAAAAGACAATAACATATGCAATGCGGCAGAGGCAGCAGGGTGCTTGGTTGTGCTGGGACCAGCTATTTTGAAAAAAATTAATAAATAATTGTCACTATAGAAATTATCTTGAAAATGGAGGCTACACAGATATGAGATTTGTGCAGATTTCAACATATTATGAGGTGCTGACACCGGCAAGTGTCTACTTGCGCATGATTCAGTCTTGAAAACTCGTGGGACCCCCCCCCCCAAAAAACTAAATTATTACTTTTTTTTGAAAGACGTCACAATTTTCTTTCCTCTGCATTATGAAAGCCTACCTTCTTTGGGCGGTGTGTAATAGACCGCTTCCGTGATCGCAAACATGCATTACTTTGTTTTCTTTGCACGAGTTGCCATTAAAATGTACCTTTGTTTCTTCAAAAGGTAACTATGATGAAAAGGTAACTCAATGACAACTCCCCCTCCCCACATCAAGTCCGACCCGACCCCAAAACGCCAATGTTTGTCTGATTTTCTCACCTTTTGCTGCAACTGAAATTTGAACCATCTTGATGACTGCAAAAAGAATGAAATCAGAAGGTGAATTAGAGTTAAAGATATAGCCATGAGGGAGTCTGAATGGACTTTATATTTCAGGCCTTAATTTCATTTAAACTGCATTTTTGTCTTAAAGCGGTAATTTTCTTCCTGTTTTTTTTTTTTGCAACCAAGTCTTAAAACATGTTAGCAACCATGAAAAATGAAATCAGATATCGAATTAGAGTTATTATAAATCTGAGAGAGTGTAAGATAGTGCGAGCCTGACAAAATAGTCCATCTGGACCAAACAAAATGGCAACAAGGTGATTTTGAAGCCCCTCCCTGAACTGGGAAGCCCCTCCCCAAATAGACGGACAGACAGACGCGGAGATTGTGCATATAGATGTTGCTTTAATTTTTGTCTTTAAATCAAAACTGCAAACCATTTCCCCAAACATTTCTCTATTCTCACTTTGCAATATATTCACTTTCACAAGTGCTTGCAATGATTAATGAGACACTATTACATTCACAGTGGTATGTAAACTATTAACCCCCTCACTAAAATTGCACATTTCAATGAATTATGAATTGTGTGAAAACATTTTTTGTCCACATGAACTTTTTTTATAAATAACTAAAAGGATCAAGCGAAACACTGTTATAGTTGAAGCAGGTTACATGTCAGGAATACCTGAAAAACACACACATGTACAAATCAAAATTCACTGGTTGTCAAAGTATTCAGCCTCTTCGGTCAGTACTTGGTGGAAGAACCTTTTACAGCATTGACTGTTACGAGTCTTTTTGGGTAGGTCTCCACCAGGTTTGTGCAGTGAGATGGTGAAATCTTTGCCTATTCATCACGAGAAAATTTCTCCTTATTCTGCCACTTCCGTGTGTCTTTATCTTTGTACTTCAGATCATTGTCCTGATGAAATGTGAATCTCATACCCAGCTCCGGATTCATGGCTGACTCAAGCAGGTTTTCATCAAGGATTCTCCTCTACTTTGCACCGTCCATTGTCCCTTCTATCCTGACATGCTTGCTCATCCCTGCTGATGAAAAGCAGGCCAATAACATGATGCTGCCACCACCATACTTGTCAGTATGGATGTTGTTGACTGAGTGAGATGCAGTGTTAGGCTATTGCCAGATGTAGTGTTTTGAATTTAGACAAAAAAGTTCATTTTTTGTCTCGTCTGACCACAAGTAGATGCTTTTTCATTAAGATGCTTTTCACAAACTCCATACAAACTTTTTTAGATGTGTCTTTTCAATAATGGCTTCTTTCTTGCCACCTGTCCATGGAGGCCAGCGTGGTGTAGGGAAAAGGATATTGTTGATTGATGAACACTCAGACAAAGAGCCTTGAGGAGCTTTCAGTCTTTGTTGAGTTTTGCAGTGACATACCAAACCGGTTTCCTGCTTGCCCGGCTGTTGAGTTGGTATGGGTAACCTGATCTGGGTAGAGTCTTGGTGGTATGATACGTCTTTCACTTCTTAATGATTGATTTCACCGTACTCAAAGGGATAATGAGTGACTTTCAAATCTCCTTACAACCCTCACCTGAGCGGTGATTCTCCACCACTTTATGTCTGTCTTCTTTGGAAAGCACCTTGGTCATCATGTTTGCCTTGTTGGTTGACCAAGTGAGTTGCACCTTAAAACTCCTTAGATGAGTGGACGAACTTAATTTTTTACGTTAAACCACTAATTACATGCAGGGAAAATCTATTACACTTATTTTGTAACCTTTCAAACAAATAATTTACTCCTGAAGTGATTACTGGTTAATTAGCTGAAGGGCTTGAATACTGATGTAACTGAGAATCATCTGATTTTCTCTGTTTATCCAACTTATTCACGTTTTCTCGACATTTATAGCTTTACCACTTTGTTGCAGTTGGTGAAGACTCTACTATCTTAAGGTTAATTTCAAAGCATCATGAAATAAGCTCAGGTGCCATCAAAATGTAAAAACTTTTGAGGGGCATGAATACCTTTGCAGGCCAATATAATCTACTCGAGGAAAGAACCATGTTGCCACATTTTCAACAGGTGTCCAAAGAACATCCTCATTTGTTTGGATTCTACACTTTTGTTGTGGTTGTTAATATTCACAGCCTGAGGATGATTAAAATGCAATTTTGACTGCTTCAAGGTTTAAACAAAATCCTACAATGTCGTTCCAGGATGAAAGCAAGATAAAATGTTCTTGGAAACATACCAATTATGTTCACTGGTCACCTTCAAAGAATTCCCCCTGGGAGTCTAAACACGCTTGTTAACATCACTGTCATGCTTCAAAGCACCCTTGGAAGTCGTTATCTGAAACGCCATTTTGCCCATTGGTCATGGCCTTCTGCATATCTGCTATTGATGCAAAATGAGATCCTTTCGTTGACGATTCGGACATCGGTCAGATGTAACCAACATTCTCACCCTTTTGATATTTTCGTCCCTTTTGGAAATCAATAGGTCTCCCGACTACGTTCCAACATTCACATCCATTCACCCTCTGCAAACCTCTTGACCCACTCAAATACGCGTGATCTTGACATGACGTCTTCCCCCTATATCAGGTTGAACTTGTCCAAAATGTCCGTATCACTTTTGTTGAGTTTTGCCAAAATCTTGATAATTATCCGTTCCATTAATGTGTCATTCATCTTCAGAACACAATTGCAACAGTTACTTTTCAAACAAAATTACAGTATGGCTACAAAAAGACAACTGATCGATACAACAGCTAACAAAGTACTGACCGGAAGATTACGATGCATATCCGATTAGGAAATCCAAGCCAGTGCTGCCACCTGTCAAAAAAAAAAACACATCAGTCCTGGAACTTTATTGTCAGACCTCATATGTATATATTTTATGCATAAGGTGTATTTTAAAAACCGATTGAAAAAATTATTTGAAAGAATGGAGCTGTTCTACATTCTGTAACAAAAGGGAACTTGCCTTGACTTTGACTGATGTCTGAGAGCATTGCTGTGGATGGCTGCTTAAGGACCGTTGTGGGAGTTTATCTCTTCCCAAAGTTTTGGGAAAGATCTTCTTGGTTACCTTTAAAATCAGATGCTTTACTTGATTTTGCAGGGCAACCTGTCATCTTGCTGAACATTGTAACACAATCGCCGACATGAAAATGAACACAAAATCACAGTGATACCATCAAGCCAATTGAACAAACAAAACACCCAATACAGCTTCAAATAAAATCTCCTCTCTAAGTATTCACTGCTCGTTTAACCAAAGCAGGTATATAGGTATTGCCATGCTTAAACGTACATACATCACTTTAACAATGTTTATTCACGGACAATTGTGCTCCTTTTTTGGAACAGCCTTCCTGAACCTGTTCAATCACACTCTTCCCTCCAGGGCTTCTCCCATAAAATTATACCTTTGGAATGATTTCAGAAATATATGACACAGATCCAGCAATACAACATTTATGTCCATGGTATTTTTGTTATTCTTCTTCGAATAGCAGAATTATTTCTGCAAAACATGTACAATGCACGAAGAATGAAGAATTAGTTTTGCTGGCGAAGGCTGGTGTTGATCTGCTTTTGTGGACATGTAAAACAAAAGAGGAAATCAACAAGATGTTGATCGAGGTCTGCTAACCGAAGTGGGAAGCAAGGAGAAGCCGACGCTTCAAGTGCTCATCCTTCATCAGTGTCAGAGTTAACCTGGAGGGAGCTATTTTGCCTTAACATAAGGTTAACACCAGAAACATCTTCTCTTTGCTTCCCAAGGCGGTTAGCATACCTCAATCAACATCCTCTTCATTTCATCCATTTACAATATATCCTGTGTCGTGGATGAGGTTAACAGTACAAAAATTAGGTAAAGTTCTTTAGAGCTTTTTTCTGTATATTTTTCTGTATATTCTGATGTATTCATGAAAATAAATTTAAAACTAAAATTTTTAAAGATCTAAAACAGTTTGTGACCACCAAACAACCTCATTCCCTTCTCTTACTCTCATATTTTCCTGTATCTTCTTCCTGTAATTGTCTGTTTCTATTAGTGTCTGTAACATGGACTGACAGGATAGCCTAGAGGTGTGTGCATTCACCTCTGAGCTGTCTATGCTGGGTTTGAATATCAGGCAAGTTATAAACTACCACCTTGGTGTTTCGCTCACAGGGCCAGGCATCAATGCGTGCGCTATCCCTTGGATTAATGCTAATCCGGAGCACCCGTTTGACGATGGTCGTTGTTAAGCTTTAAAGATCCAAGGGCGTCTTCTCAAAGAGTAGGCAAGTTATCATTTGCACCCTGAACAAATGACTACTTCCGACCAACTTTGGTACAATTAAAGACCAGGCCAACAGGTTCCTGAAAGACCAGCCAGAAACGTTCCCCAGTTGACCCCACAAAAAATGTTGGAATAATTGGGACCATTAGGAATAATTTGCACCGTTAGGAATCATTGGGACCGTTAAATAAGTGAGAGTGGTTGTGGTCCTGGATTTGTGACCATAATGTGCATGACTTCATGCTCTCAATTGATCCTGAGCTCCCTTTCCAGATTCCTCAACATACTCGTGCCAGAGAACTCTGCAGATATCAGATGAACTGGCATCACTTGTGTTGCTGGTGAACTGCAATAACCCCAAGGAAGTATATGCAGCACATAATGGCAAAATATCCCATAATCCGTTTATCCACCGCTGGCATTTGGAGAAAAATGTCAGGATGGATTTCCACAAGTTCTCGTCTGCTGGGTGCCATTCTTCACACAGCCACTGAGAGGTGTACCCAATGACCTTGGAGAGGGTGTTTTTATGCATTATGTTGCTCATAGGGTCATTTTTATTGCGCACGATTTTCAATGCCGGAATGACGACAATGAATGAATTTCCTTCACGGCGAGTCAACTTTTATTCGAGAGACATGGCCTCTCGTCTGGAAGCTTTAACATGAAACAAGTAACGATTCCATTACATCACAGTCACAGGAGCCATGCACAGACCAAAGTAGTAAAGAATAATGTCGACATGAATAAAATCCTTAGCCTCAATGAAACGCACTGGAAATGTATCGTGTTTAAAAGCTTTGCACTCTGCGACTGCGCCACAACAGGCAATTAACAAAATGGTGCGTGCTATGTTGTGACACGCACCTGAATACAAGAGGGATGTAAACGTGACATGAACTAAATATTGCACGTGGTTTCAGCGATGTGTTTGTCATCGCTTGTCAACAGATTCAATCTCTGGTCACCACCCTTTCAACCATGTTCCTTTCGTGTCACTGAAATGCCATAATTCAGCAAGTCCACACTTTGCCTCTTGGTTTGATATTTTGCTAACACATCAGTCAGCTTGCACAATTAGCATCTACTACAAATGGATGAGTTGTGTGTGTTGTGGTGTGTGTGCGTGCATGTGTTTGGATTTGTCGTTGGTTGATATCTTCATTTGTGGGTTGGAGGAGGTGGAACGAAGTCCACCCATAACTCAAAGTTATGACCCATAACCTCCGCTTCGGTAAGGGATCACAGTTCGTGGACCAAGCTGTTCAACTTTGTTGTTCTCAGAGTTTTGTTCCGAGGGTTCTTTTCAAGATCGTCAACAAAACCCGAACTACCTACAATTGTAGTTTGTTTGTGGTGATATTCCCGGGGATGATTTTCAAAATCTCAGTGAGGTTCTTCTTTATTATTCCTGTTGCTCCAATTACCACTGCGGCAATTTCGACACTCTTCAGCTTCCAAGATCTCTTGATCTCATCTTTGAGGTCGTGGTATTTGGTGATTTTCTTGAGTTGTGCATTATTTAAGCCAAAATCGCTGGGTACTGATATCTCAATCAGCAATGCTGTCTTTTCCTTTTTGTCCCCGAGAACGATGTCCGGACACAACGCTTTTCCTATTTTCACTCTCGATGGGATCATCAGGTCGTACGTGACCATGATGTCATTATTTTTAATGATTGCCCTTCGTTCGTGTTTCAATGAGTATTCTGGAACTGGGATGTTGAAATTTTTGAGAATATGCCAATGAATCACTTTTGCATACTTTGTTGTGCCGTTGTGTGTAAAGTTGTTCTGATAATGGTTTTTCTTTTTTAGCTCACCTGGACTTTTGTTCCCTGACCTTAAGTGATCGAGCAGTGTCCATGGGTGAGTCAGCCAGTCAGCCAGTCAGTCAATGAGTCTGTAAACACTTCAGTTATTATTGGTTGATCCAAACACACAATTTTCATGAAACTTGGCCACAAGCTTCATATCTGATGCCAAACAAAGGTGTATTGACTCATTAAAGGAGTCCATGGTGGGGGAGGAGGGTGGTGTGAGGGTTTGACTTCAAAAAATAGGTATTTGCTCTCTTCTCCAAAACTACACACGCATTTTCAATGAAACTTGACCAAAACCTTCATCACTCGTGATGTAACTAAGTTTGTTCACTGCATAAAAAAAATCAGGGTCTATCAGGGTCTGCAGGTGGTTTGAGCCTCTCAAGATACATGCAGTGCCCATAGAAAGTCTACACCTCCCTTTCAAAATTTTCACCTTTTGTTGCCGTATAACCTGGAATTAAATTACATTAAATCAGACTTTTTCCACCACTACCTCCACATCGTAATCCACAACTACCAAGTGAAAAACAAATTCTGAAAATTTCAGAAAATTAATTTGAAAAATACAAAACTAGAATATCTTGGTTGGATAAGTGTTGTCCCCACCGAGTTAATACTTGATAGAAACACCTTTGACAGCAATTACAGCTGTGAGTCTGTTGGGATAGGTCTCCACCAACTTTGCACACCTTGATTGGACAATGTTTGCCCAATCGTCTGTTCAAAACAATTCAAGCTCAGGCAAGTTGTGTGGGGAGTGTTGATGGATGGTAATCTTCAAGTCATGCCACAGGTTTTCAATTGGATTTCGGTCGGGAATGGCCCACTCAAGGACATTTATCTGTTTGTTCCTTATCCACTCCATTGCAGCTTTAGCTGTGTGCTTCGAGTCGTTGTCATGCTGAAAGGTGAACTTCTGTCACAATTTCAGGTTTCTTGCAGAGGGCAGCAGGTTTTCCTCTTGGATTTTTTCTGTATTTTGCTCTCTCCATGTTCCCTTCTCTCCTGATAAGTGTCCCAGTTCTTGATCATGAGAAAAAATCTCCATCATATGGTGCTGCCACCACCATGCTTCACAGTAGGGATGGTGTTCTTGGTGTGATGTGCTGTGTTGGCTTTGCGCTAAACATAACGTTTTACATTTAGACCAAAAAGTTCCATCTTAGTTTCGTCAGACCACAAAACGTTTCTTCACATGACTTCAGAATCTCCGGAGTGCCTCAAACAAGACTCAAGGTGGGGGTTTTTTTTGAGTAATGGCTTCCTTCTTGCTACCCTGCCATACAGGCCAGACTTTTGGAGTGCTTGAGATATTGTTGTCACATGGACACAGTGACCAGACTTTGCCTTAAAAGCATGTAGCTCTTTCAAAGTTTCCATTGGCCTATCGGTGACCTCTATGATCAGTCTGCTCCTTGCTTGGTCATCCAGTTTGGAGCGACGGCCTGATCTCAGCACGGTCTTGGTGGTACCATGCACCTTGCACTTCTTAATGATTGTCTTGACTGTGCTCGAAGGGATATTCAAGGCCTTGGAAATATTTTTACACCCATCCCCTTTATAAGAGGCTGCTGCTTGCCGATATGAGGGATGACAGATAGTACGGCAGAGGGTGGTGACACTTCAAGTCCACATGGATTTGTATGATGTTTCACTTTCTAACTGCTGTATTGTTGTTTCAAGTTGAATTTTTATGTTATTGTTGGTTTGTTATTGTTTACCTTGTACAAATGTGCACTTGATACATTTATCTCATCCAAGTTCCATTTTAATATCTTCAGAGAACCGTTTTACTAGTTTTCGCTGTCTTGACAATTTTTTGACATTCGGTGTGAAGAGCTTTCAATCATCCATGTATCGTTCATGTGTCACCTTTCCTGTTTCTTTGGATGTTCTTCTGTTGGTTGTTATGGTGAACCCATGTCCTTGTTCGTTGATGAGGTTACTCAGTGGGTCGAGAGCCAGACAAAACAACGTCGGGAAAGACTCGTCTCCCTGGAAGATCCCACGCCGTATCTTGACATCTGGTTATTCAACCTTTCCTTCTGAGTGCTGTAATATCAATGTGGTATTTCAGAGCTCCATTCCCTTCTCAATCAGTTTGATTGTTCGGGAATTGGTTTTGTATATTTGCATGCATGGTATTATCCGTGTGTGTGTGTGTGTGTGTGTGTGTGTGTGTGTGTGAGGCATGTTTTTTTCTGGAGTTCTTCTGGAGCTTTCTGATGTGGAGTGTGATACACCAAAATGATGGTCATGATCTCCTGAGCTGTTTCGGCTAATTAACTACAAAGAACCTTGACTAATTCCATTGATTTAAATGTACGGCACATTGAGGTGTGTAGAGCAGCTCAACAGGTCCTTCCACAGCACGGCATTAAAATTATAAAATAAATAATGTTAATGTTCTAACAAAGTGTATATTAATTTATTCTCATAATATTAACAACAATAATAATAGTAGTATCATTTGGTAATAATTATAACGAACATGTTCTCCCCGCCCTGGCCCAAGCACTCCCGGGCCTGATGAAAAGGCAAGCTGAAGCTCAAGCAGTACAGCAGGCAGGTGTGTTACAAGGCTGCGAACACCAAGGAAAATTTGGTCCAATGAACCAATGAGCCTACTCGTTGATCGCTCAACTCTAAGGTTCCTGTTTGGAATAATTTTCAATTTTGTTTCACTGCCAGACAGACAGACTGACAGACAGACAGACACGTGTGCATGATAAAAACAGTAACAGCACAACCATTCCCAAACCTGTCATTCTCTGCCTAATTCAGTCATTCCACCCCTGACAGAGGGAGCAAAGCTAAAGAGTTGAAGGGGTGTTATGGTCTACAGTCTACAAAGTTCCCTCGGCCCTTGTCTTGCTTTGCTCTCTGTGGAGACTCCATCTTCACCTCACACCTGGGAGTGCTGCAAGTTCTCTGAAGGTGAGCACTCGAGGGAACATTCAGATGGTAGTCGTTGGCACCTTGTGTTTGGGTTCATTGTAATTCTTGAGTATGATGACGTCATAAACCCGTTAGCCAGTAGGTGATGATTACATCGCCATTCACCCGGTTGCCATGCTGAGGAGTGGTTGGATTTGTAACCAGGACACACCATGGTAAAGGAAGGACTTTACTGACAGAGGATGCCCAGTCGTCGTCTGACTTTGAAAGACGATTTTGAAATGTGGCTTTCCCATGAGAGATCATGGCTGAGAGTGAGACCCAAGAGTTTGAGTGACTAAACCTCTTTGAGAGGGTTGTTGAGAAAGTAGATGAAAGAATTTGCGGTACGGTCGAGAGAGAGACGAGACGGATTTCTCAGGATTGAAAGACATGCTTCATGTGTTTGACTAGTTTGTGATCTTGTCAAGGTCTGAGGAGAGGGAAGAGGCTGCTGCCCATCTGTCAGAGGGATGAGTAATGTCACGACAGAGAGAGAGGAGTCATCAGTAAAGAGTAAAAGAGGATTTGTCAGAGAGTCAGTGAGATCATTGATGAAGATTAGGAATAATATGGGACCAAGAACACTGCCTTGTGGTACTCCAGCCTTGATAAGGAGAGGAAAAGAAAGGGTTACATTCAGAGCCACATTGGCTGCGAGAGTGGAAGAAGTCAATCATCTAAGAGTGGAGTTGGTCTTGGATTCCATATTCAGACAGCTTGGAGAGCGAGACAGGATGCCAGACTGTATCGAAAGCTCGGGATATGTCCAGAGAGACGGTCCTGATCTCATGTCTGATATTGAGGGCCTCTCATCCATTGTTAGGAGAGTAGAAGCAGCATGTCCAAGGTCGAGTGACCAGGTCTGAATCCGAATTAATGATCTGAGATGAGGCTTTTGGAGAAAGGGAATGATTTCGTCAGATGCAATAACCTAAGGTAGTCATTGAAAGCTGTGAATGGCGGTGGGCAGCCATCCAACGCACACAACGCACGTGGTTATTTTAATTGCCTTAACTTTGAGTAGAGGAGAGTGTGAGATTTCTGTCCTTACACAAAGTAGTGATGTTCGACATGATGTCATGCCTCCAGCATTGGATAGGCCTTGACTGCTTGCAATGAGACGGTCCAACCTGTAGAATTAGCGCTTGCCAAGCCAGCCCCATTCCTTATCAACGGTTTTAAATGGAGTGCTTGCTTGAGTGCTTTCTCCATTTGGCAAGACCTCTCCAAGAAACTTGGTAACTGAACACACCACTGCAAAACAGGAGGTTCTTGGAAGTATTATGAAGGCGATTTGTGTTATACAGCATTCAAATATATAATTCAATTCAAATAAAGGTTTAAAGAAGTTTAAAGGCATATAAATAAATATAAATCACTGGTTCTACCGTCATTTTCTCCACCGTCTATTACATCATCAGATCTAACACATTGCCTGAGTTTTTTGTGCTTGTCGTATGTGTCCTTTATGATGTCCTTAAAAACTAAGTTTTGTTTGGAATGATTTTCCATTCTCTTTGACTGCCAGGTAGGCAGACGGAGTAAAAATATTGTCTCCCTCCTCTCTGCGCATGTGCGGTAGAGATGAATTCAGAGCCAATACATGGTAAAACGAAAGAACGTCTTCCGATTCATGTTCTGATTGATGTTGAAATAAAACATTCAATTTAAAAATGCTCTTCCTTTGATTTAAATAAGTTGCTGGCTGGTGGGGGAGTGGCTCTGGCGCACAACTCTGCAGTCCCAACTTGCAGCCTTTTATGATGTGGGTCCTGGACATCTCCTTTTTCCACAAGATGCAAGCTAATTTAAAGTCTCTGGTCCCCACTTCATGCTAACATATCGTTCCCCTCCCCTCTTGCTCACCATTGGCCCAAAGGCCCCATTTTATGTGTAGAGGACACCCCCTATCCATACATCCTCCCATCCATTGGGACCATCCTCTGTGCAGAGCGTTGGTGCTGCCGAAGCAGTCTCCTTAGCGATTGGACACAATCCCGGACAGGTCACCACTCCGACACAGTGGGACTTTTGACATAGTGGGAAATAGGAGGGGGGAGGACAGCCCCTCCCTCCTACTTGTCACCTTGGAATGGCCATCCCTCTTTCTTGGGCTGGCTGAAGTGCTGTTTTCCCACGTAGACAATCGCCCATGGCCTGGCACATTCAAAAGGAACATAAATGACAGATTCCAGAGGGTAGAACATTAAATAATGGCTGAAATGGGGTGGTGCTTTTGAGGCACACGCACTCGGCAGGGTGAGCATCGTTTGTCTAAACATAAAGCGACGCATATCTAATATCACGATTAATTTTCTCACGCTTACTCTATTCCATTTGCTCAGGATATCTAAACGATGCTGTGCAATGTTAGCCCCTATAAGTCATTTCCTCAATGATACCTTTTAAATCATACAGAGTGTACATAAAGTCCTTGTGCAAGTTTTAACTTTTATAACTTTGGGTGTGCACTTGAGAGAAACAAACTACAAATGATGTACGAAGGCAAGTTGCACAAGTACTTTACGGACAGCCTGTATAAGGCATTTCTCCCATCTGCTGAACCCACTGAATGAATCACAATTTTGAATTCATTTATTCATTTTTCCAACGTGCTCACTCTTAATTTGCAAGTTTGAGTTTATATTGAACTTCACAATTCCTGCCCAAATGCTAACAAGACATGTCAACTACACAATGCATCCATGTTTATGTTCTGTGATAGTTTGCCTGGTGTTTTTGTTGTTGTTGTTGTTGTTGTTGTTTTTTATTACTTTTCCATGTTGTTGTCCACACTTTGCCACCAATACTCCAACCTAGTGGTTGGAGTTACGTCACCTCTATTTCTCTGAAATCAACGTTGCTGTTGTCTCGTAGATCTATCTGCGCATCATGTGCATGATCTGTGTGACAGCTCTTCCACGAGTCTCCAAACCTGTTAAAAATAAAAATAAATAAAGATTGCACACAAGTGCACGTTGCTTCACCATATCAACTGTGGGGCTAACCATTTCAAGTGACAGTCACGACATATCAACATAGTCACTGTAAAACTATGAACAATGCAAACAAAGTCAAAGGTTTAACATACTTTCAATCGTCTTGAAAGACAAAACATTATGTTGTGTTATGATAAGATTCTTTGCTTTAAATAGTCTTAATTCAACAAATTAATCATCCATGACAGAAGGCCTAATTAGAAACAAAAAGTTTGGTTTTTGAATTTTTGGTGTCGACGTGGCATTTATTTATTTGTGATTAAAAATTTTTTTAATAACAATTGTTTGTTGAGATACCTAATTGCGTGAAATGATGGCCTTGCACTCGATCTCTGAAATTATTTACAAAACAATTTTAAGTACACATACACTAAATATATTTAGCGTTAGCCCTCTTATAAATATTAATGCATTCCTTTATTGTCCGATAGGTAGTGTTACACCTGCAAAGCATAGCTAAATTGGATGTTGGACCATTCAATCCCTCATCCTTTTTTGTACACTGGTGAGATTTTCATCGATACCACATATATTGTTCCAAGGCTGAAAGGAGCTTGTATCAGGCCCAATCCCATCCCCCCTCAATAAAGCCCTACTAGTGAATCCATTCTACCTGTACTGTTGCAGAAAGGACAGAGAATTGGAAATCCTCTTCCAGTGAAAATGCCTATTGGCTTTCCTGTCAGGATTAACTACGTCTCCATTAGCCGTGCAACAAATTTATTTATTTATTTATTTATTTTCCCCTTCTCTAACATTTACTCTGCAGCCCTGAGTCTGGTATTCAACATCTTCATCGCAGACATTTTGCATTGCCTTCAAGATTTAGTTATTGTCTGAACACCACTCAATGACACAATCCCCACAATTACCAACAACATTTGGACTCAGAATACTACCTCTCCCATCATCGTTACAGAATCATCGGTCAACATTGCTGTTTGGTGGTTTTAGTCATAATTACGTGGTTTTACTCGATTCTTCATTGAAGACCCATCGTTGGAACCTTCCTGTGCCGTTGTTGGAGTTACAGACGAGGTTAGGCCCGAACAAAATTAAGATCGGCAATGTGATGCCAGACTTTTACAAGCAATTTTTAATTTGTCTGGGGTGTTAGAATTCCCATGGCATTTGCATCATTTATAGACTAAAAATCGTTTGTGACCAAGTTGCTGAGTGAATAGCTGCCTTGATGTGTTGAAGGATGTGCTTCATGATGCAGCACTTCATATCAACAGTGCACATGATCGTTTTCGTCAGATCAGATTTCACGAGAAATTAATCCCGACACCAATCAGCTCAGAGGTGAGTGACTTCCCATTGAGCTCTCCTGGCTGTGCGAATCATCATGAAATCAGCACAAGTGTGTGTATGTGCATAATGTCGTCAGGAGGGGGGTGGTCGAAAGGAGGGAGAGAAAATATGAAGGGGTTTTGGAGGAGCATGGAGGAGGATTAGAGGAGATAAACAAAATGTATGGAAGAGGAGAGGTGATTTGTGTGATTGTTTGTACATTTGTGTGATTGTGTGTGTTGTGAATTTGTTTGTGTGATTGTTTCCGTATTTGTGTGTTTGTCTATTTGTGTGATTGTGTTTTGTTTGTGTGATTGTTTGTTTTTGTGTTGTTTGTGTGATTGTTTGTTTGTGTGTTTCTTTGTGCCTTTGTTTGTTTGATTGTGTGATTGTTTGTGTTTTGTTTATGTGACTGTGTTTTGTTTGTGTGATTGTGTTTTGTCTCTGTGATTGTTTATCCATCCATCCATTAGGACCATACTCTGTGCAGAGCGTTGGTGCCGCCGAAGCAGTCTCCTTGGCTATTGGGAACAATCCTGGACGGGTCGCCACTCCGACACAGTATACCAGCATGCTGGCACTCATTTTGCCGACCTCGGAAGGATGACAGGCAGAGTCAACCCCACCTGGTGTTAATTCAACAGCTGAGCGGGATTTGAACTCAGGACCCTAGGATCCCACACCCACTACCTTAACCATTAAGCCAACACCAGGCATGATTGTTTATGTGATTGTGTTTTGTTTGTGTGTTTGTGTTTTGTTTGTGTGAATGTGTGTTTGTGCATTTATTTGTGTGATTGTTTGTACATTTATTTGTGCATTTGTTTGTGTGATTGTGAGTTTGTTTGTGTGATTGTTTGTGTGTTTGTTTGTGCATTCGTTTGTGTGATTGTTTGATTGTTTGTTTGATTATTTGTGTGGTTGTGCATTTTTGTGATTGTGTTTCGTTTGTGTTTTGTTTGTGTGATTGTTTATGTTTGTTTGTGTGTTTGTAATTTTTTTTGTGATTGTTTATGTGTTTGTGCATTTGTTTGTGTGATTGTTTGTGTTTTTGTGCATTTGTGTGATTGTGTTTCATTTCTGTTTTGTTTCTGTGATTGTTAATTGCTGAAATCCGAAGGATTCTGGCATTTATGTTGGTCGGTTGTGTGTGTCATTCTGTGTGTCTGTCTGTCTGTCTGTCTGTTTGTTACTTACGAAATCTTGAGATGACTTCCATCATCTGTGTGTGTGTTTGTGTGTGTGTTTGTGTTTGTGTGTTTGTTTGTAGGCACGATAACTTGAGAGTGGAAGAAGCTACCAATGTCAAAATAAACCACGTGATTCAGGAAGGTGGTGGCTAGCCCTGATTAGATTTGGGTCAAAATCGGTCAAAGGTCAAGGTCACAGTGAGGTCAAACATCCAAAAAAAAAGAACGGAAGAAGCTACCAATGTCAATTTACACCACGTGATTCAGGAGGGTGGTGGCAAGTGCTGATTAGATTTTGGTCAAAATCAGTCAAAGGTCAAGGTCACAGTGAGGTCAAACATAATTCCGTAAATTAATGTGGAAAAATGGAGTATTTTTGCTTCGGTCGACGTTACGAGTTCGTTTTAACTCGGATCGCAATTCCGTTTTCAATTTTGGTAATGGTTGAGTATGCTTAGCACTCGGTTGTCGAAATTCTGGTAAAAATTTGATGTTTTATGAGATTTATGTCAGGTGTCGTGTTTGAGGTATTATGTACTGAAGATTATGCAAATGAGGGGGATTGTAACACACGTCATTACGCGCTCGTTAGGTCATCTCTATAATCTCAGTAGAGATGACCTAATAATAACAGTCTCGAAGTCCGTCCGTCCGTCAGTACGTAGTACGTCCGTACGTAGTCCGTCCGTCCATACGTCCGTCCGTCCGTCCGTCCGTCCGTCCGTCCACAATCAAACCGAGTGGAGACAAATAACCAATAGTGGAATGGATAGAGGTCGATGAGACATGCACAACGATATAACTTTCAAGGTCGTCCAAGGTCGAGGTCAAGGTCACGAGGCTGTCAACGTTGCGAAAATCGTCGATTTCCAATCGTATCTCCTCCCTCATTTATCAAGAGAGATCAAATGTTATTAGTGATTCAGATACTATGGACAATTATCTAGAACAACACGAGCCGTTTTTTTGAAATTTGCTCTCGTTCCGATTTTATAGCCCTTCAAACTTCGTTCTGATTCCCCGTATGGGCCGTTCATAAAGTACGTACATACAAAAATAAAAGTATTAAATTAAGAACCGGAACTCTCCGAGACAAATATTACATTTGAAGCTTTTGTCAGATTTAACTAACACAATGGAACACAAGTTTATATGCACACTTACTTTCATTTATGACATTAACATTGTTTTGAATGTCAATTTGTACTTTTATTTTCATAAATGACGTGCTGTGATATTAAAAGAAAAATGTAAATTACACCGCTAGGGACTGCATCGTCATGGCTTACAAACATCGGTTCATAAGGAACTGCTGGCTTTGTAAGCGATTCGCGATGTATGAGGGGGGTGGGTGGTTTTGAAACCCGGAAGTAGAGCGTACGTACTTTATGAACTGCCCCTATTCCAGTCACGGACTTCTTATAATAACCTGGACCAGCAACGGCCTCTGTCGACTGAAGTCGCCATGTTGCGTTGCCAATCCGAATTCACAGATTGAATATATTAATCTGTGCCGAATTTCTCGCTGGAAACAACATTTTTGTCCAGCTTAATAAGAAGAACAGGATTTTCATTTCACTCACAACAGTCTCCGCCGCCCATTATCACTACCAAGCTAATATAAGCTCTGCAGCACGAATCAATCAGGTGAATGAGTACGAGGTGTCACAATTCTCATGAATGATTATCATATCATATGTCATATGATCTGATGATAATCAGTGTAATGTGTATAGCTAACCCCCTATGGCCTATAATATTTGTATTATTATAGGCCATAAGGCGGTAGCTTTCAGCTACCCCCTATATTAATAGGCCTTATGGCCTATAATTAATAATATATTGACCAATGCAATCATCAAAACATTGAACAGACATCGGACAACCTTAATAAATATGATCTATAATCTACAGACTAACCTATGGCCTCCTATTAATATGTGTATATTATCGAGGGGAGCTTTCTGTAGTAGGTCGAAGCATATTGAACCAGTACCAGTCTCATTAATGTTTTCATGATTGATCAATATATTGTTACGAATTCCGCCCGCCCGGCGTGCGATCAGCCACGTAACTCGAATTGCGACGCGTCGCCCACCGGAACGGACAATTCAGTCGTGATCCTCTTTGAACTACCGCCAAGGAGCGAGCCACGGGTGGGGCTTTCGACCTCACCACAGTCGTGCCATTCGGCCACCCGCGCAGGATAGGGTTGTTCGGCAAACTCGACCTACCTAAGTATCTGCGCGGGTAATTAACCGGGCGATTGTACCTCGCCGCAGGTCAGCCTAGGACATGAACCGCTTAAGCGGTCAGTTCCGTGCTACAGTGATAACGGAGCGGTGTTATCGCTGACCTCGACGGACGTGATTATTTACTGGGTATTCAAACCCCTCCACTAATTATTCCACGAGGTTAGGTGGCACTTTCAATGAAGGAAAGGATGCAACGACAGGATACAGTTCAACATGCACATTTATTACACACTCAGACAAGGGGCATGTATTTACAGTCAAAGCAAGGCAGAGAAACATGCATCTATGTACAGCCAAACAAAGGCAAAGAAGAGTTAATTCTGAATAAAGCAATTATTTACAGCACAGTCACTTGCACAGTTCTACTTACAGGACACGGCGCCACAGCATCCATACAAAAACCCGAAAAGAAAGTAGGGACTTCCCTTGGTGGCCATCGAGTTCTCCTTCCACGACCGTTAGCGTGGTCGTGCCTGGCCCCGACCTCTCTTGCGGCCAGCGAACCCTTTCCGGCACTCCTCGTTCGAACGCGCAGGTCCACCACACAACCGGCACTGCCGCGTCTCCCATCCGTGCCTCCCTGGACAGGCCACTCGCCAAGCCGCGAGCACAGGACCAAGACGACAGGAAGACAAAGACTAAGACGAGGGCCAAGACGACAAAAGACTCAGCAACGAAGACCCAGGCGACAAAAACTCTAAGAGCAGACGAGCAAAGAGGAAGAGGGCGCGCCCCGCCGGTGTCCGTCCTTTATGGAGCGGGGCTCCGCCCGTCGCTCCGCCCCGTTCTCGGCTCCACCTCCCTTTGAGGCGTTTCGAGAAGCCTCTCGAAATGGGGCGTTCCCTCACTCTGACCGCCTCACGCCACGCATCCACCAATCGGGAGCGAGCCGCCCAACCCCTTCACTTTCCACCAAGCGCGGGGAAAATTCAGGCGGAAGAATTCAGGCGGGAGAAGTCCGTTCAGGCCCCGCAAGAGCCTTTCTTGCAGCAATCCTGCGTCCTTCCTGTAATGGCTCGTGCCGCGGAGGTCGTCGCTGTCTGGTCCGTGGAGGACGGCGTTCGGAGTGCGGGAAGTGGCGAAGATGGTGGTGGTGGATGTGGTGAAGAAGGTGTTGTTGGTTTTATCCAAAATATCGACAGAATAGAAAAACGGCTATCTCAAAGGATCGCAGCCCTGTGAACACGGAAATACCCTTTAAACAATGGTAGGGAAATCTAACTGCACAGATTCTTATCGTCATAACCGATCTAAGGTCCTTTATTGTGTATTGCGAATTTCCACAGCCGTAACAATATTATAGGCCATAGTGGGTAGCTTAAAGCTAGCCTGTATGGCCTATAATATATTGATCAATCATGAAAACATTGAACAGATATTGGACAACCTTAATAAACATGATCTATAATCTACACACTAATGAGACTGGTTTAATATGCAATGACCTATAGAAGATGACGATCAACTATTATAATCGCAGTAGGTTGAAACATAAGATATGTCGAAACCTCGGAGAAACACTTCAATGCAAATGGTTTGTAAACTATTCATGTGCAAATAGGATCAGTTTGCTGAATTTTTTCCTGATGGGTTTATCTTTGAATCCAGTGTTCATGGTTCGAACAACATGGTGGAGACGAATCTTTGTATAGCACTCACAGATGTGCTGTATGAGAGAAAATACATGATTACAGTCTGCCTCCGTCTCAAACATGTGATCACTGATATCAAGATACATACGACCCCCGCACCCGAAGGCGCGTAGGAAGCAACATTATTTTGGGGGTAACATCGGATTAGGTGGACCACGGAGCCAGGACCCTCGGAATAGGGAGGGCCTGTGCCCCCAAATGGACAAATATTGTGAGCTACCCGCCTAACTATTTACGCAGTCACAGCAGTCGATGGGGGGAATGAATCTCCGGAAAAAAATTGAATTCTAGACGCCTGGAAAACTCATTTCCGGCGTATTCCTGGATAATATCGTTTTTTTACATTTTCTTTCAAATTATCGACTGTACTTTGCCATCATTTAGATAGTTATACTGGCGTTTAGCGTTTAAATTGTAACTTCTTAAAATAATACTCTAAAAATAGATTGACGATTGAAAGAGAAAAAAAAGCATCAATAATCGCATTCTTTCCGATGAAAGGTGCATGTGGAGCTCTTCCCAGACTTATTATTGCATCCAAACGCCACGCACCGTGGCATTTTTACATTTACCGGTTCAAAATACTGGCAAAGTAGTTAAAACTCTTGATGCATCTACAGGTTTTTTGAATTGTGCGCGGCTAGCGAGTGGCAACGCAACATGGCCGCTGAGCCATTTCCGGTGACTTCAGTTCTCACTGCTGCGA
The DNA here is from genome assembly GCF_056783735.1 of Eptatretus burgeri. Lineage (NCBI taxonomy): Eukaryota > Metazoa > Chordata > Myxini > Myxiniformes > Myxinidae > Eptatretus > Eptatretus burgeri. The sequence continues at coordinate 6,233,780 of NC_140961.1, read as the reverse complement.
GTAGATGGCATTGCTGGTCCAGGTTATTATAAGAAGTCCGTGATTCCAGTCTGGCACAGAGTTACTTACTTTCGACCTCTGGCAGAGATGACTGGCACTCGCGCTCGGTGTTTTTTTTTTAAAGTCAATTTCAATCCTGTCTTCATTTTTGGTCACGGTTAAGTATGCTTAACACTTGGTTGTTGAAATTCTGGTAAAAATCGGATGTTTTATGAGAGGTTTGGTGCAGAATCATCGTAGAAACTTCTGGTTTGCGTCGCTACCTTCTCTAGAGACAGCTTTTATTAGACAAGGTCAGAGGTCAAGTTGATGACTTCGTAAGTACCAGTCTATGACTGCTTGTTTGTGTGTTTGTGCATTTATTTGTGTGATTGTTTGTGTGTTTGTGCATTTGTGTGATTGTGTTTCGTTTGTGTTTTGTTTGTGTGATTCTGTGATTGTGAATTCATTTGTGATTGTTTATGTGTTTGTTTGTGTGTTTGTGCATTTATTTGTGTGATTGCTTGTGTGTTTGTGCATTTTTTTTTCGTGATTGTTTGTGTGTTTGTGCATTTGTTTGTGTGATTGTTTCCGTGTTTCTGAGTTTGTTTGTGTTTTTGCATTTGTTTGTGCGTCTCCGTGATTGTTTTGTTTGTGTGATTGTTTTTTGTGATTGTGCATTTTTTGAGCGATTGTGAGATTGTTTGTGCGTCTGTGTGATTGTTTGGTTTGTGTGATTGTTTGTCTGATTGTTTGTGCAGTTTTTTTTGTGTGATTGTGCATTTTTTGTGTGATTGTTTGTGAGTTTGTTTTTGCGATTGTTTGTGTGATTGTTTGTGTGTTTGTGCGATTGTTTGTGCATTTTTTGTGTGATTGTCGGTGATTGTAGAACTGCCTTCCTGAGACGGCTCACTCCAATCTTCCTTCCAGAGCTTAAAACAGATGGTGCACCACCATCTCATGTCATCCTCCAAACCTATTAATGATCTTTTCTACCTGTATTATCTCGACCTAACCCAACCCTCTTACTTCCAGGTTACTGTTTTTTCTCCACTCCTCTCACTCATATTTTCTTGTTCATTCTTTCCCTTGCTGATTGTGTCCAGCCGATGCCGCAATGTCGATGCATTGCCTTTTATTCTCTATCACGTCATTCTTCCATGAGCCTCGATCTTAGATCACAAAACGGCCAATATAACCTGCCCACATTGCTCTAAGTAGAAAATGATGCTACGGCGGTTATACTACCACACGGAAATGAGTCAAATTGATAGATTTGAATAGTGCATTTATTTATTTATTTTATTTTTTGTTGGTCACTGATGTAGATATAATAGAAAATCATTTCCTGAATAAGAACTGCTCACCAGCCTGGTTCACAATATATACAAGGAAGAAAATGAACCGCATGTTTTTTTTTTGTATCCAAAGACGAGGCTCGTAGAAGAAGAGCCAGACCACAGAATGGATCAGTACGCAACAGTACAAAAGGAATGGTAGAAAGAGAGACGTGGTAACAGCACGTCCAAGGGTCAAAATAGATGGACATAGACACAAGGGATGCGGGTAAGAATGAGGGGTGGAGAAGGACGCAGGGGTTGGACAAGATTGATATTGATCTCAGGAAGAAAGAAACTGTAAATTTGGTGGAACGCATGCTTGGGTTGGGTGGGAGATGTTTAACAAGGGGAGAAAAGATCATGGATTTGGATTGGGGGTGATTTGAGATGAGATGGTTGTGAACCAGCTGTTTTGAAGACATTTCACTGTTAGCATTGTATTGCATTATTGTGATTCGGAAAGGGTGTGCAAACACTCAGAATTGAGATTTTAAGAAATTCCAACAGCAGATGCCATTTAGACGAGTGAATTTGTCATTATAACACCGTGTGAATGGCACGTAATTCATTATATGCCGTACCCTTAATGTCACGTGAAATATGCTGAATCGGTTCATGTGTCATATCACAAAGAGAATGGTCAGAGGTTTTCACTGACAACGAATGTCATTGTTGCAGGAAATTTATGTTGTTTTCTGACTGAAGTAATATATAATACAATTGGTTTTTTTTCCTGCTTCAGCGCCGGTGTCATTGTGCTTCCATCGGGGGTGTTCTGATTCTCTGGGTTCATGTCTACGTCGACAGAATTCTGACAGCATGGCTGTTGTTTTGCAGAGCTTACAATCTTTTAAAACAGGATGTTCGTCAGCCTTCCAGGTTCCTCTTACTTTGTCATTTACTCGGTTAAAGACCCCACTGAAAGGTTTGACAATTAAAGTACCAATAGGATGTTGCGGAGATGATGCACTTGCCCTTGAGCTGTCTAATTTGGGTTTGACTCCAAACCTGACTGTAAACTGTCACATTGATGAATCACAGGCAGGATGTTGACTCACAGAGAGGACCATCCTTCTGATGGGAATGCAGGCTGGTGTTTTATCTGCGAGCATTACTTAGTGGACATTAAATATGCCATGGTGGCTTTCGCCCAATAGTTGTGGAGTTAACACTGTCACCGTGAGTAAATTCCAAAATCTTGCCAACTTCAGTTGAACATCAGGCCTGGCCATCTGGTTCGTGAAAGAAAAGCCAAAGACATTCCTTGCTCGACTCCATAATAAGGTGAAACATTTTAAAACCATTAAAGAAGAGGAAGAGCAATAGAAATGGTCATCGTCATTCTTCTGGAGCACGTGACTGTGGGAAAGCTTCAGTTCTTACAGGGGCACAGCAGAGCCAACTCGAACAACACTCGGTGGGGTGCATACCTCCGCAAGGCTGAACAGTTTACGTTTTGTATCCCCCTGAAAGGCCAGATCTGGAGTCGGACTTGAACCAAAATCGAATCAGCTTGTTCTTGTCACCGAGCCAACTCATCCATATAGTTTTGTCAGAACTCGTCCACAACATTTTGAAGTATGATACGATATTTCGTTTTTAGCCTTTTCTCTCAGGCCAGGTCAGGAATGGGAGCATGCGACAGAGCAGCATGTCACTGCATCCACTTTCCGCTGGTACTCTAGGGGCCTCTGTCTGGCCAACCCTCAGGTAGTTGCCTTTCCTGGCCCATCCACATCTCCTTGAGATGCTGATCAACCTGCTGCAACCACGACGTTGGTGGTCGGCACATTGGCCTCCTCCACTCACGAGGCTCCCTCACTGCGAGAATCTGGTGAGCAGGATCAGCGTCAGGAAAATGAGCCACATGTCCATACAGATGCAGTTTACACTCACGGACGATGCGGGAAACAAATCTCATTTGAGTCTCTCTCAGCAACCGCTTGTTGAACACAAGTCCGACCAGCGATAGCCAAGGATTCTCCGAAGAGACCTGGTACCAAAATAGTTAAGTCTCCGTCTCGGATCCCTGGTCAGAGTCCAAATCTCACGTCCATAGAGCCAGAATGGAAGCACCAAGGACCTGAAGACTCGAACTTTCGGCCTCCCGCACTGGTACCGGCAGCGCCACACCCCATAATCCAGAGAATCCATGACTCCCCAGGCCTGACCCAGACGTCTGTTGACCTCTGACTCACAGCCAGCAGAGACATGAATATCACTGCCATGGTAACTGAATATCTCCATAACCTCAATATCCTCACCACAAACAGGTACAGACAGGATAGCAGCATCCAAGATGTCATTGAAAGCCTGGATCTTAGTTTTGACCCAGAAAACACATAATCCCAGTGGCTCCGACTCTTCATTCAGCACCTCGAGGGCCCCCAAAAGGATATCGAAAGTCTCCACAAAGATGACTGCATCATCTGCGAAATCAAGGTCCGAGATCTTGACATTCCCAAGCTATGCACCACAGCTTGATCTCTCTCACATCCTCCCGAGAATTCAGTCCATACAAGCGCTGTAAAGAGTAAAGGACAGTACACACCCCTGAGGAACTCCAATAACAACTGGAAATAAGTCAGAGATGGTACCACCACATCTCACAGCACTCTCAGTTTTAGACGAGAGTTCAAACATCAGATCGATCAGTTTTGGTAGCACCCCACGAAGACCATGAATCCTCCACAGGACATCCCGGTTCACTGAATCAAACGCTTTACAGAGATCAACATAGGGTGCAAGCAGCCCCTGCCGAAACTCTCGCCTGCGTTCGGTGAGGACACAAAGAGCAAGGATACGGTCAATCGTTGACTTCTTTGGTGTAAAGCCTGACTGCTCTGGACGCTGGTGCTCAAGCAGATGGTGGCGAACCCTATCAAGAATTATCCGAGCAAAGACCTTGCCCGGCACTGAGAGCAGCGTCATTCTTCAGTGGTTGTAGTCCTGGCGATCACCCTTCCCTTTCCAGAGATGGACAACAAGGCCCCTCTTCCAGTCAGTTGGGATGATGCCTGTGTTCCAGTTAGAGCCCAGAACTGCATGCAACGACATGAGTACAGCATTTCCAGCAACCTTGAGAAGTTCAGCCTGGATGCCACAGATCCCTGGAGCTTTACCACATTTCAACCGGTTCACTGCAGCCTGTGTTTCCACAAGCGAAGGTGGACCACAGTTGATTGGAGGGTAAGCAATTGGGATTGTAACATCCTTGACATCTAACTCGAAATTACACCTTTAGAGTGACTAATCCTTCGTCTCATAATGCGCTCGTTGACTGGTGTTATCTCAATTATCATTGGAGTCAGCTTATTGGACACAGCTACAGCAACTACATGGGCATGGCAACCATCAGAGCAACCAGACCAATAGTAGGTGTAACCACCCGCCATGATCTTGCCTCAATCCGGTCTCCGAGCCTCAGAGAATGCTGCAATACTGATGTTCAAACACTTGAGCACAGATGAAAACAGAGACAGGTGATCATCCTTTCTTGGGGATAGGACATTCCAGGTACCCACCCGAAGTGACCACCTCAGGTTACCCCAAGGAGACCACTGTCTGGTGGGCGACACCTCAGCACCTCCCCGACATGCTCTACCACAATGCATCCATCCATTGGGACCACACTCTGTGCAGAGCGTTGGTGCTGCCAAAGCAGTCTCCTTGGCTATAGGACACAATCCTGGAGGGGTCGCCACTCCGACACAGTATACCAGCATGCTGGCACTCATTTTGCTGACCTCACAAGGATGGCAGGCAGAGTCAACCCCACCTGGTATTACTTCAACAGCCAAGTGGGATTTGAACTCAGGATCCTGGGCTCCAAGCCCACCACCCCAACCAATAAGCCAGCCAGCACCATGCACCACCAACTCCAGCAATTTGACCCGGGAATGTTACCCCATGGTTTCCCTCCTATCATCAAAGATTGGGGGTCCCAAAGGCTTTGCCCCAATCCCGTCGTCCGGTGAGCTGCCCTGCGAAGGGAAGCAGCACAAGACGTACTCCCATGGGGTGCGTTGTCAGATTTTTTTTCATGCATTTTGAATGTTTTGCAGAATCAAGGGTTTTACGGTGGCCGGAGTGTAAATCCTGCCACCAACCTCCTCATAAAAAGTAACCAACTGCAGGAGGACGTCCGCAGACACAGTGGGGCACTAGATATGGATGACCGTTGGTCACAAGGAGCTCCTCCGCCCTTTGACAAGTTTTCTTCTTCATCCTCCTGGGTGTCCATATCATACACCTTCCTCAGCAAGTAACTTGGTGGAGGAGACTGTTTAGTTGCCAACAACCCGGCCATGGAACAGGTCAGATATACACCTATACAGGGATACATGCTACCTGTAGCACGTCACAGATTTAATCTGACCTGTATCTCTCAGTGGTGAAGATTCACTTTAAAAAAACATTTTAAATTCTCTTTTCCTGGTTCGGATCTTCACCAAAATCGAATCGATTCGTTCTTGTCACACACACACACACAACCAGTCCACCATGTTTCGTCCGAATCCGTCCATAACGTTTTGAGTTATTGTGCTATTTATCATTTTTGGCCCTTTTTCTCAATGGTGAAAAATTTTCAAATCTGCATCTGGATCTTCACCAAAATCAAATCAATTTGCTCTTGTCACACACCCAACATGTCCACCAAGTTTCGGCCGAATCCATCCACAACCTTTTGAGATATCTTGCCCACAGACAAACAGACAGACAGAGCTGAAAACATAACTTCCATCCACCATCGGTGGTGGAGGTAATGATGCTATACCTCTTGAAGGAAGAGTAGGAATTTGTAATTTTACCAGTGTGCCGGTGATAGCTCGCCGACACTTCGCACAGGACAGAACTTTGTGAAGGACAAAAATTAAATATGAACTATCTAATTTACATAAGTATCCAACCCCTGAGTCATTACTTTGTAGAAGGGCCTTTGGCAGTGATTACAGGTTCGAGTGTTCTTGGGTATGTCTGTATGAGCTTTGCCCATCTGGATTTGGGGATTTTCTCCCATTCTTCCTTGCAGATTTGCTCAAACTCCATCAAGTTGGATGGGAAGCGTCGGTGAACATCAATGTTCAAGTCTTTCCACAGTTTCTCAATGGGATTCAAGTCTGGGTTTTGGCTGGGCCACTCAAGGACTTTCACATTCTTATTCTGAAGCCGTTCCAGTGTTGTTTTAGCTGCATGCTTGGGATCATCGTCCTGCTGGAATGTAAATCTTTGCTGCAGTCTGAGGTCTTTTGCACTCTGAAGCAGGTTCACCTCAAGGATTTCCCTGTATTTGTCTCCATCCATAGTTCCCTCGATCCTTACAAGTGTTGCAGCGCCTTCAACTGATGATGATTTCCCCAAACTGATGCCTTCAACCATCCCCAAAGCATGATGCTGCCACCACTATGCTTCACGGTAGGGATGGTGTTAGATGGGACTGGGAGATGAGCTGTGCCTGGTTTCGGCTAGACATCCCGCTTTGCATTTAGGCCAAATAATTAAATTTTCGTCTCATCAGACCACAGAGTCATTTTCCCTCATGCTCTCGGAGTCTTTCACGCGCCATTTTGTAAACTCCAGGTGTGCTGTCATGCACCTTTTGCCCAGGAGTGGCTTCGGTCTGGCCACTCTCCCATAAAGCCGAGATTGGTGAGGTGCTGCAGAGACTGTTGTCCTTTCGTCAGGTTCTCCCATCTCAGTCAAGGAACTCTGTCATCCTTTCACAGTGGTCATTGGGTTCTTAATCACCTCCCTGTCCAAGGTCATTCTTGCCCAGTTGTTCAGTTTGGTCGGACGGCCAGCTCTCGTAAGAGTCTGGGTCGTTCCATATTCTTTCCATTTCCTAATGATGGAGCTCACTGTGCTCTTGGGAACTTTCAACACTCCAGAAATTGTTTTATAACCTTCCCCAGATCTACGCCTCCTCACAATTCTATCTCAGAGTTCTACGGACAGGTCATCGGACTTCATGGTGGAGTTTCTGCTCTGACATCCACTGTCAACTGTGGGACCTTATAAAGAATGGTGTGTTTCTTTCTAAATCGTGTCTTTGTCAATTTAATTGGCCAGAGGTGGATTCCATCCAAGTTGTCGAGACATGTCAAGGATGATCAAAGTTAATTGGATGCACCTGAACTCAATTTGGAGCGTCATAACAAAGTGGATGAATGCTTATCGATGCAAGACATTTCAGCCTTTCATATTTTATTAATTTGTAAAAACAATTCTAAAAACATGTTTTTCACTTTGTCATTGTGGGGTATTTTGTGGAGCTGGGTGACAATTTTTTTTTTCGTTTAAGTAATTTTAAATTCAGGCTGCAACAACAAAATGTGACAAAAGTCAAGGGGTGTGAATACTTTCTGAAGACACTGCATGCCTCAGTACTTTTATCACCTGATTGCTCCTGTCCAATTGATAACTTAAGGAAATTAGATCAAAGTTACAAGAGCTGATTGTTACTAGACTGATTATTATCCAGTTTTTCAATGAACATCCTGTTAATGTGGGTAAAAATCCATGTTGAAACAGCAGATGCAGCTCGTATATTGGATTTACCAATCATTTTGTTGGGGTATCCGGATGCACAGTTGGTTATGAAACACCAATATGACATGACTGACATTTTACTGAATTTTTTTTTTTTTATTTAAAGACAACATTCATGAGGAAGAGGAAAACGAGGCACTCAAAGCAAGGTGAAGAGAAAGGCAAAGGAATATAGCATCCGAGGATGAAATCGGGGCGGGGGGGGGGGGGGGCAAACCAAAAATAAATCCTGTAATTCATTCCAGAAGTTTAGATAGCAAATGGCAAATAAATCAGTTACAAATTCTTGCAAGGAGATTGTGATTTAGAACAAGAATGAAATTTGCTTATTTATTGCCTTTAGCATCCTTCCTTGCATCCATTTCCCACTCGTATGTGCACTTCATTTCAGGTGGAGTATCTACTCAACCTTGTTTGCATGTATTGGATCTGCTTTTTGACGCATTAAGCAGAGCAATCATCAAAGCTTAATGTCCCATGCAAATGGCAAGAAGACTTCTTTGTTTTCACAGCTATTTAAGACTCATGGAGGATCTTGCGCACACATCGTATTGCAGGAAAAGGTTTGATCAGACAGTGCACTTTTACATGAACTACAAGAACACGAGTCGACAATGGACGACTGTGGGATTTGAACTTGGGTTCTCAGCATCATGAGCTGATGCTGGAGTTGGGAATGTGACAACAGGTCAAAGCTTTATCATAACTCGTGTCACATTCATTGGGACAAAAGTGTAACGACGTAGTCGTTTCGTGCAGATAATGCCTGTTGTAACTATAATGGGAGGAGGTCTTTGCTGTAGTCGCTTTGATGACTGCAGATGGTGTTTGTAGCTTAACTCTTACTGCTGCTACTACTACAACTACCGCTATGACTACTTTTACTCCTGCTACTCACTTTCTCAATGGCTACAATGAATCCCACTTTCTTGTGCAGGCGTTGGCTCCAGGAGGGAGATTGGAATAAGTGCTTATAGAACGAGCAGGCCAGGCCTGATATTCAACTGGAACTCATTCGAGCAGGAATTTGTAACTTGGCCAAAGCATCGTGATGACTCACTTACTATTCACAGAATCCAACTGGGGTAATGTCCAACTTCTCATTCTAGCAGACAGGACATCGAGCTTGATGTCCATTCAAAGGACGGCACATTTTGTGAACTAACTCCCTGCCTGTGAAGCACCAATCAGACATCGTTCAAAGTCGGCTCTGGAATGAAACCCAGGCTCGACAGTTCAAATATAAGTTCTCTACCTATACACCATCCTTTCTTCCCTGATCATGTTAATTCTGTCCTGATCATAGCAAGGTGTCATCAGTCATGCCACTTCTATCCCGAAAGAACAGATGTCCATTCGTTGGCACGTGGCTGAGTTTCACATGGGTAACTTTAAAGAAACCCGCAACTGATCTCCATCAATGATCAATGATCTCTCTGACTCTCAAGAAAATCCCCTTTATCTATTTGCTGATGACTCCACCCTCTGCCATGACATCCTTCAGACAGACAGGCTGCAGCCTCTTGCCTCTCTTCAGGCCTTGACAGAATCACAAGCTGGTCAAACACTTGTAATTTGTCTTTCAATCCTGACAAATCTCACAATCTCAAGATCTGTCTCCAAAAGGACCATCTGACAACCCCCTCCTTCAATCTACTTCTTTAAATATATTGAGGAGGTCCAATCAATCAAACTCCTGGGTCTCGCTATCAGCGATGATCTTTCTTGGACAAACCTCATTTCAGCGTTGCCTTCCAAAGCCAGCGGCTGACTGGGCATCCTCCGTAGTACAAAGTTCTTCCTTGTCACACCTGAACTCCTGTCCACCTGCAAGGCCTTTGACTACAGCTTGATGGAGAACTTCTCTCCCCTCTGGTCTGGCTCCCTTGCTTCACATCTTGCTCAGCTTGATGCCGCGGAAACCAAGACCTTCAAGATCATTGAAATCTTCCGCGATGAAGCTGAGTCTATAGTTTTATCACTTTACCATCGTAGACAGGTCGCTGGTCTCTCTGTCTTCTACCGCCTCCTTTCTGTTTTTTTTTTTTTTTTTTTTTTTTTTTTTGTATACCTTGGTTGAGGCTCGTATGAGAGCTAACACACAACTCACAGCAAGGAGGCATGAGACAAGAGGGGCGGGAGTGGAAGGGACAAAACATTGGGGAACAGACACAGGTGAACTGTGGAAGGGAGAGGGATGGGGATGGGACGGGGAACATGGCGAGGAGAAGATGGACATTACAGGGACTTTCAGGAAGGAAAGCAGGAGAATTGAAGGAAGTGGGCTTGGGTGGATTATCGGGGGTAGAAAACATCGAGGATTTGGATGGGGGAAGATAAGAGGTGGTGGGGAACAGCTGTTTTGAAAGTCTGGAGGGAAGAATGGGAAAGAATAGAGTGAGGAAGTTTATTCCAAAGGCGGGAAAAAGAGGAATGAAAGAGTGAAGATGAGCAGTGACTCGTGATTTGGTATTTTTACCAGAAGGGGGTTGTTGCCGGACCTTGAGCGCCCTGTGGAAATGTGGTGGGGACAAATCGCAGAGAGAGCAGGGCGGGCAAGGCTGGAGAGGAGTCGGTAGAAGACAGAAAGACCACCGACCAACCTGCGGTGATTGAGTGAGAGGCCCAAAGACTCAGCTTAATTGCGGGAGATGCCAATGATCTTAAAAGCCCTGGTTTCGACAGCGTGAAGTCGAGAAAGGTGGGAGGCAGGAGCACCAGCCCAGAGGGGAGAGCAGTACTCCATCAGGCTACGGACAAAAGCTTTGTAAGTGGTCAGGAGCTCAAGAGGGCCGAGGAAGGACTTTGCACGACGGAGGATTCCCAGTCGGCGACTGGCTTTTGAGGCAAGGTTGGAAATGTGACTTTCCCAGGAAAGGTCATGGCAGATAGTGAGACCCAGAAGCTTGAAAGAAAAGACTTCTTCCAGAGGATTGTTGAGAAAGTGGATGGGGGGGTTTTGTAAACGGTCCTTTTGAAGAGACATAGTGAGAGTGTGAGATTTGTGTGGATTGAAAGACATGTTCCAGGTGTTGGACCAGTTTGTGATTTTATCCAGATCTGCAGTGAGCGAAGAAGCTGCTGCTTGCCGGTCTGAGGGATGACAGATGGTACGGCAGAGGGTGGAGTCATCGGCAAAGAGAAATAGAGGATTTTCCAGGGAGTCCGAGAGATCATTGATGAAAACCAGAAAAAGAACAGGGCCCAGAACGCTACCTTGAGGAACTCCAGCCTGCACAGGGAGAGGGGATGAAAGAACTCCATTTAGGGCCACACGTTGACTGCGACAGGAGAGGAAGTCTGCGAGCCATGAGTGGAGATGGCCTTGAATACCATGGGAAGAGAGTTTGGTGAGTAGGGCAGGGTGCCAGACTGTGTCAAAAGCACGTGATATGTCCAGGGATACGGCTCGGATTTCCTGTCTGGCATTGAGGACCTCCATCCATTGATGGGAGAGCAGTAGCAGCATATCCAGGGTAGAGAGACCTGGTCTGAAACCAAATTGATGATTGGAAATCAAGCCATTGGAGAAGAGGAAGGATTTCATGTCTGAAGCGATGATGGATTCCATAACCTTGCTGATGATTGGGAGAAGGCTGATTGGTCTGTAGTTACAGGGATCTGTTTTTGCACCTTTTTTATGCAGGGCAGTACCTGTTCTGTACTTTGCCCCTCCCAGGGTTTCTGCAGGGCTCACCCAGTACTGATAAATTGTGACGTAACTCCCTGCCTGTAAAGGTGGCCATCAACCTCCTTCTGGTGAAACTACCTAAATCCAGGATCACCACTCACCTCCACTCATTTGTTCCTCCTTTTTCCCCACCTGTGGAAGCAACTTCCACATTCTCTTCAATCTCATTCCTCCCCCCCCCCCCAGGTATTCAAGACAGCTGTTCATTCTCAGATCGTCCCCAATCCAAAACCATGATCTTTTCTACGCTCGTTAACCCCACCTAAATCCCTTCTAATTTTCCAGTTTTTCCTCCTTGGAATTTCTTTCTCCACAGATGCATATTTTGCATCCTGTTTTTGTCTGTTACGTCTTGATCCGTTCAGTGTGCTCGCTCTTCCACGAGCCTCGACTAAGCATCCAATGTTTTTTGTTTTTTGAATGATTTATTTGGACAAGCCACAAATAATATACAGAAAGAGTATCGAATGAAGAATAATTAGTGTACTTTACAATGTACACTAATTATTTGTTTATTTACATCTATGCACTCCACCATAATGGATGCCACGAGTTGCATCTCCATCATTATCGTAACTGAATATTCATCTACCGAAGAGCTGTGATTTTATTAATGCCAATTATAAACTCGTGCTTCTTCAATACCATTGGTTCATTGTTTTTGAATAAGTACCAAAAGTGTGCTATTTGATACAATTATTGATATTATTATAATCTACCAGTGTGGTGTCAGGAAATCTTTATGCAAAAAGGTTCCTGACCCAAAGAGGTCCATGAATAAATTGTGGTTGGGGATGACAAGATGCATCCTTGATACAGCAGCCAAATTGATGGCTGACTTTAAACATGGAAGGTTCATTTGATGAAATGTTGGGACTCCAGGTTAGGTTGACCGGCAGATTTCATCGACCCACAAACTTTCCTATTTTGAGGCATTAATCATCCAGATTCTAGTATTAACTCATTGAGGTCGCGGAAATATCCTCATAGCCTACCACTGTCGAGGATTGGCTCATTAAAGGTCATCAAGATATCCACATATCTCACCACTCTCTCCGTTGACAGCAATGGTTGACAACGTCACAAACTTCGCAAACTATTCAACACTGATCCAGCTTTATCATTCATCTGGTAACTGGTAATAAAAAGTGGCTTCAACACTGGGACCCTGAAACCGAATTGGAATCCAGGCAATGTATCACCACCACCCAATAAATTTCGCACCCAGCCCTCAATCGGCAAGATCATGGCCTCGATTACCTAACTGGCCATTTGCTTCACAAAACTTCAATCACGTTGGAACGATCAAGGACAAATGTCAAGGGATGTTGACCAAAGGTGTGCTCCTTCACAACAACATGCGTGTGACGAAGTCTACCTGTTGCACATACCTGCATTCATGGCTGTGGCTTTGAGCGGCAGGATCTCCTGAACCCCCTCCCCAGTCGGTATACCCCATTCGATCAATTTTACATGTTTCTATATTTGAGGTCCCACCTGCATGACCTCTGATTCACTGAGAACAAGCAGTTGACTCATACGACTGATATGTGAGTGTTGGAGAAATGTGAATGAAAGCTTGACAGCTTGAAGGACAAATGGAGCGAATGCAATGGAGTTGATGGGAGGGGAGAGGGGGGGGGGTTCTGCATTAATATGATGTTGTCATATCTCAGGCAGTAGTGAATATTCCGTTCGTATAACTTTCTGAACGACTTCCTTATTCACTGGGACAAACTATGTTTATCTACATCTTTTGTCGTCCACATTGATTCTCACGCAATGCTGTTGTCACCACTGTGTCCGCGTGTCATGCTCGCGTTGTGATGGTATGATGTGTTTGAAAGGCCTCCTACAACCGCTTTTTCTTTTCCTTACATTTGCCTATCAAATTGTGGCAGACGTGGAACCTCACTGTTATTTAGCATATGCCATTTCGTTACTCCCAAACCATTGCCATAACAGTTGTTATCGATCGGTACGATGTATGAAATGAATTGGACGTTGATTGGGGTATACGAACCTGCTGTGGGAAGCGAGGAGAAGCTGATGTTCCAGGTGCTTATCTTTAGTCGGAACAAAAGAGGATAAATACCCGAAATGTCAAGTTTGTCTCGTTAAGCCACTGTGGTTAGCATGGCTTGATCAACATCTTGTTGATTTCATCCATTGTTTTTACCTGTCCACCCAGATACAGATGGACAGGTGGACCTTCACTAGCACGACTACTTATTCATTCTTCTTTATCAGTACGAGTCTAATTTGAAGTGGATGAAGTGCAAGTCACTGTGCGACAGACACAATATCACCGGGCCATGACGGACCAAAATAGTCTGCCTATCATTTGGAAATTAGAAAGAAAACAGAGGTTGTTCCTCTGACATCAGATATTTCATTGTTAGCTGCACATGACAATGACAAATCTTTGTTCATTGATGTATTAATGAAGAAAAGCGACACTTGCAGTACAAAATGGCGTCTTAACGGCTCGTGGTACCGTCATCGACAAATCAAAGGCCCCAATTCAGAATAAATTGTTTTGCTCAACAAAAATTTGGACACGCAGGAAGCCGCAGATTTCCCCTCGATATTATCTCTGGGATGTGTTCCGACCTTGTCGAATTGATAGCGTATTTGCATTTTTAATAATGCCAACCATCTTTTTTTGTTGTGACATTTTTTTTATTGTGTGAGCATTAATTTGTGGATGTCAAAGATGCCGCGGTGTCTTTCACCGAGCATGGGCAAGTTATCGTCGGCACCCTGAACAAATTACAAAATCCTTCACTAAACGGCCTGGTCTTCTCGGATATTCCTCGACACCCGTAGCTGACACTGCTTGCTATCTCAGTGTGGTTGCTGTGCAGGCACAGCATCTCCCACACCATAAGCACATTCATGCGCATGGGTGTTCGCACATCATGTGCAAAAGGGCAACCATAAGATGACCCTATAAGACAGATGACCACATGGTTTAACATCCAAAAGTAGGTCACTACCATAGACTGACTCACTTGCCTTTTCACACCTTTTTCCATCACGATTCTCCAATTATCTTGAATGATTCATTTAATGGCTTTGCATGATGCATCTGACCTATCAGCGTCCTTGTCACCAGTTGATGTTTGGGGCCCCAGAGATTTACCTGTTGGCAGATACTGCCCCTAATTTTTTGCATTACATGTAGGAGAGAGTGAATCTTGATGGACAACTTCTTCAGCCGTTCCGTTTCCTTAAGGAATAGCCGAGTTGCACAGGCTCCTACATCTCTTGCCAAGCCCACTTCGATCTTTCTGCTTATTAATCCTGTGAAGTACAGTTGCGTTTGTTGTACTCTCTTCGCATCATCGTATATTAAATCTTTCCACAAGTGAGGACTCAAGTTCATTTGCATATTCTGAATTCATATTATCAAGTTGCACAACTGTAGCTTGTACAAGTCAATAAATAAAATAATAAGCAGCAGGAAATTTCTTCTCCATGAGTACAATGAAAATAATTACTGCATTTGCATAAAGAGGGTTCATCCAACCTGATTCTTTCGCATGAACTACAGAAAGCAATCAGTGATTGGTACGCAGTTGAACATCTTCCAAAGAACAATTGCAAGAAAATAAATGATGAATATTCAAAAGAATTGAATAAGTAGCAGATGGTATTCATTGAACAAAGCCTGCAGGAGTGTAATCAAGCTGCTCTCAGAACAAATTGGCAAACAATGAAAACGTACTCATTAATGAGATGGTTACAGCCGAGTCAGTCCAGAGAATGTAATCTTGAGCATGAAAATGGAGTGATGTCAAAGGACCATAAAAAAAAAACATCCTGATAACATGCAGGATAGGCACGTGTTGGGCCGCACCCAAAGCTCCAAGCTAAACGAGATGGAAACTGCACACACTCGGGATTCATATCCCATGGAAAGCTGGCTTAAGACGAAATGGGGGCAACACGTCAACTTAATTTAGTGGTTGTGAAATACACCTCCACTCACATGTGAATAGCCAAAAAAAACCCCGGCTTATCCTAATTATATATTTTTCACCCTCCAGCGGTTTTCAATCAAATGAATCGGTCAATGTGGGAAAGATGGCAGGAACCTTACTTACATTCATGGGTTCATTGGGAAATATAATAAGATAAAGGGCACAAGACAGGCTTTGACAAATCCAGACAGGTAAAGACAAAATTCATAAACACAATGCACGACTAGAAGGACACTCGATCGAGCGCATACCTCCACCCCGTAATGCATGATCCACGAGAACATATCGGGCGCAATACATTTTTGAGATATCGTGCTATGTATCCTTTTTGGCCCTTTCTCTCAATGGTAAAGAATCACTTTGAAAATTAAATAATTCTCGTATCCAGGTCCAGATTCCTATCTTCGCCAAAATCGATTCCCACCCACAACACCTTGAGATATTGTGCTTTATATCGGTTTATCCCGATCTTGCAATGGTGAAGATTCACTTAACAAATTATCAGATCTAGATCCGGATCCAGATCTTCAACAAAACTGAATCAATTCTTCCTTGTAACGTACCCGACATGTCCAACAAGTTTCATCCGAATCCGTCGACAACTTTTTGAGATATCGTGCTATATATTGGTTAAGCCCTGTCTCTCAATGGTGAAGAATCACTTTTAAACATTCTAGTCTTCGGATCCAGATCTTCACCAAAATCTAATCAGTTCGTTCTTGTCAGACACCGAACCTGTCCACAAAATTCCATCCAGATCTGTCCACAATTTTTGAGATATCCTGTACACAGGCAAACAGACAGACAAACCGGTAGGCGGCGATGGGTCGCCGAGCATGGAAACAATAAGATATAGAGCAAAATGGATATCATAAAGCAGATAGGGAATCACCTTAAGATTATGCATATCAAATCTCATCCAGTTCCATATACTGATAACTACTCGGTATCCATTTGAATGAAAATGCGGTTTGAAATCGGGAATCCCCAAAGTTTGAGGGGGTGCTGTGGGTGAACAAAGATGTAAATCCAAAATCTGGCTCGAGTGTTTGTGCACAATGTATTCCAGACGATTGGTGTCAATTTTCATGACCATCCGACCATAACCCTAGGAGGGGTAGCATTTGGCGCGAAGGCACCTCCAGCTCTCGCATATTATCGATTTTTGCACTAATTGACCTTTGACCCCTGACCTAAGCGAAATCGGTCAATATGTCCTGAGGCAAAGTTGTAGTACTCATTGGGTACCATAAACCTGCAAAGTTTCATTTGTATCGATGCACTCACCTGGTCGCTCGGGGGCCTTCAATTTTCGCCAATTTTCATGCATACCCTAATTGCAGAGCGCACTGCGGGTAAAGTGTTCCATATATAACAAAAACCGGAATATATTTGATAGAGCATCACCTGTAGATCATTCGTGCCAAATTTCATAACCCTACGTGGGATAATGGCTTTCGGAATTGATTTTGCATGAACAGTACTGATTTTGAAGGTTTTTCGGTTGTTGCAAGGGAACCAAAGCGTCCCTACCAACTATCACACTTTCCAAAGCACTAGGTCATAAGATGTATCTACCACCCGAGTTTGGTCAAAATCCGCCCACGTTTACTACCAATTATGCTGATGACGAACGAACAAACAGACAGAATTACTGACAATAAGGGTTATCTATTTCGGCGACCCAACAAACAGACAGAAAGGGGTGAAAACAATCTCCTTCACCTTAGTGGCAGAGGTAATGAAAGGAATCGTGATCACTATGGACTCACGCACACACAATAAACATTTAAAAAGAACTGTATGAGGCAACCATTTAAAAGAAATAACCATTTAAAGTTTAAACAGAACTGGCAGTTTGTCATCAAATTGCAGCGTGCCTCAGGATGTGGCGAAGTGCTCCACAGTAGCTTAGAGCATGGAATACCTCCATCAAGGGGTGACCAGTCAGAGAGCACTGGTAAGGGAGACAGCCAGAGACCAAGAACCCCCATCTTCAAAGGTCTAAACCCCCACTCCTCCTCCATTATCCTGTCCTCAGGGCGTTCCAGTCAGCGTCAGCGGATCGAAACAATTGGTGCTGTAGCTGTCAAGCAGTTAGAATAATGGCATGCCACCTTTATCTCTTGCTTCACCACACACATCTGGAGTCAGTTAATGAAAGTGGTTGTGAGTAAGATGATGTAAATAGCATCCTTGGATATATGGATTACCCAAAAATGCATAAAGAAGGCATCCCACAACTTCCGATCTTATCGATGATTGATTCTGCACAACATGAACTCAGCAACTGGTTGAGTGAATTATTGCAACCTTGTTCTCGAGGAATTCTCTGACTATATAAAGAAAGACTCATTCACGTTTGCTAAAACTACATGTGAATTAGAGCTGGACCAGAATGCTGTGACTATGTGCTCCTTTGACATATCAGCCTGTTCATGAATGTTCCTCTCAAAGAAGACATTAATACATGTGCGGCATCACTGTTCTGTGGCAACCTGGAACCAGCCATGGCAACCTTGAACCACTCTATTTGTGAAGCGGTCTTTGTGTAACTCAATGAGCTCAAGTAGAAGAAAGATGGTGTGCAGCAGAAGGAGGAGGAAGAAGAAGAAGAAGAAGAAGAAGAAGAAGAAGAAGAAGAAGAAGAAGAAAAAGAAGAAGACGGTTCGGGACTCATGGATATGCAGGGAGGAAGGTAGTTTTTTTTCCTTTAAATTTAAGACAAGAATCAGAGTGTTTAGTTGTGAGGGATGTGGGGCATTGGGAAAGTGGGGAATATAGGAATATAAGGTAATAGGGAGAGAATACAAATAAAAACGATCATTCACCTGGAGGGGAAGGATGGGTAGGCCTCAAGGAACCGGGAAAGACAAGGTCGACGAAAACTCACAAAATAGCACGATTTTTTTAAACAAAACCGAACTGGGAACACACAGAAACATGTCGCTGAGAACATAAACAGTTAAACGGGACAAAAATCGAGCGGAAACTTAATTTTGAGAAAGTCGGCAGAGACCCCTGAGAAAACCTGCCCTTGCTGCAAACCTAAAACCAGAAGTCTGGAATTTGGACCAGAGAAGTGTTTCGGTTTACGTTATCCTGCCATGGAGAGGTAAAATCTCTCAAAGGTTTGAAAAACAGGTGAAACAGGTGGTTTCACAGTGTTAAAACTCTGCTGCAATTAGATTGATTTGTTTTACTAACCACAAATTGCTCCCCTCAGTGCAGAAAGATGTGCTCCCTGTCACAAAACTGAACATTGCCACTTATGAGTGAGTATCAGTTCCAGTGTGATGCCAGGTACATAGGTCACACATCCCTCAGATTTGAGGACTGGATCAAGCAGCACATCCCATTGGCAATCCAGAATAGCTTGGAGATTGATCGACTACAACCAACTCATGCTTGCAAGAACCCAACAAGAATGCCTGCTCAAAAAAGTAATTCTGCCATTGATCAGCACCTCCTGAACAATCCTGAATGTGCGCAACTATCACCGAGTGGTTGCAGATTCTGGCACGTGCACGTACCGAAGCCACATTTATACACACACGAGCTCCTGTTCTTTGCAATCAAAAAGAGTTTGTGCCCACACTGCATCTATTCTGACCTTGTGCCATTATAATGGGAGGTCTCTGGTTTCTTCGGTGCCTCGTCGCCATGATTTGTATGTACGGTATGTTCTTGTCAGTAACAGTCTTAAGAGCCAATCCCCAATTGTCTGAGCGAAAAAGACGTCAATTTTTTTTTCTTTTCCTTCTGCATATCCGGTATTCTTGCGTTTGTCATGTCGGGCTGCAAGACGAAAAGCTTTGACAATGTCGATTCTTCTTTCTGTACATGTATATAGTACATCTGGTTGCATTTTTTGGTTGTATTTGACTTTTTCTTTACAATTTACAACTCCCAAACCGTAATCATATATATATATATATATATATATATATATATATATATATATATATATATATATATATATATATATATATATATATATATATAATTTTATATTTTTACCCACGTTTCGGCCAAAGACATGAGAAAACACTCACTTATACTTCAATATAAATTACCATGGACACAAGAACACGATGACAAATCGACACAATTTATGGGATTTAATGCATCCCATCATCATGAACCATATGCTCAAAATGGGATCATCAAAAGGCCACTGGACTGTACAACCAACTTCACTTTATCTGACCTCCCCCCACCACAAAAAAATTAAAAGACGAGGAAAACGCAGGCCAACTCATTAAATGATTTGACTAATCTTCTGTGATAATTTGGATGGAGGCATGCATGCTCTCTGGAATGGTAATTCGGATCTCGACAGGAATTGTAATTAGGACAGACACTAATTATTCTTTTACACTTCTCAAGTGATGATGAGTAAGAAAATACAAATGAGAGGCACATGACATTTCACACAAAGCATAATAAATTTGCACAAAGGTAGTATTTGTTAATACGTTCAATGATCAATGGAATGCTGCTGAAATGCTTTGATTCGTTTCCATTCGAAACAAGAGGCATAATCATTATGAAAACCTCAATCAATTTGTTTGAAAAAAAAAAACAGAAGTGAAGCTTTATATTCAGTAGGTTTAATTGTTATTGTGCAGGACTTCACACATTTAGTGTGGTGCCACTTGTCTGCTGTCATTGCCTGCCAGACAAGGGTAAAAGCTTGAGCACTTCCCGACGAATGTCTATATCCCGAAGATATATCCCATATCCCGAAGAATGTGAGGATACATGTATCGTACACGCACATGATGATGGTGAGACAAAAGCAATAATGATTTCAGTTTCTAAGATTTTTTTTTTCTTCAATGCTCTGTCTTCCAAACAGGGTCTGCCAATTTGGCTCCACGGGAGCTTGTTTGGCAACAAGACTTCGGAGGCTTCGAGCCGCTGGTTGCAGCAAATTTGACTTCATTGCTGCATTACCGCTCACTCTCACTACAGGACCTTACCCATGGTAAGTGCAGGGGAGAGCCTTTTAGCCATTTTGGTGAAATCATTCGTCAACCACCGGGAGTACAAACCACTTGGGAACATAGAGCTGCATTGTGTCAGAAGAAAATTCAACATATTTTTGCCTCCCACACAAATTCAGCTGGATACAAAAGACATATAGAGATCATATGTGTGGAGTAATGCTTCATCAGAGGCATGTTCCAAATGATATACAAACAAGATACTCACAAGAACATAAGAAATATCACTTTACCCACCTGTATTTTTTTAAATGTTGGTTGTTAGAAAGAATGTGTGTGTGTGTGTGTGTGTGTGTGTGTGTGTGTGTGTGTGTGTGTGTGTGTGTGTGTGTGTGTGTGTGTGTGTGTGTGTGTGTGTGTGTGTGTGTGTGTGTGTGTGTGTGTGTGTGTGTGTGTGTGTTTTGTCTTCCTCACTGTTATAACAGATTTTAACCATCTTTTTTCAAAAACTCAAAATTGTGTCCTGGCTGTGCTATAATGCAGCAAAACAGAAAACAATGCGTTCATGTTGCAAACCATGCCTCTTGTTCACAAATCGTGCTGCAATGGGACACCATTTGTTTTCCCTTCCGATGTATTCAGGGAATCTTGCGTGTATGTATTGTTATGGGTTTTGGGGTGAGCGCAGGGTTCATAAGGGGGTTGCTTGGACCCGTCACTCAACCGCCGACCCTGAAACTGCAAGCCATGGATAACTCCACAGCCCGACGGGTTGCAAGGCAACCACAGACACCGGTTGGGCTAACTAGTTTGAGCAGGGTCCTCGTGCCTAGCGTTGCATTACCTTACCTGTTGAGCAAGTTTTCTCAACTCGGGAACCGCGTTCTCTACATCCCACCTCATCTGCTTATTGTGGTATGGCCGAGTAAAACCATAGGTGGGGAACTGGCTAAACTAATGGAGCAAATTTCTGGGGTATAACAACCCATCTATTTATTACATATGCTATGTTGAACCAATGAAGGAAAAAGACAACTGGGCAGGTTTGAAACCGTTTACCAAGAAAAGCACGTCTTTTCCGCAACAATCAAGTATTTACAGAATGCAGTATCATAGCGAAAGCAATTATCCTTTTGCAAGTTAAAGCCCCTCTTACAATCTTAGACAAGGACACAAGACATGTGCACCATATTGATCTTGGAAAAGCAGAGAGGAAAAACAAGAAGATAGAAGCAGTTTTAGGCTTTGTGTTTGCGACTTGGAAGCATATAACATAGCATATGTGCAGCATATGCAGGTGCATATGCACCTGTGCAGCATATGTACTTCCAAATAGCATATACTTGGAGAGGTGCAGCATATGTGGGGTAAGCTTAGAGAAAAAGTTGTGAGGTGCGTGTCAGTGCCTCGCCCAGCCGGGACAGAGGTTAATCGTTGATAGCTCTTTTGAATCATTGATAACTATTCATGCGTCTCAAGTTTTCTAATTAGGGTTTCTTTGAGAAAGAAAGAAAAGATCGTGTAAGTTAGAATGGATCTGTTGTGCACTAATGACCTCGTGCCACCGTCTGTTCTCATCTCAGCTCAGGGGCAGTCTGTCTCAGCTCAAGGCAGCCTGTCAGCCCAGCGCAGCCTGTCTCAGCCCATCACAGCCTGTCTTGAAGCCTGTCTCTGCCCAGCACAGCCAGTCTCAGCCCAGAGCAGCTTGATCTGGCAGGCATTCCTTTGTCACGAACAAGCAGGCAGTCTATTCCACAAACAGGTTCCCAGTGTCCTTAACAACCGTGAACATCTCTGACCACTCACCTTTTATCTCTCCTGGGCCAGGCGTGTCCTCAAGGGAGAAAAGTTTGTGGGCACACTCTCCGACCCTGTGCGAGGCATCCTCATTAGCTCGCGCTTCCCAAGGCTTTCCCAAAAGTTTGATTGCGGTGAGGAGGTCGCAGATAGCTTCGGGAAGAATCCTTGGATGACACTGCCATGATTGTACTTCAAGGGTCGATTGTGATTGCGGTTGCGATGGTTCTTCCGAGTGCTGGGATTGCCTTGTTATGTAATATGGCTTTGAGTATGTTTGGTAACATAATGTGTGTGCTGCAAAAACATGTTGGGTTGTGTGCATTATTTGTGCTGTGGGAAAGGTGCAGGAAATTGGGGGGGGGAGGTGGGGATGGGGGATTGCCAATAGCTAAGAGTGTCTATCAAGGAGGCGAAGAAGGGCTTTGACAGAAGATCCAGGTTGGAGTGGAGGAAGTAAAGGAACAGCAAGGTAATCTAAAGGCCCGGTCACACCTTGACGTTTTAGCCAACGTATGCCGATTTTTGAATTTTTTTTCTAAAACGCTGGCACAGGTTGAATACGTTATGGGTAAGTTTTGATAACATTGAGAGCATGCTGAAAAACACTGCCATACGTCATTGTACGCTGGCTTTAAACGTTGTACTTTTTGGTTATCCTCAAATTTTTTCATGCTTGAAATTTCACGACGTATGCCGGCGTATGACTCACACGTTCCGCTACGCTGGCTACAAGTTGTATGCACGGTCTGCGATCGTTGACAGACGTCAACACATGCTACTTGTAAGTTAATCATAAGTTGAGACACGCCGAGGTAATGTTTAGCGTACCCGAAACTTATTTCTAACCTATGATTAACGTGTTGTTGGCACGTTACGCGATCGTTGCCACACGTCGACAGATGTTACTTTTAAGTTACTCATAGGCTGAAAGACGTCGGTATAATGGATCGTCCTTGCATCAGCGTCCACGGCCACGGCCAGGACACTTATTTGCAGCATTCTTCAAACTTTTCTTCGGCATGACGAAGATGTTCACACTTCGATGTCTAGCTTGGCTATGATTCCAATTGTCCATCGGCAGCGTCTATTTAAAATAGTCGAGTTTGAGCGTTTTAACACGTTCAGAAGAAACGCTTCAAATTTCCAAACCCCAGTGTCAAAAAACAAAGGCGAGTGACAGCAATTTAAATCGTTCATTGTAAACAATGAAAATAGCTGAGTGGTACCGTTTAAAAGTCGTTGAGTGTAAAAAAAATCCAATTGTTGAGCGCAAGCGTCTCCTTTCAATAGTGGAGATGCAGCCATTTAAATCGTTCGTTGTAAACAATGAAAATAGCTGAGTGGTAGCGTTTAGAAGTCGTTGAGTGTAAAAAAAATCCAATTGTTGAGCGCAAGCGTCTCCTTTCAATAGTGGGGTTTGAGCGATTTAGCACGTTCAATAGAAACGATTAAAATTTCCGATCGCCAGCGTCAAAAAACAAAGGCGAGTGACAGCAATTTAAATCGTTCATTGTAAACAATGAAAATAGTTGAGTGGTACCGTTTAAAAGAAGTAGAGTGTAAAAAAAATCCAATTGTTGATTGCAAGCGTCTACTTTCAATAGTGGAGATGCAGCCATTTAAATCATTGAGTGGCAGCCTATGAATAGCAAACCCTACGTCACCGGCAAAGATAAACTGCCGCACGATATGGATAAGTTAGGCTATCGTTGGGCATAGTTTGTGAACGCCGGCTTCACGATAATTATTCGTTGGTATATCGTATCTATAAGTAATCAAAGCGCTCTATGCACATTATTAGTTCATTGTGCATTTATCCAACCCGTTATGAATAGACCTAAATCGTAAAAACAAGCTATAGCTCATTGTTGAAAAAGCCCCATAAAAAATTAGCCGCGAAGAACTTCAAACAATGGTGAAAAGATGTCTCCTACCCGTGGATACGCGGACGCAAGGACGATCCATCATAACCCACACCCTCCCCCTCACACTCACCTACTACTGCCAACATGAACAAACTACTACTAATACTAATACTAATACTAATACTGATACTGATACTGTTACTGTTGACATGGACATCGACTCAAAAAGGACTCGAAAACACTGTTGGGTTCCCCTTTTATGAACACCATTTTTATATACCAATTCCCAAAACCACTGGGAACACCTCTTTATATGGCAGTTGTAAGCTAGAAACACGTTCTTTTTTTTTTTGTCGACCGGAAGACGTCATTGGAATACGTCTACATACGTCGATGTGTGTTGGGACTACGTAAAGAATTGGTTCAAAGCACGTCAAACATAAGTTAGAAATAAGTTTCGCGTAAAAAAGACATTACCGCGACGTGTTTCGACTTATGAGTAGCTTATAAGTAGCCTTTGTGGACGTGTGTAAGCGTCCACATATCGTGTGTAAAACTTATCCCCATCGCATGCGGAACGTGTGTCATACGCCGAGTACGTCCAAAAATTTTGAACATGTTTAAAATTTCTTCACGTACTCTACTTACTACGACGTATGATAGCGTACTTTAGCATTGTACTCACATATACCAAACTTACTCATACCGTATTTGACGTGCCCCAACGTTTTAGACACATTTTTCTTAGGTCGGCATACGCTGGCAAGATCGCCAAGGTGTGACCGCGATGTTGTCACTTCCATTTCTATGGCAGTTATGATTCGAATCGTTGTGCGTCAGCCTTTTAATAGGCTACGTCACGACATCGTCGGTGATGCGTGCAACGCGCTATGCCTAAGTTAGACTATCGTTGGGCATCGGTTGTGTAGGCCGACAACAGGTTCAGCATTCATTGGTATAAGTTATCTATAACACAACGAAACGTTCTGTGTCCGTTACCAATGCATCATACATAAGACCAAGTCGCTATGAATACGTCCGAATCTTAAAAAAAAAAAACATCAAAAGTTCAACGTAAGCCAGCGTTTTACATACATTTTAATACGTTGCCATCGCTGGCTAAAACGTCAAGGTGTGACCGGGCCTTAAGAGAAGATAAGGATCCGGACCCAGATAATAAGCACCCGAGAGTATTTAGGGAAGTGGCTGAACAGGTAAGCGAGATGTTAACGGATATTTTCAAGAGCTCACTGGAGTCACGACAGGTACCGGAGGATTGGAGAATGGCAAATGTAACACGATTATTTAAGAAAGGATCCAGAGAAGAATTGGGGAATTGTAGTCCTGTTCGTTTGACTTCAGTTGTGGGGAAGGTGTTGGAGACATTAATTAGGGACCAGATGTGGAACCATTTAAATAAATACAACGTAATTAAAGGTAGTTAGCATGGGTTTACCAAAGGTAGTTCCTGTCGA
Source organism: Eptatretus burgeri (assembly GCF_056783735.1). Classification (NCBI taxonomy): domain Eukaryota; kingdom Metazoa; phylum Chordata; class Myxini; order Myxiniformes; family Myxinidae; genus Eptatretus; species Eptatretus burgeri. The sequence goes on along the minus strand of NC_140961.1, from coordinate 6,208,146 downwards.
ACAAATCTTTTAGAGTTCTATGAAGCAGTGTCTGATTGGGTGGATGATGGAAAGGCAGTGGACATAGTGTATCTAGACCTTAAGAAGGCATTTGATAAGGTACCACATCGGAGTTTTTTGGCTAAGGTGAGGGCTTGTGGAGAGGCTAGTCAGGTAGCTAATTGGATCGCAAACTGGATGAGTAATAGGAAGCAAAGAGTGGCTGTGAGTGGGAGGATGTCTTGCTGGAGGATGTATGTAGTGGGGTACCTCAGGGATCAGTACTTAGACCATTTCTATTCATTATTTATGTCAATGATTTGGATAATGGGGTGAAGAGTAAGCTTTCCAAATATGCAGATGATACGAAGCTTCGAGGTAAGGTGGATAGCAGAGACAGTGGTGGACAGATTCAGGAAAGTATTGATACTTGCATAGATTGGGCAAAAGATTGGCAGATGTAATTTAACCTGAGCAAGTGTAAGGTGTTGGGGGATGGGGAAGAACAATGAAAAGATTATGATGTTAGTGGGAAGATTATGATGATGTAATTTTGATTGTGATGTAAGATTAAGATGTGGAAGATTACATGACGTAAGGGGTAATTTTGGAGTGTGTCACACAGGAGAAGGATCTGGGGGTGGTAATAGATATGGGAGGTGAGCAGGCAGCACAGTTCCAGGCAGCTATAGGTAAAGCAAATAGGGTTTCAGGTTATATTCGGAGGGGGATCAATTATAGATCAAAAGAGGTGGTGTTAACATTGTACAGGAATTTAGTGAGGGCCACATCAAGAACATTGTGTGCAGTTTTGGTCACCTCAACTTAGGTAGGGTGTATATGCATAGAGAGGGTTCAGTGCAGGGCTTCAAGATTGATTCCAGGCCTAGCTAGACTCAGCTATGAGGATCGGCTGAAGGAGATAGGACTTTATACACTGGGAAGGAGGTGGTTATGAGGAGATATGATAGAGATGTTTAAGATAATGAAGGGTATGGACAAAATAAGTGAAGATGAATGGTGGGATCAATGGCCTCCACCTGCGTCTGAATTTCCTTGTGTTTCCTTGTGAACCCTTGCAGCAAATGATAACTTTTTTGTTGGTCATTTCAAGGCAAAGTGTCCGTAAATTTCACGGTAAATTCTGCCATGACCAAAATGGATCCCATAGTAAAACCTCTGCCACCGATGGTGAACGGAGGTGATATTTTCACCCCTGTCTTTTTGTCTGTTTGTTTGTTTTTCTGTGAGCAGAATATCTCAAAACATCATCGACGGATTCAGAACAAACTTAGTGGCTGGGTTGGGTGTGAGACGCGGACAAATTGATTTGAATTTGGTGAAGATCTGAATCCACATCCGGAAACGAGAATTATTATTTTTTAAAATTAATTCTTCACCATTGAGAGAGGGCGGTCACAAATGATATGTTGGCGATGTCTCAAAAAGTTTCAATGGATTACAACATAACTTGGTGGATGAGTTGGGTAGGTGACAAGATCAAGGCAATTAGATTTTGGTTAAGGTCCGTATGCGGATGCAGCCTATCAGCGGCACACAAACCGTGAACTGTTCAGCCTGGCAGAGGTTTGTACTCGAGTGCCGTTCAAGTAAGTAATGGAATTCCTAATACTGCTGCGTGAGGATGTATTTTAAGCCACAACCTCGAGTTGTCGCTTTTCTTTTGAAAAAAGTCGTCGCTTTTTTTATCCATTTCCATTGTTGCTACGCACTTTACCCACCTTGATTGCAATCCCTTCCTCATCTGTTCATTTATTTAATCAGTACTTAATATGCAGAGAAAATATTATACTCTCATTCGGTGTTTGTTTTTCATCAAAAAAAACTCACTCATGAAACTTCTAATTAATCCACAGCAAATTTTCAGTAATTGGAAATTTCAGCATTTGGATACAGAGTTTTCATCAAATTTGACATTTTCTCTGAATACTGTTCTGCAAAGGTATCAAGCATAATCAGGAGAATGAATGTCATTAAGAGAATCCCAGATTATATTTTTTAATCTGCTTTGCATTGGGGTTTGTGCAGCAATTTCTGCCGTTTCATCCAGAATGTGTGCAGATTGTGTTCAATTATCATGTGTTATGTATTGGTGTAAAAACAGGTTTTTTTTTACTTTCCCATCCCTCCCACAAACACAATAACAACTCAAAAGCATCTGAAAATGCTAAGCCCGTCTCTGTCCTCCTTGTACTCATCCTCAACTTGATGAAAACAACAGCTGGAAAAAAAAAAACAAGTTTAATATGTTGTTGCGGCCACCGAGACACCAGCTTGTCACTCAGGGGGATTAATCCCAGGTTGTCCTCGGAAGAGCCGGACCTGGGGCCACCGCTCACAATTAACGTGGCGATACGGTGGGTTGTTTTAAAACCACGAACGCCACCCAGTTAACCACGAGTTCCGGTGTCCACCGTCTAATTATTCCGTTTAACGAGAGGTCACGTGGTTACCTGAGTGGGAAGTGCGCCCTCGGCAAAGCACCAATGTTTTCTCGATGAGATTTTTATTCGGGTGGCCGAGCGTTTTAACTGTTGGTGCGTGCTGACGATTTTTTGGTCAAATCTGTGGTAATTACCTCCCAGTCTATCTCGGTTCGAACAATGCAAGACCAATGGAAGGAAAGGACAAACACAGACAGGTTTGAAGTCAATAAATAATTTATTAAAAATAAAATAAATAAATGAAAATAACTTTTTATTTTCTGAGGTAAATAAAGAATAAATTTCAAAGCAAAATCAATCAAAATTCCAGGAAAGAGACAAAAAGCAGATGCTTATTGGGGGGGGGGGGGGGTTGGCTTACAGCTAAACACAGACAAGGGTACCCAACATATCATTCGGGTGGGGGGGGGAAGAATCATCTCGCTCACCAGAGTAGTCGTCCTTGAAATGAAAACGTCCTGAAATGTGTGCTTGCTTGTCACGTCCGAGATCAGCACCCAGCCTTGCCGTGCACCCTCTCGTGAACAGCCTTGAATGCCAGTCGATGTCTGGGGGCATGGAGATTGTCTGTCGCGGGTATAGACCATGGTGTTGTTGGTGACCGACCCGTGCCTCACTTGTTGGCGGCGCTGCTCACACCCACACGCACAGCACACGCTCGCTTGCTCACTTGCGGGCTTGCACACTTCCTCTCTGGTTCGCTTCTTCCCTCGCGTGCTTCAACTCTCGCTTTCTTTCTCGTTCTCTTCTCCCTCTTCTTTCTCTCGCCCTTTCACTTCTCTCGCCTCCGCTTTCCTTTCACTTCTCTCGCCTCCGCTTTCCTCTCGCCCTTTTACTTCTCTCGCCTTCGCTTTCCTCCTCAGAACGAACCTCCAATTCGTTTTATATCTGCGGTCGCAGTCCGCCCCAAGCTCACCCTGCCCCACTTGCGCACGGTTACCATGATGCCCCGTGCACTCTCAAAAAAGGCGGGTGTCGGAGCTCGCGAAAGAACGTTGCTGGGGAAAAACGAGGGCGGGTTTCAGAGCTCGCGAAAGAAATGTGTGTAAACGTGTCTGTCGTAAAGAAAAAAGCTTCCCATAAGAGAGGGGATCCATTATTTACCCTTCTCAACGCATCACATTAAAGATCCCATTACACATGGGGATGGGGCTAATCTGAACATGCATTTAAGGAAATAACTGTCTGAGGACCTGGATGTGTGGATGCATTCATCAGACCGGATTTTGAAATCCGTAACAATATTAATTGGTGTTCCCCATATTCTTACATTAATGGTTTGTTGAAAATTTGATGACAAAAGCTGAAATGGGAAAAAAAAGAGAAGTTATGCCTCGACAGACACTGAAGGTCAAAGGGAAAATAAATAAACACGGTCTCATCAGCGCGATTTGTAATTCCTGTGACTTTGCCCTTTGATATTTTGACCAAATTATAAATTCGTCTTCGCCATATTTGTCTCATCAATGGGTGTTGTGTGTTTTTTACCAAGAACATGCCACCTCCCCTGAGAGGAAGAGGAAGAAAAAATACAAAAATGTAAAATAAATAGATTTGAAAATATATCATTAATTATGTATATATATATATATATATATATATATATATATATATATATATATATATATATATATATATATATATATATATATATTTGCATTTTTCATAGGTGTTGATAAATCAGTGTGGTTGATGTCGCGCAGACATGATGGGCTGAATGGCCTCCACCTGTGTCTCATTCCCTTGTATTTCCTTGTATGACCTTGTATATTCTCATCATAAGTGTTGAAAAATTGATGACAAAAGCTCAAAAAAAGTTATGGCCCAGACACACACACATGCACACACACACACACACACACACACACACACACACACACACACACACACACACACACACACACACACACACACACACACACACACACACACACACACACTTGCCAAACTCCATCATCTGTTGCACGTGTCAACGGGCTGACAACACAGTTTACTAATATACATGGGCTGTTCATTGATTGACAAAGTAAATTATTTGGCCCTGGTTTATAGAACTAACAGCAATGATGTTACATATATCTATTTCAAAGGAAACTTGTTAATGTATTAAATTGTAACTTACACGTCGTCATCATCATCATCATCATCATCATCATCATCATCATCATCATCATCATCATCATGTCTTGAGATTCTTGATTGACATGTATTGTTGAGAGGGTGTCGGTTTTTCATACCTGTACACCTGATACTCTTGATTGACATACATTATTGAGAGGACGTCGCTGCTTGACACATGTACACCTGATATTCTTGACTGACATGTATTGTTGAGAGGGTATCAGTGTTTGATACCTGTACACCTGATATTCTTGATTGACATGCATTATTGAGAGGATATTGGTGCTTGATACCTGAACACTTGATACTCTTGATTCAAATGTATTGTTGAGAGGGTATCAGTGTTTGATACCTGTACACCTGATATTCTTGATTGACATGCATTATTGAGAGGATGTCGGTGCTGGATACCTGTACACTTGATACTCTTGATTGACATGTATTGTTGAGAGGATGTCGGTGCTTGATACCTGTACACTTGATACTCTTGATTGACATGCATTATTGATAGGGTGTCGTTGTTTGATACCTGTACACTTGATACTCTTGATTCAAATGTATTGTTGAGAGGGTATCAGTGTTTGATACCTGTACACCTGATATTCTTGATTGACATGCATTATTGAGAGGATGTCGGTGCTGGATACCTGTACACTTGATACTCTTGATTGACATGTATTGTTGAGAGGATGTCGGTGCTTGATACCTGTACACTTGATACTCTTGATTGACATGCATTATTGATAGGGCGTCGTTGTTTGATACCTGTACACTTGATACTCTTGATTCAAATGTATTATTGAGAGGGTGTCGGTGCTGTTGCGGCATTCTTTTGGTAAGGCTTATTTCTGACTTCTTTGCCATTGCCTTCTCAGCAGTTAGTCAGGACAGAAATTGGTAGTTTGTTCAGGGTAATGGCGATAACTCACCTCCTCTTCACAAAATACACCATCGGACCTTCAACTGTGCTGACAACTAATGCTGGCAGACGAGTCCTCCAGCTAAACATCCTTTGACTTTGATAGACAACACACACATTGTTACCACTCCTGACATGTAAAACACCAGGGTGATAGTTTATACCCTGGTCGAGATTTAAACCCAGGCTAAACACCTCTCAACTAACTTTCCCACCCGATGTTATCACAGTATTAAAATATATATAGTCTCCTAAAGAAATAACAAATAAAAACATGTTGATGTAGTACAGCATTGAAAAGGTGTTCCTTCAAATACTCCTTGCATACAGTATGGTTACATTGTGCACATCTTGTGATTTGTAAGCCTGAACATGATTTAATACACTAGTAGAAATTGTGTTTTGTTTTCATGGTCACTGAATGTCGTCCACAATCAAGAGAAAATGAATTTTCTCAAGTAAATGTTGAAAAACGTATGTTAACTCCTGTGGCAAAGGAGATAAACAAATGTTCTGAGTATGATCCGTTCCACAAAGAAAGGACAAGGAGCTGATTGATGGATCTTTATCTTCCCAGAGAAGTCACATGGATCTACAGTTGCTCTGTGGAGAAGCTGCTGGGTCAGTTTACTGAGCAGAGAAACAGCAAGCTCTGTGTGCTCACAGAGAAACAGCAAGCTCTGTGTGCTCACAGAGAAACAGCAAGCTCTGTGTGCTCACAGAGAAACAGCAAGCTCTGTGTGCTCACAGAGAAACAGCCAGCTCTGTGTGCTCACAGAGAAACAGCAAGCTCTGTGTGCTCACAGAGAAACAGCAAGCTCTGTGCGCTCACAGAGAAACAGCCAGCTCTGTGTGCTCACAGAGAAACAGCCAGCTCTGTGTGCTCACAGAGAAACAGCAAGCTCTGTGTGCTCACAGAGAAAGAGCCATCTCTGTCTGTTCACAGAGAAACAGTCAGCTCTGTTTGTTTCCAGAGAAACAGCAAGCTCTGTGTGCTCACAGAGAAACAGCAAGCTCTGTGCGCTCACAGAGAAACAGCCAGCTCTGTGTGCTCACAGAGAAACAGCCAGCTCTGTGTGCTCACAGAGAAACAGCAAGCTCTGTGTGCTTACAGAGAAACAGCAAGCTCTGTGTGCTCACAGAGAAACAGCAAGCTCTGTGCACTCACAGAGAAACAGCAAGCTCTGTGTGCTCACAGAGAAACGGCCAGCTCTGTGTGCTCACAGAGAAACAGCCAGCTCTGTGTGCTCACAGAGAAACAGCCAGCTCTGTGTGCTCACAGAGAAACAGTAAGCTCTGTGTGCTCACAGAGAAACAGCCAGCTCTGTGTGCTCACAGAGAAACAGCCAGCTCTGTGTGCTCACAGAGATACAGCCAGCTCTGTGTGCTCACAGAGAAACAGCAAGCTCTGTGTGCTCACAGAGAAACAGCCAGCTCTGTGTGCTCACAGAGAAACAGCCAGCTCTGTGTGCTCACAGAGAAATAGCCAGCTCTGTGTGCTCACAGAGAAACAGCCAGCTCTGTGTGCTCACAGAGAAACAGGAAGCTCTGTGTGCTCACAGAGAAACAGCAAGCTCTGTGTGCTCACAGAGAAACAGTAAGCTCTGTGTGCTCACAGAGAAACAGCCAGCTCTGTGTGCTCACAGAGAAACAGGAAGCTCTGTGTGCTCACAGAGAAACAGCAAGCTCTGTGTGCTCACAGAGAAAAAGGAAGCTCTGTGTGCTCACAGAGAAACAGCCAGCTCTGTGTGCTCACAGAGAAACAGCCAGCTCTGTGTGCTCACAGAGAAACAGGAAGCTCTGTGTGCTCACAGAGAAACAGCAAGCTCTGTGTGCTCACAGAGAAACAGCAAGCTCTGTGTGCTCACAGAGAAACAGCAAGCTCTGTGTGCTCACAGAGAAACAGCAAGCTCTGTGCGCTCACAGAGAAAGAGCCATCTCTGTCTGTTCACAGAGAAACAGTCAGCTCTGTTTGTTCACAGAGAAACAGTCAGCTCTGTTTGTTTCCAGAGAAACAGCAAGCTCTGTTTGTTCACAGAGAAACTGCAAGCTCTGTGTGCTCACAGAGAAACTGCAAGCTGTGTGCTCACAGAGAAACAGCAAGCTCTGTGCGCTCACAGAGAAAGAGCCATCTCTGTCTGTTCACAGAGAAACAGTCAGCTCTGTTTGTTCACAGAGAAACAATCAGCTCTGTTTGTTCACAGAGAAACAGTCAGCTCTGTTTGTTCACAGAGAAACAGCAAACTCTGTTTGTTCACAGAGAAAGAGCCATCTCTGTTTGTTCACAGAGAAACAGTCAGCTCTGTTTGCTCACAGAGAAACAGCAAGCTCTGTTTGTTCACAGAGAAACAGCAAGCTCTGTTTGTTCACAGAGAAACAGTCAGCTCTGTTTGTTCACAGAGAAACAGCAAACTCTATTTGTTCACAGAGAAAGAGCCATCTCTGTTTGTTCACAGAGAAACAGTCAGCTCTGTTTGTTCACAGAGAAACAGCAAACTCTGTTTCTTCACAGAGAAAGAGCCATCTCATTTTGTTTACAGAGAAACAGTCAGCTCTGTTTGCTCACAGAGAAACAGCAAGCTCTGTTTCTTCACAGAGAAAAAGCCATCTCTGTTTGTTCACAGAGAAACAGGAAGCTCTGTTTCTTCACAGAGAAAGAGCCATCTCTGTTTGTTTACAGAGAAACAGTCAGCTCTGTTTGTTTACAGAGAAACAGCAAGCTCTGTTTGTTTACAGAGAAACAGCAAGTTCTGTTTGTTTACAGAGAAACAGCAAGCTCTGTTTGTTTACAGAGAAACAGCAAGCTCTGTTTGTTTACAGAGAAACAGCAAGTTCTGTTTGTTTACAGAGAAACAGCAAGTTCTGTTTGTTTACAGAGAAACAGCAAGCTCTGTTTGTTTACAGAGAAACAGCAAGCTCTGTTTGTTTACAGAGAAACAGCAAGTTCTGTTTGTTTACAGAGAAACAGCAAGCTCTGTTTGTTCACAGAGAAACAGGAAGCTCTGTTTCTTCACAGAGAAAGAGCCATCTCTGTTTGTTTACAGAGAAACAGTCAGCTCTGTTTGCTCACAGAGAAACAGCAAACTCTGTTTCTTTACAGAGAAAGAGCCATCTCATTTTGTTTACAGAGAAACAGTCAGCTCTGTTTGCTCACAGAGAAACAGCAAGCTCTGTTTCTTCACAGAGAAAGAGCCATCTCTGTTTGTTCACAGAGAAACAGCAAGCTCTGTTTCTTCACAGAGAAAGAGCCATCTCTGTTTGTTTACAGAGAAACAGTCAGCTCTGTTTGCTCACAGAGAAACAGCAAGCTCCACTGGGAGAAATTATCCTTAAACCCTCCCTAATTAACAGCACCACCCCCCATGTGGTGACACGTAACAACTTAAGCTGACAGTTGCCCCACTAAAATTACATCGAGATCTCTCCTGCTCATCCACAGACCATGTTACTCTCTTCAATCCTCCCTTTCCTATGAAAATTCTTCCATCTACCTGACAAACATAACAAGCTGGTCGGTGACGCGGGTGGTCGCTATATAATTGCATGCTAGTCATACAGTTTTTGACGGATTTGGCTGAAAACTTTTGACAAAGAGGTTGATTATAGTGCGCATAAAAGCGCGGAAGCCGATGTTTGATTTTCCCCCCAAAAAAATTTCGGATTTTTCCAAAAATTTCAAAGTCCCATTGCTAGGCAACAGTGGCGTCCATAGCAACGGTGCTGAAAAGCATACAACTCGATCCTGGTATGAACCAACCAGTCAAGTTTCATCCAAATCGGTTAACTCCTCCGGCCTCCAGAGCTGTCCATTACATACAAACAAACAGACAAGCCGGTACGTGACAGGGGTGGTCGCTACATAATTGCATACTAGTCATAGTTTTTGACGGATCGGGCTGAAAATTTTTGACAAAGAGGTTGATTATAGTGCGCATGAAACCTGGAAGCCGATTTTTGATTTTCGAAAATTTTTTTTTTTTTAGGATTTTTCAAAAATTTCAAAATCCCGTTGCTAGGCAACAGTGGGGTCCATTGTAACGCTGCTCAAAAGCATAGAACTAGATCCTGGTCTGAACCTACCAGTCAAGTTTCATCAAAATCAGTTGACTCCTCTGGCCTCCAGAGCTGTCCATTACATACAGACATCCAAACAAACAAACAAACAAACAAACATACAGACAGACGGAAAAAGTGAAAATTAGGGTACTCTCGCGACCACCCAACATGTATTTGCTTCCTTCTCCAAAACTACACGAGCTATTTTGATGAAACTTGACCACAACCTTCATCACCTGTGATGCACCAAAGTTTGTCATGCCAATGAAATATTCGAGGCCTTAGGGGGTCTACGGAGGGGATGCCCCCCAAAATAGGTGTTTACTTTTTTCTCAGAAACTACACACACAATTCTGATTGAAGTTGTCTTCAACCCTCATCACCCAGGATGTACCAAAGATTGCTCACACCATTAAATATTTCAGGACCTAACAGTGTCTACTTTGGGTTGCCTACCAAAAGAGGTATGGAGGGTTGCCCCCACACCCCCCCCCCTCAAAAAAAATGCATTTGCTTTTTTCTCAGAAACTACATACACAATTCTGATGAGACTTGACCACCACCTTCATCACCCATGATGTACAAAAGTTTGTTCACGAAAAATTTGGAGTCTCAGGGGTTCTACGTGTGTGTGTCTTTGGGGGAGGCGCGTTGGTGGGGAGGGTGCATGTGTGTGTGTGTGTGGGGGGGAGGATGTTGCCCCATAAAACATGTATTTGCTTTCTTTCCTGAAACCACATACACAATTTCGATTAAACTTGACCACAACCTTCACCAAAGTTTGTTCACGGCATTGAAAAAAAACCAAAACCTTCTTCTCCATTACATATTTGTTGCATATTTGTGTAACGCTAATTTGAAAAGATACCGTGCAAATCTATATTGGCAACATGCTCCTGCAAGCAGATCATACAGCCAGCTTAACATCCCCTGAACTTGTATTATCCATTCCTTTAAATTTATAACGTTCTGATAACCAGAGCAACTTTGAATGCCAAGGTAACCTTGAACTCTTACTGAACTTGGGACCGTGCATTGAAGCAAGCATTTCACCTGATTAAACAAACATGCGTAACAGAGAGTACAAGGAATATAAGATTGAAAAATTATTCTCAATGTGGCATTCTGAATAACCAAAACATTTTTTGAGAATTTATTCATAGTTTCCCCAGAATTCAACACAACTGGAAATTGCCCCAGACAAGGTATAAAGCCATTCGAGGTAAGGGGCCAAGGGAAGGTGAGATAAGGATCGGGATAAAGCAAAACAAAATAAAAGAAAGAAAAATAATATGAAAACATCCGAGACACAGGAACGCTTTATCTGATCAGGATGCAAATTTTTGAGGGTCATGTTTGGAGAAATTCTGTGGGGGGTGGGGGGAGGGGGGAGAAATTGGTGATGTCATTGGTCATGTGGTTCGGCAGCCATCTTGTGTTTAACATAATTACCTTCAAAAATCCTCTCTGAAACGGCTGAACAGATCGAGGCGAAACTTCACAGGTATGATCGCCCATCGATGAGGAACAAAAAGTTCTCCAATTATGATGTCATAGATCACATGGTTTGGCAGCTTTTATTTTTGTTTTTTTTTTGAAGAGCAAACATTTAAAAAATCTTCTTCTCCAGAACGGCTTCACACATTGAGGGGAAACTTCACCCACATGTTCCCCAAGCCTTCGGAATACCAGGGTATTCACGAATATAATTAATATTTCACATGGTCTGGCAGATATATTGGATTGACCGAAAATCTTAAAATAATTATGTCTCTTGAACCGCTACATCAATCGCTGTGAAACGTCACAATTTTGGACGACTATTCATGGGGAATATACATATTTTTTAATGTCTGGTTTAGCAGCCAGAATTATTTAATATTTTGAATCTTGGTTCAGGGATGTAAATCAAACTCGGTACAAGTATGTATGGAAAATGTAGGTGGAGGCATATCTGTCGACATCTCGACATTGAAGAGTGCCATTCTAGTTTCTTGTTGTTTTTTTGCCCGTTCACCTGGCAATTTAGCAGGTGTTGTTAGTGAAGGCATATGGGAATGGGATTCTATCCTGAATTCATCCCACAAGTTGCATCCCTTCTGAGCTGCGGCTGTGCTGCCGATGCATTGCCCCGTGTAGGTATGGGCAATAATTTGGACCATGGCTCATGTGCTGGAGAAAACTCGCCTCTTCTCCATGAATGACACTGCGGAATATTTACTGTACATCAACTCATTCTAGCAGACTGGACACCCAGTTTAACGTCTATCTGAGGGATGGCGCACATATTGATCACACGGTATAGTTGGGTCCAACCCAGGCTAGACAGCTCAGATGCAAGTGCACATCCATCTAAGCTGTCCTGTCAAGCCACTTGAGCAATGTATGTTGTGTGGTGTAAACTAGGACTTTTCACATGAGTAGTGTAAAAGTACTTCACCTGCATGTAGGGCGTGATCTCACACCGATGTGAACATGAACATTAATCAACGTTATCATCACACATCTCCGGGGTATCTCTCGTGTTTGTAACACCATTGGATAGAGCATTATTCAACCGTGCATGCCACAATAACATCCGAAAATTTGTAGCTCACGACAACATGCACAACACACACTGATCAATATCAATAAATGAAGGCCGTATGTTAAACTTTCTCAAAATCGAACAAACGGAGAATACAAATAATTTTCTCTTTCTGCTTTTTTTATGCCTCGAGATAATTTTGTTTGTTAATGACTGAGATTCCATCATGTTAATGTTGTTTTGCATGAGTACATGCCCACACCTGTACACACCTGTACACACACACACACACACACATTGACTGACACATTGCCTTTTATTAGTGTAGATAATTTACATCAACGATTCTGACAGTGGGGTTAAGAAGCATACAGAACAGTGCCAGGCAGCTAAAGGTAAAACTGATGTCTTAACACTGTAGGAATTTAGTGAGGCCTCATCTGGAATATTGTTCACAGGTTTGTTCACCACATCTGATGAAGGATCGAGCCATGGAGACGGTACAGTGTAAAACTGGTGAATCGATTCTGGAGCCAAGTTAGACAAAGCAATGAGGAGCGGCTCAAGGAACAGTACTTTATACATAAGAATTGAGGTGATTTCGAGGGGATCTGATGGAGATGTTTAAGATAATGATGAGTGTGGACAAGATATATGGAGGTTTGAGTAGCGGTTTAGCGGCCGCTAATAAAACCTCCATATACACGAGTGGCCAATTTATCCACCGCTACTCAAACCTCCATATACCCGAGTGGCCGGTTTATCCACCGCTATTAAAACCTCCATATACCCGAGTGGCCGGTTTATCCACCGCTACTCAAACCTCCATATATCCGAGTGGCCGGTTTATCCACCGCTAATAAAACCTCCATATACACGAGTGGCCAGTTTATCCACCGCTACTCAAACCTCCATATACCCGAGTGGCCGGTTTATCCACCGCTATTAAAACCTCCATATACCCGAGTGGCCGGTTTATCCACCGCTACTCAAACCTCCATATATCCGAGTGGCCGGTTTATCCACCGCTAATAAAACCTCCATATACACGAGTGGCCGGTTTTTTTTCTCCAAGGAGTCCAGGGTAGGGGAGCCGAGAGTCCAAGGAGCTCAGGGTTTAAAGGGTTAACACTGTCCTAACTCTCATCTTCTTTACCCTCAGGCTGTGTCCCCTGGTCCTAACATTGTGTATTCTCCTGAAAAACGCCTTGCATTTATCTTGTCCACACTCCTCATTATCTTTAACATCTCCATCACATCCCCTCGAAATCACCTCAATTCTTATGGATAAAGTGCTGTTCCTTGAGCCGCTCCTCATTGCTTTGTCTAACTAGGCTCCAGAATCGATCCAGCAATTTTACACTGTACCGTCTCCATGGCAGCTCGATCCTTCATCAGATGTGGTGAACAAAACTGTGCACAATACTCTAGATGAGGCCTCACTAAATTCCTACAGTGTTAAGTTCCGTTGCATCATTTGGGAATGTCAAGTTCTCTGACCTTGATGTCGCAGATGATGCAGTCATCTTTGCGGAGACTCTGGATATCCTTCTGGGGGCCCTAGACGTGCTGAATGGGGATTCGGACTCACTGGGATTATGGGTTTCCTGGGTCAAAACTAAGATCCAGGCTTTCAGTGACATCTTGGATGCTGCTATCCTGTCTGTTCCTGTTTGTGGCGAGAATGTTGAGGTCGTGGAGAGATTCACTTACCTTGGCAGTGATATTAATATCTCTGTTCGCTGTGAGTCAGAGGTCAACAGAAATCTGGGTTGGGCCTGGGGAGTCATGGATTCACTGGATCATGGGTTGTGGCACTGCCGGTACCTGTGCGGGAGGAAGAAAGTCCGAGTCTTCAGGTCCTTGGTGCTTCCATTCTTGCTCTATGGATGTGAGACTTGGACTCTGACCAGGGATCTGAGATGGAGACTTAATTCCTTTGGTACCAGGTCTCTTCAGAGTATCCTTGGCTCTCACTGGTCAGACTTTCTGTTCAACGAGTGGTTGCTGAGAGAGACTCAAATGAGATATTTTACCAGCATCGTCCGTGACCGTCAGCTGCGGCTGTATGGACATGTGGCTCATTTTCATGACGCTGATGCTGCTCACCAGATTCTTTCAGTGAGGGAGTCTCGTGAGTGGAGGAGGCCAATGGGCCGACCACGTATCTCGTGGTTGCAGCAGGTTTATCGGCATCTTAAGGAGATGGGGATGGGCCAGGCATCAGCCTTGGTATGGCCAGATGGAGGCCCCTGGAGTACCGGCAAAAAGTGGACGCAGTGACGCGCTGTTCTGGCGCATGCTTCCACACCTGACCTGACCTGACAACCTCGGTCATGGATACACATCAGTGGATTACCTACATCAGTAGATCCACAACCTCAGTTACTTCCAGGATGTCAGTCATCCCATCAATGTAACATCACTAATCAGACTTTACTCGCTATAGGACTTAATGGATTAGGACATCGTGACAACTCCCATCACACATTCTCTTACATGATAATATATTAAATCATGCACATCTTATCTAAAATATAACACGTCCACCAATGGGTACATCCACCCAACTCACCTCTGAATCAAACATTAAACCGAATTTTAATGTATTAAACCGAATTGCATGAAAATTGGTGGGATGATTCGTGATTATCCAAGGACGATTTGATTCGATTTTGGGAGCGATTGGGTCAAAGGTCAAGGTCAAGATCATGAAAAGGTCAAAAACAAACTTTTTACCATAACTTCCTTCATAAGAGAGCTATCGACATGCAACCAACGCCATATTGTTTGATGATGAAATACCTTTCGGGTATGTGGTGCCAGATTTGACATGACGTCATCAGAAGTGCGTCAAAATGACGTCACAAGATGACGTAAATTTTAAATTTTCGACCTCATCAGTTTTGATCATATCATTTTGTAGGACTTACCTTAATATAAGGACGTCACACACCAAATTTGAGTTCGTTCGGACTGACCGTTATGACGTCATTGACGTTTGAACATAACGTTTTTCAATTGTGGCTAAAATGTCCTGATATTTTATATTCAAATATCTATGTAATTTGTAAAGGAAATTGTCGCAAATCCAGGAATTATGATCAGTATCAAAATATCTGCTTATTCATGAACAGGTTTTGCAAATTAACTTTATGGTCAAGGTCAAGGTCAAGGTCACACTCAAGGTCAAAATATACTTGTAGGCATAACTTCAGATCTAATAGAGCTATTGACATGAAACCAACGTTAAAATGTTCCGTGAAATAAGAGCTTTCAGGATGGTAGTCCGCGATTGGTAGTGACGTCATTGGAAGTGCGTCAAAATGACGTCAAAAGATGACGTCATTTTTAAACTTTCGATTTTTATCTTGCCAAAACGAAGTTTTTTGCAAGATATGTTAGTCAGCTTGTATGTTTTTTTTTGTTTGTTTTTTTTTTGTTTGTTTGTTTGTTTGTTTGTTTGTTTGTTTGTCTGTAATCACGTATAAAAAATTCTGCAGAGCACAGTTATCATTGTAAATTTTTGTAACTTTGCATATCAGAGGCCTATAGAGGTCCCTTTCAGTGCACAAAATTTTGAAGGTCAAGGTCACTTTATTGCAAATCAGGGGAGTCGACGAAACCCTTATTTTTTGAGTAATTTTGATCGGATCGTCTTCAAACTTCATGGGAAGAAAGTTCATGGTCTGGCGCTCAGCTGATTAATTTTTGGTGGCAATTGGCCTTGACCTTCATGGTTAGCACCTGAGGTCAAACATATTTGACCCCAAGGTCAAATTTTCAAGTTTTAGGAACCATATCGTGTAGTACCTCAAATTGAACACCTCGATGAGTGCTTTCTAGATATGTCAAGCTTGATACATTATGACGTCATTTGGTGACGTTATGAGGCAAACGCATATTTTTCATGGTTACTCTGTAGAACGATTCTCATCGGAATCTCTCGTAGGCAGATATCCCTCAAGGAGTCGCTCCTGGTGGATAGCAGCTCTGTTCACCTCAGTGTGACCTTAAAGAAGTCACACGTGGTCACCTTTTGGCAAGATACGGGTCTATTTTCAGTGTTCATCATTCCATTTTGTTGGACTGTGCTCAATGACGTCTAATACCAAATTTGATGTCCATCGGACTGATGGTTGTGACGTCATGGACGTTTTTAAATGACGTTTTTCAAATGTTCCCGGAAAAAAAGTAGCGGCGGCGAAGGTATGCGCTCTACCGAGTGCCCGTTCTAGTTAATAATGTATTTATATAAATGTTTCACATATTTTTACTATTCATATAAATTCTGGTGTTGCCTTAACAGTTAAGGTGGCTGGCTTGAAATCTTAGGGTCTTGAGTTTGAGTCTCAAAGGGTGGAGGAGTGCCTCGTGAGCCAACGGCCATCCATATCTAGTGCCCAACTGTGTCTACGGATATCCTCCTGCAGTTGGGTTACTGTTTGTTTCGGAGTTTGGTGGCAGGATTTGCACTCCTGCCACCGTAAAACCCTTCATTCTGCAAAACGTAAAACAAAGAAATCTGAAACCCACTCCATGGGAGTACCTCCTGTGCAGCTGCTCTCGGCAGGGCAGCTCACCGGATGGCAGGATTGGTGCAAAGCCTTCGGGACCCCCACTCTTTGATGATAGGAGGAAAACCACAGGGCAACCTTCCCTGGTCAGATTACGGTAGTGTATGTCAGGGTGGTGCTGAGGTGCCTTCCACTAGACAGCTGTCTCCTTGGATTAACCTGAGGCGGTCCCGTGGGTGGGTGCCTGGAATGTCCTTTCCCGAAGAGAGGATGATCACCTGTCCCTGTTACCATCTGAGCTCAGGTGTTTGGACATCAGTATTGCAGCACTCACTGAGGTTCGGAGACTGGATAGTGGTGAGATCTTGGTGGTTGATTACACCTGCTATTAGTCTGGTCACTCTGATGGTTACCATGCCCATTGAGTTGTTGTAACTGTGTCCAATAAGCTGACACCAATGATAATTGAGGTAACACCGGACAACGATTGTATTATGAGACGAAGGATTCGTCACTCCTTGGGTGTCATTTCCCTGGTCTCTGTATATGCTCCAACTGAGGTGAGTGATCTCAACGTGAAGGACGCATTCTATGTTACGCTTGAGTCTGCAGTTGATCAGTGCCCCACTCAAGATACTTTTCAAGTCTTGTAGGATATCAATGCATCAACTGGAACTGATAGGGATGGTTATGAGACATGTGTTGGTCCCCATGGGTCTGGAACCATCCATCCATCAGTTGGGACCATACTCTGTGCAGAGCGTTAGTGTTGCCTTAGTAGTCTCCTTGGCTATTGGGCACAATTCTGGATGGGTCGCCACTCTGACACAAGATACCAGCAAGCTGGCACTCATTTTTCCAACCTCGGAAGGATGACAGGCTGAGTCAACTCCACCTGGTATTGATTCAAAAGCCGAGTGGGATTTGAACTCAGGATCCTGGGATCCCAAGCCCACCACCCTAACCATCAAGCCAACACAAGGCATGGCCTGGAACTGTGAGCCCGAATAGGTTGAGGTACATAGGAGGATATCTCAAAAGGTTATCTTTGGATTTGGCCGAAACTTGGTGGACAGGTTGGGTGTGTGAGGAGGACGGATTGGTTCAATTTTGGTGAAGATCCGAATCCAGCTCAATGAATCTTCAACATTGAGTGATGAGGCCAAAAACGATAAGTAGTCGGATGTGTCAAAAAGTTATGGATGA
>NC_140961.1:6152856-6185356 GCF_056783735.1 Eptatretus burgeri | reverse complement strand
ATGAGTCTTAATGAGCATGAATTTCATTAGGGCCAGAATAAAAACAATGAATGTTAATGAATATATCAAATATCGATGAAGTCAGAACTGACCAGCGCCCACGGGCCATATATATATATATATATATATATATATATATATATATATATATATATATATATATATATATATATATATATATATATATATATATATATATATATATATATATATATATATATATATATATATATATATATATATATATATATATATATATATATATATATATATATAATCTTGACCTTTAATGGACCTTAAATTGACCTGTGAAGGACCCTTTATCTTGTGTTTTTTTTCATGGAAAACATGCAATTTTGTCAAAATGTTTATCTTGATTTCAAATTAGTTCACTGTGACTTAATATCATAATTTTGCCAAGGCTTGCATGTTCACATATAGGTCATGATGCACCTTGGGGTGTCCCAGAAGCATTTAGCAAACATGGTGACACAAAACTATTTTTGGCCAGATCTGACTTTTGACTGTTTTCAGGATTCTTGGGTCACATGACATAATTTCTTAATTTGACTTGTTTTCATCCCTGATCTTGCATTTAGACGTGTTAATGCACCATGGATATCTCAGAGACGTTTTTGCAAACTTGGTCATGCTGACTTAGTTACGACCTGACCTTACCTTTGATTGATTCTCCTCCATGTTGTCATGTTTTAACATGCTGATGCACTTTACGTGTTGGAGAAGGCTTTTTTTTTTTTGCTTTTTGCTTTTTTTACAAAGTATGTCACATTGACTTATTTATGACTGGATCTGACATTTGACATATTTTGTGTTGAATTAATAAATACATGTATTTCCTGTATGATCTGATTAATAAACATAGGAGCAATACCCCTGGGTGCTCACCTGGTAACGGCTGGATAAGATAACTTGGGAATCATTGATAGGCATGGATGACCTACAAAATATGTAACGGAGAAGAAAGTAAATCCCGATAGATTCTTTTTAATGCCGTGAACAATATTTGATACATCAAGGGGATGAATGTTGTGGTCAAGTTTCATTGAAATTGTGTGTGTAGTTTCTGAGAAGAAAGCAAATATATATATATATTTGGGGGGGGGGCAACCACCCCTTTCACCCAATTGGTGCCCAATTTTTGTAATGCCATGAACAAACTTTGGTACATCACAGGTGATGAAGGTTGTGGTGAAGTTTCATTGGAATTGTGTGTGTGGTTTCTTAGAAGAAAGAAAATACGTCTTTTGGGGGGAAACCCCTGCTGTAGACCCCCTGAGACCCCGATTGTTTTTTTTGTTTTTTTATGGTGTGAACACACTTTCGTACAGCATGAGTGATTAATGTTGTGGTCAAATTTCATTGAATTGTGTCTGTAGTTTTGGAGAAGAAAGCAAATACATATTGTTATGTTTGTGGGGTAGATGGAGGAATTTCATAGTAAAGGTACAGAGTAGTATGGTGTGCGGACGAGCAGGAGACATCTCAATGTAATTTAAGTTCGGAAAACTGTCAGCTTCAGTTGTTACGTGTCACCACACGGGGGTGGGGGTGCTGTTAATTAGGAAGGGTTTTAGGATAATTTCTCCCAGTACGTGATTGCCCCCCTGTGACCTTTTCCTATGTTTTTGCATTTACAAGACTGGCAATAAAAAGGATTCATGTCCTTAAAATAACAACAACTGAGCCGAACATTCCGAGCAAGCAAAAACCCTGCCCCCAGGAATGACAACTGGCAAACCACGCCCCTGGAGTGGATGATGGATGGGTGTGAGGTTCGGGGGAGAGGAGAGTTGTGTGAAGTATGTGATTGGAGGCAAAAAGGATCGAGCTCGCTGGATTCCCCTTGACACGGTGAGAAGGCTGCATGATCCTCGTGTTCGTGCTGAGGCAAATTTGTTCACATGCTGGACCAAAACGCGAGCCATTACTGTTCGGCTGAGTCGTGAAGTTGTACGTTTATGAGAGGGACAGGAGGGGAGAATAAGAGCGCGACTCTCAGCAATAATACGACGTGATCCCATCGTGTGCTTGAGGAGGAAGGTGGGCAATCATTATGAGCGGACCTGATGTAAGAGAGGATCAGGATTGGCAATTTCAAATGTGAGAAGAGACTGCATGGCGGTTTCTGGGCCCTTAACGAAGAGACCATCCGCACAAATTATCTCTTGTGCGCTTCCCGCCCAGAGAGCGGCTCGGCGCCATTTCAGGTGCGGTTTCCCATGCAGGATTACGCGGTTTGATCGTCAAGCTCTAAAAGACCATCTCTGGACCACGCTGTGCCAGAATAAAGGAGGGATTTTTCTTTTGTTTTATCTTTCCCCTTGTCCATTTTTGTAACTGTGTGTAGAGGCGCCTCGACTTTAGGCTGTAGATTTCCTCACGTTTCATTACCTCATACTTTCATCTATTTTTCTTATTATGCTTTGATTTATCCCTCTGATGCACACTTGCTTTATGTTCATTAAAACCCTATTTATTAAGATTGCTTGTGTCTGTCTATTCATTGTGGGTTCGAGTATAAACCCTTGTCCTCAGTCCTGGTGAACGCCTATGGTATGCGTCTTTGCCGAGCTCCTGTACCGCACGTGCTATGATCTCCAAGGATCACGTATTTCATTGAGATTGTTTGTATGTGTAGTTTCGGAGAAGAAAGCAAATACATATTTTGGGGGGCAACCCTCTTAAATACCTCGAAACCCCAAATTTTGAAATGTCATGAACAAACTTTGTTGCATCATGGGTGATAAAGGTTGTAGTCAAGTTTCATCAGAATTGTGTGTGTCATTCCTGAAAAGAAAGCAAATACCTCTTTGGGGGGGGGCAACTTCCTCTGTAGACCCCTTAAGACCCCAATTTTTTAATGTCGTGAGCAAACTTTGTTACATTATGGGTGCTAAAGGTTGGGGTCAAGTTTCATTGGAATTAAATGTGTAGTTTCTGAGAAGAAAGCAAATACCTATTTTGGGGGAAACCCCCCTCGATCCCCTCAGAACCTGATTTTTTTTAAATTATTATTATTAGTGTTTTTTTTAAATGCTATGAACACACTTTGGAACATCCACGTTGATGAACGTTGTGGTAGAGTTTGATAAAAATCGTATGTGTAGTTTCAGCAAAGAATTTTCAATAATTTGTGGACGGACGGACGGACGGACGAACGACGCGCCATCACATAAGCTCCCTGGAACTACATTCTGTTATGTCCGCAGACTGTCATGTTACATCAGCGCTGTGAGCTAATGGTTGTTCGCATTGTTGCTTTACGACAACTGCACTGGTTTACGGTCCCCCTCCTGTTTTACGGTGCTCCCGCCATTTTCTGAGACCGACGATTAAAATCTGTGAGTTTGATTACACTGACTTTTGTAGTCGTGTCCTGTCTCTAACACAACACGTTCCAGATGAGCTAATAATAACAATTTCTCCAAACTCATCCATGTGACATCAGGACATTCACGTTGAGGTTGTGAACGTTTCCATAATTAGGAATTTGCTCTGACCAGGTCGCTTCGCTTCACAGCAAACAGCTCTCAAACAGTGCACGTATTTGTAATTTGGCCAGGAAACCACCATGCAATGGCCTACTCTTTTCAAAATGCAGTGGGATCTTTTACTTACACAATCAAATAATTCACTTCCACAGCTGTAATTATTTCAATGTGCTCACTTTGCCAAAGCTGCAAAAACCGATTCCTTAATTACAGCACCCAAGCAAAAATGCTGCAGTTAGAAATATAGTATATGAGAGTAGTACTCTCACACACTATAGTTGGTAACAGGTCATACTACAGTAGTCTGCAGAGAAATACTCCAGGAAAGGAATGCTATTTGTGCTTGGGAGACTGATCAGCTTGCTTGCAATCATCAGCACGGTCATGAAATTCATAATCACAGTTGATATGAAATCATTCCTTTCCTCCAGGAACATCATCTCAGTTCACCAATTTGGATTCAAACCAGGTCACTCACGCTACCTTGGACATGCTGCTTATACTCACACATCAATGGAGAGAGGCCCCTCACTGTCTGACATGTGATCAGGTCCATCTCTCTGAACATATATTGTGCTTTTGATGCAGTCTGGCATCCCACCTTGCTTTCCAAACTGTCTGTATATATAATAGCATCCAAGGCAAACTCCACACATGGCTTGCTGACTTCCTCCACTCTCGTAGCCAATGTGTGGCTCTCAATGGAATCCTTGCATCCCTGTCAAGGCTGGAGTGCCCCAAGACTATTCTGGGCCCAGTCCTATTCCTGACCTTCATCGATGATCTCTCCGAATCTCTGGAAAATCCCCTTTATCTATTTGCTGACGACATCACCCTGTGCTGTGACATTACTCATCGCACTTCCTTGGCACAACTGAACTCCCATTTATCCACAGCTTGGAGTACTGCTCTCCCCTCTGGGCTGACTGTTGTGCCACACACTTTGTTCAGCTTATTGCCGTGGAAACCAAGACCTTCAAGATCATTGGAATCTCCCTCATTAAAACTGAGTCGATGGGCCTATAAATTCTCCACCACAGACAGGTCGGTTGTCTCTCCTCCTTATACCGCCTCCTTTCTGGTATTGCACCCTCTACGATTTCCATGCTTCGTCCCCTCAGGTTTCTGCAGGTATCACGTGGTCCACCATCAACCCGTTCTGGTGAAACTCCCAAAGTCCAGGATCACTTCTCACGTCCACTCATTCGTTCCTCTTTTTTCCCCCCAATCTGTGTTACCAATTTCCACATTCTCTGCAATCTCATTCTCCTCTCCAGGTTTTCAATACAGCTGTTCACCACCATCTCAGATCATCCCCAATCAGAAACCATGTTCCTTTCTACACTCGTTAATGCCCACCTCCTTCCAAATTTACAGTTTTACCTTCTGTACCCAATTATTTCACCCCCATGCGTCCTTTTCTACACCTCATTCCTCCCTACACCCATTGTTTGCCCAAGTCTCCCCATATTTTGTCCTTCAATCCTGTTGTTGGTTTTCCCCCCTCTCTCTCTACTGTTCCGTTCGTTCTGCTTCGTCCTGATCTGTTCAGTGTTCCGGCTCTTCCACGATGCTTGACTTTGTATATATACAAAATAATTATAATAACATTGTGGCATTTTCTGTTTGTTTTTTTTAATAGTGCTGTAAAGGCAAAACAACATGCTTTCCCAAGTCTTCACACAATACTGTCATCTCTGTTCGGAGCTAGGCGCAGAATTGAGATTACTCATCTGCTTTGCTTCTGTTATGCACTTACATTCCAATGATGTGAAAACATATTCCATCCCCGTGCAACATTTTTTTATTTTATTTACATTTTACATTTTTACAATTGGGTTGTAAAACATTTTTACAATTGGGTTGAAACAAAAGAAAGATGGATGGATGGATGTAAGGAGCTCCGGCTGAACATCATGTAGTAGAATTTCCTGACTCGCTTTCTGGGTGTTTCTGAAAGTTTTGTTTGTAGATGTAAAAGGCACTTTAATTTTGAGACCGCACCATTTGTGAACGCTGGTATTCCTGTAGTTGTAACGAGCATATTGAATGTTTTACTCTAAAATAACAATTTGTTGTTTGGAGAATTCATAACCACCAAAAATGAGCAGAGGGTCACTGCTCATCTCCACTCATTCATTCCCCTTTTTCCCCACCTGCGGCACCAACTTTCACATCCTCTTCAATCTCACTCTAACCTTCAGGTCTTCAAGATGGCAGTTCACCATCTTCTCGGATTGTCCTCAATCCAAAATCATGATCTTTTCTACCCGCCGTTAACCCCCATGCCAACCCTAATCCCTCCTCCATCCAAATTTCCATTTTTCCCTCTTTGGAGTTTTCTTTGTGTATCCACCTTGTCCACCCCATGCATCCTCTCCTACCCCCACATACCCTTTGTTTGTCGAAGTGTCCTTCTATCTTGGCCTTCTACTCTGCAGTTGGTCTTTCTTCTCTCTCTCTCTCTCTGATGTTACTTTTGTGTCTTGTCACATCCTGATTCATTCAGTGGACGAGCTCTTCCACGAGCCTCGACTGTGTACACAAAAAATAAAGAGGATGCAAGAACAAAGCCATACTTGAGGTTTTTGCCATAAACGATAAAGGTTCAGAAAGTCGATCGTTTCCTTTACAAATGTGGAATGTTACATTGTCTAATGGTCATCAGGACCCATATTTTGGAACAGCAGGACCTACCAGTGTCGATCGGGACACATCGCTGCAAGCTTCAGTGAGGGAAGGGATGACCCATTCCTCTCCGGAGCGTGAACTCGAGATGCTTCAAAAACACCTGTGAAATGTCAGAATGAAAGATCGGTTGATCCACTTTCCAGTATAAATACAGCTTTGAAAGTGTACACTTTCACTTACATTTCTGTATTTCTAAAGTACAGATGATCCTGAAATGTGTTGATACTACATCTTCACCTGCAAGTTCAGGCCATTTTGGATTGGTTGCTGGAATATCTGCCAACATATGAGAGTGAAGCTCCAATATACCTCGAAAATATATCAATGCAACCATCCCTTCAGATCACTCTTCTTTGGTGACAATGCAGAATGAAGAACTGGTCTTGCAGGTGAAGGCTAGTGTCGATCTGCTTCTGTGGACTGGTAGAACGATGGATGAAATCAACAAGATGTTCATGGAGGTATGTGTACCACTGTAGAAAAGCTGACGTTTAATCCGTTAACCCTTTGTTACAGCAATAGAGGGCGAGCCTTTGGATGTGGGATTGGGAGCGAGCCCTTCACCTGATGTGTTGCCAGGCTCAGGAAAATAATTCACACAATCAGCCTATACTTGCAACTGCCAAATAAATAAAATGTCCGAAAAATACCGAAAGTTTGCAAAACTCTGGAGACTTTCTATTTCCTGGTTAAATCTTGTTTTTTTTGTTTTTTTGTAAAAAGTGTTTGTTTTATTCCCTTTCTTTTCTGCCAATTTCTGAGCTGTATCTCGGAAGCTGCTGGGACTTTCAGAATGAAATTTTACAACACTGACAGAAATAAGAAGTCTGTGAAGTTGAGATAATTATTTTGACCTTGACCTAATTTTAAGGTCATGATTCAATTATATAAATTTTAGTATTTTTCACCATAACTCGAATAATTAATTTTTGTCCGATTGGAACCAAATTTCCCTCTCCAGATAGCTTCGAGTAAGGCACATTTACTCTTGATTTACATCATGCCACTCTGTGTTAAAGGTCAAGGTCAAATGGCATTGTGAAAAAACGCGTTTTTTTGTCATCACTAACATTTTGCCAATGTGGAGTCTCAAAGACTGCTTGGCCTTCCAAGATGTGTCCTTGCATCATAATAGTATACCTGCACTGATGTTGTGCACCTGATATTTAATTGGTGTCCTTGAAATACTTTTTTCGGATTGTGACCTAATTAACAAACTCCCCCTCCTTTTTTTTCTCAGAACTTGAATCATTTTCCTCCGATTTTCCTGGATAGATTGTAGGTGGGAACACATTTTCTTAATTTACACTCTATCCCTAAATGTTGAAGATCAAGATCATATGGTGGTTCGGAAAAAATATGTCAATCAATGGATCGTGGGTGCCGGTGGAGGCTTACAATTGCCGATCGTTTTGTGATCGCAGTGTATCAAATTTTAATTATTTTTGCAGAATAAGGGCAGAACGAAGGGGGGGTGGGGGAACGCCAACTGCAGGATTGAAGGACAAAATAAAGGGGGACTTTGACAAATCATGGATACGGGCAAGAATGAGTGGTCGAGGACGATGCTCAGGATGAACAAGATTGATACAGAAGCAAACTCTCAAGAAGGAAAAACTGAAAATTTCGAAGGAGCTGGGCTGGGGGTGGTATAAAAGATCATGTTTTTGGAAGGGGAATGATCTGAGATGGTGGGAAAAAAAACTGTCTTGAAGACCTGGAAGTTCGGACTTTCGACAAAAGGGGAGTAATGGTGGACCTTATGCGCCATGCATAAGCTTGTGGGGGGGTACAGAAAGTGCAGAGGGTGTAACACCAGAAAGGAATCAGTAGAAGACAGTGAGACCACCCAACTTTCTACAATGTGAAGGTGAGAGACCTTCATTGCATCTCAGCTTCATCGTAGCAGATTCCAATTATCTTGAAGGCTTGGTTTCCACAGCATCAAGCTAAGCAAGACATGTGGCAGGACCGCCAGTTCGGAGGCGAGAAGAGTACTCTAGATCTAGGTTTACTCAGTTCAAATCCAATGCACCGTATTCGTTTTCTCATCGTCTACTATTATCCTTGCAATTCATGAAAAGTACTTTGATGTCTCCGAACATCTTTGCTCTGCACATGGTTCAAGCTTGAGCCTTTTATTAGTGGAAGAAATTTCCCAACTAGAACATCCAAGCGTAAGTGATTTGTCTGCAGTCCTGTCCATGCCTCGAGTTGTATCTGAGTAAATTGTGTTGTTTGCTGAGCAGTTTGTTTGTTTTTAGATGTTTCTCAAATTTAAATATTTTCAGTTGTTTCTGTTGTTTTTTTTTGTTGTTGATGTTGCTGTTCGGTGCTTTCGGTCTTTTATTTCACGTGTCTGCGCCATTTTGAGGTCGGTTATCATTTGATTTATTTAACAGTAGCAGGGGTTCTTGGCGTTGCCTGGTGGTTCGAATCCTGTTGACATTTTAAAGAAATTAAATTTGTTGTTTTTTTGTGGGGGCCTAAACACTTCCCTACAGCCACAAAGGAATGGGGTTGGGGATCATTTCAGATTTCCCTTCTAATCGCTACAAAGTCTTAGGCACTACAGAGGGATTAAAATTTGTTTTTTTACACATTTATAACGAGAAAATAGAATTCGCCATTAATTTGTCGATTGATATGCCTCCGCATGCGTCATATGTCAATACACTGTTACATTTGATCTCAATTAAAAGTCGCATGAAAAACGAAAGGTCACATGAGAGACAAAAGAGAGATAAGTAGGCGAGACAGCATCACATGCTCCGAACTCAATTTATGGTTTGTAAAACGCTTTTCAAAGGGCACATGACCTTTGACCTGTTTCACCCAAAATTGAATCAATTAATCTGTGTGCCACAGTCCATACTTGTGCCATGTTTCGTTGAAATCCCTTCCGTGGTTCAAAAGTTACCATGGTACACAAGAAGGCTAACGGATGCACTCATGGACGGAGAGCCGGACAGACAATCTGAAAACATAATGCCTCTGACCTTCGGCATTGGAGGCATAAAAATGATCCCTACCTGTAACATTACTTAATTACAGGTTCCTTTGCGAATTGCTCCTGAAACTGGAATAGCACGTGGCTAAACACACCGGTTTCTTTTCAGACTTGGTTTCTCTATTTTGGACAATCAAGCAATTAAATTTTACTGATAATATCGTACTTGCTGTTTATACAGTCTGCGGAGACCACGGTAGCCAATTCAATGTCCATACTCTTTCTTGCAGCCAAATGGGGTCTTATTGCAAGGAATACACCAAATGATTTGGCGTTGCACTTCTCAGTTGTAGTCAGAATAGGAATTTGGAATTTGGCCAGGATGTTGGCACACAATGGCCTACTTCTACAAATGACACCATGAGATATTTACTTTAAACCGGCAAACAACAGCCGATGGGACACCCAGGTTAACATGCCTCTGAGGGACGGCACACTCACAGATATGACGTCTCACCTGTGAAACACCAGGTGACTGTCCACAATGGGGTCCGTAAGTGAATCCAGACGAAATAGCTCAAAATCTAGTAAGCGTTGTTTGTTTGTTTGTTTGTTTGTTTGTTTGTTTTTAAACCTCTGAGCTGTCCTGTCGCTCCCAAGACCACAGTTATAGAGGTTTCTAATGAACTCAAATACTTTTACATCTTTGATTGATTTTCATGACGACATTCCCCATTCCAATCAAGTGTGCTATCCTCCACTATTAGATGTGCAATTGTTGCATAATATTTGCATGCCTTTGTAACATATAGTTTAATATTTTAAACGTTTCCTCAAATTAATACACCCTCAGAACAAATGTGAATCATGCGCACGTCAATTCGGAACTTTGAGAACACGATTGGAATTCAAAACTGTGCTACAATGCACGCATTATCAAAAGTTCCATTCAAGGCTACAAGGCCTTCACACAGTTGCAACTGTTCACGGAAATGTTGTTTCCTGATTTGTGGTGTGAACAGCTTTGGCAGTCTTGCCCTCCTCTGGAGACCCCACTTAACATGATCGATTGGCCGAGCATGCTCCGATTGCTTCTTGACTTCAATGAATCAGAGCTTGTGTGTCCAACCTGAGGGGAAGAATACGAAGCTTGCATTACTTTCCCTTCCTCTTATGAAACATAGAAAGTGTACGTGTGTGCAAAAGGAACCAAAACAAAATGGTCGTGCATGTTTCTGCAGCCTGTCGTAATTGTTATTGCATAAAACATTTAGGTTGTAGAAGGTCAGAACATTTTATCTGACAACACACATTCAGCAGAGATTTAGCCTCACTGTTTGTTATGGTTTTATAAAAAGCTTTGGTTGTATTAATCTAATGGGGGGGACATTACAGCTCTAAAAACCAACAACACATGACCAATGACTATGACAGTTTTGTCGCGTATTGTATTTTAGTAATACGGATGATGCTGACTCACCTGGATTTGGCTGGAATAAGGTGTAGGAAAGTTTTGCCATTCCACAACAGCAGGTGAAGTCAACACACGTTAAGGCAGGACAACAAAGCCAAAAACACACTCAATCAAAACTACTCACAGCCGACTTGGCTTTCGTCTGGAGCTCGATGGAGTGCTGCTCTCCTTTATTGGCTGGAGCTCCAGCATAATATTTGTGTCTTCTGAATCAATTAGAATCTTAAGCTCTCAGGATTATTGGCATCTCCTGTGATTACACCAAAGCACATGGCCTGTTGCTCTCATCTCGTCGACAGATGTTTGGCCTCTGTTTTTTTGTGCTTACTCTGTATTCGCACCCTCTGCTCTCTTCACCCTGTGATACTCACAATGTCGTTCAGGATGCATGCATTTTACAGTAACCATCTCCTTTAACTCCCAACGTCCTGGCTTTATGTTCACCTTCGCTCTTTTGGAAACTGCTCTCCTGAAGTGGTTCAGCTGTACCTCTCACTTCAGATCTTCAAACAAGTGGTATATACTCATCTCTTGTCATCCTTCCCCAATATCTTCCTTGCTCATTAACGCCGCCTCACTCAACCCTCTTAAATGCAGTTTACATTGTCTCCTTCCTCTCTCCCTCTCTCCCTCTCTCTCTCTCTCTGTCACTTCCCCCCTCCTCTCTCATATTTTCCTGTTCATTCATCACCGCTGCCACTGAAAGTGGGCAGAGGTTGTTTTTTTCACCCTTGTCTGTCGGTCTGCCTCTATAAACTGTATCTGTGAAGGATATCTCAAAAAATTGTTGATGGATTTGGATGAAATTTGGTGAAGATGTTGGTTGTGTGACAAGAAGTAATTCATTCAATTTTTGGTAAAGATCCAGATCGGATACTATAATTTTTTTAACGTGATTCTTCACCATTGAGAGATGGAGCGAAAAACGATGTATAGCATGATATTTCAAAAAGTAGTTAGGGTTAGGGTTAGGGTTAGTTCTAAGACGGTTCGTATTTCCTCATTCTCTCTTATTATTATAGTGTTGGCTTGTTTTAATGCAGGATTAGCCCAACATTGTCCTCTGCTTATTCATTGGGTCAGATGCAAAGACTCTTCAAGGGCCATTGAAGAACTTCCATATCTGCATCAATTAGTTGGTTATTAGCTAATCAGTACATCGAGTTTGAAAGCTTTTAAAAAATTATTCATCTTTCAACTCGTTCAAACTTTTGTCAATCATTAGGTCTCTTTGGGTCTCTTCGTCGATTCAAAAATTTCAAATCATGTTCCATGGTTCATAAAGCCAAAATTTGTCTTCGTTGTACTCCACGACTTGTCTCATCAACACATCCTGTTTCAAACATTATTTCTTTACTTGCACTCTGCCTGCTTCTGTGCAGCATAAGACTCCAAACTTCGCTCTCCAGACATTCCTATCCCAGGCAAGATGTTGTGCGCCTTCC
Source organism: Eptatretus burgeri (assembly GCF_056783735.1). Classification (NCBI taxonomy): domain Eukaryota; kingdom Metazoa; phylum Chordata; class Myxini; order Myxiniformes; family Myxinidae; genus Eptatretus; species Eptatretus burgeri. The sequence continues at coordinate 6,173,284 of NC_140961.1, read as the reverse complement.
TTTAATTCCAGCTTCCAGAGGATCATTCTACATTGTTTATTTCTGTTGTAGCTCTTGGTCTAATCATTGGCCTTATATCATATTATTGATGACTGTTCATCCTGCTCTGGTACACTCTTTTCACTTGTCTTTCCTTCTCCGTTCATCCAATAAGTCTAAACCAATTCAGTCTGATTTACACATTCTCACACTCACTCATGGAATTGGTACAAGCCTTTCTCTGTTATCCTCAGTTTCAAATTTTCGGCTAAAATGTAAACTGTGGAGCTGGTTGTACACCTTCTGAAAAGACGAGGCTGTTTTGTCCGGCACCCTTGTTAAATTGCAAATCCTAACGTGCAAGCGGGCACTGAATCTTCGGTTGAGACATGCCCGAGAAATTTTGCACATCCTCCTACGCATACGTATATGTAGGGTTATTTTGAAACGTCATCATTAACATTCAACAACTGAACACAAATCGATGTATCTGTTGCGGAAAGAGTGACGCACGCCATTGTCTAAAACATGCTCAACGATCTTTCATCGATTTTTCAGTTTAATTAAATATTGAGCAACTTTTCTTGCTTGCATCATTTATCACATCTTCGTGCATCATGCCTTTCACGCTCTTAGAAAGTTTGAGGCAATTCAACCTCGACTTAATTTAAATAGTCATTTTCTATCGCAATAACCACCCTGGAACTCTCATGTTTTGCAATGGATGAATTCACTTTCTCCTGTCATTTCCTCCAAAATTTCGCAATATAATTGGGACATTCTGCATATCATTTCACACAATTGTGCATGCTTTTCTTAGAAGCTACAGTTACCCCTGTAACAGATAGCTATTGGTGCAAAATTCCAGCTTTTAGAATGTCTTCCTTACTCAAGAACATTGCCGTCTGCTCTTTGCCATAGTCTATAGTTATCCACAAAATACTATGTTGATTCATACAGATGGAGCCATGAAAATAATAGCTGAGCTAACCATAAAAATCACAACCATAAATTGTCAGATAAAAGCTCTTACACGAGCCTCGACCATGTATATAAAAAAAGGTAGGATGGCTCCTTCACCTGAATAAAACAACAATATCGATCTGAACCATTATCTGAGTTGCCTTTCCTCACAATCTAAACCATCAAAGAAAGCTTTAACCATACGTTAGAGTTTTGGGGCCGAGGAGAAAATATACATCACTTTACATCTCTACATCTCGTAAAGAAAATAGCTTCTCATCTGTGGTGAGTGTATGTGTGTATGTATGTAGATATGTATATATGTATATATAAAAATATCATCATCACCATCACACCATTTTAAAGCCTTTATCCCTGAGCAGGGGTCAGCTTTTTTGTGGGCTCTAATCATGGTAGCCTTTCTTTGTGGCAATGTTTTTACGGCTGGATGCCCTTCCTGATGCCAACCCTTAAGTCGCCTTCGACCCTGCAGGAATAATTACCAGCATACTGGTGCTCACTTCACAGATCTTCGGAAGGATGACAGGCTGAGTCAACCCCCCTGATGCTAACTCAGCGAGCGGGGCTCAAACTCAGGACCCCAAGACACCGCCTTAACCACTGCGCCACACCAAGATATATATATATATATATATATATATATATATATATATATATATATATATATATATATATATATATATATATATATATATATATATATATATATATATATATATATATATATATACACATATATACTGAAACGCAAAAGAAACTTACCACTTGTTTGAAATGTAATAAAATTGTAACAGTTCAAAATAACACAAACCAACAATTGCTAATTGAAACATTGGCATTTTATTGATGACAGTCAAGTTTTTGACCAAGATACACCATCTCATAAGTTTGTTCTACAGTACAGAACAGCACAGGGTGCAATGTCAGTCCCCTTTCAATAGCGTGTGTGGCCACCATTGTTTTGGATACAGGCAATGCATCGTCGGCTCATACTGCCTTCCAGTCTTTGGATGGATTGCTGCTGGATTCTGTCCCACTCAATCCTCAATGTCTGAAGCCATCTGACTTAGGACCATCTGCCTGTCCTGCCTTGCAGTGGTGACTCTTGGCCTCCCTGATCGAGGTCTGTCATCTGCAGAGTTGTGGAGGGTGTCTCTGTCCACCAGAGCCGATATCTGGTGTGAACAGCCAAGGTGACGTGCCACCTCACAGTAGCTCAATCCGCCTTGCAGTATGCCCAAGGCACACTGCCGTTGATCCCTTGACAATCGTGGCATGTTGATTGAAATGCCCATTTTGCACTGGCCTTTTTAAAGTCAATATCAAGACATCACGTGCAGCTCATTAAAATCATCCCGTACTCCTTGGCTAATCACTGACAGTCAAAACGGCTGTTCAACAGCTGTGCTATGAAGTGACCATTGAAAGTTCAAGTGACCATCCGTGACCGTTTTGTCTGACAGTGAGGACACCATTGTCCACAAATAAGTTCACACATTTACTACACGCAGTGTTATTGTTGATATTTTAAGGTTTAAAAGGTGGTAAGTTTCTTTTGCGTTTCAGTATACATACAAGCCGGAAGGCGACATGGGTGGTCAGTATATAATTGCATACTAGTCATACAGTTTTTGACGGATCGGGCTGAATTTTTTTGACAATGAGGTGGATTATAGTGCGCATAAAAGCATGGAAGGCGATTTTTGATTTTCGATTTTTTTATTTTAGGATTTTTCAAAAAATTCAAAGTCCCGTTACTCGCCAACGGTGGCATCCATAGCAACGGTGCTTGAAAGCATACAACTAGATCCTGGTATGAACCTACCAGTCAAGTTTCATCAAAATCGGTTGACTCCTCTGGCCTCCAGAGCTGTCCATTACATACATACAGACAGACAGAAAACCTGAGAATAACGGTGGTCTAGCGACGACCCTACACACACACACACACACACACACACACACACACACACACACACACACACACACACACACACACACACACACACACACACACACACACACACGGTGTACTTACACATTGTAAGCAATAATGAGCTGTTCTTCCCCATTGTCTTGTGTCGCTCACCTGCATTTGATTTTTTTTTTTTCATTTATTTATAATTTCATTTATGAATGCTTTATAATGGTTCTGTGATTTTTTTTTTCCTGGTGTATCGGCTTTGAAGTCTGTCGGCACGCAAAATTACTGTGCTTCCCCATTGTTTTGGGTCGCTCACCTGCATTTATTTTTTTCATTTATTTATGTTTTCATTTACGGATGCTTCCTGATGGTTCTGTGATTTTTCCTGGTGGATCGGCTTCGATGTCCATCGGCATACAAAATTACCCTGCTCCCCCATTGCCTTGGGTCAATCACCTGCATTTTTTTTCATTTATTTATATTTTCATTTATAGACGTTGACCGATGATTCTGTGATTTTTTTACCTTGTGTACCGGCTTCGATGTCCTTCGGCATGCAAAATTTCAGCTTTCTTCATCACCCGGAAGGTAACGATCTTTAATATCAGTCAGTGAGTCAGTGGTTATCACAAGCTAAATATATATATATATATATATATATATATATATATATATATATATATATATATATATATATATATATATATATATATATTGTAGTTGTCATTTAAAAAGCAAGTGTCTCGATGAATGCAAGTTTTGTTATTGTGGTTCGCCATAACCTCCCAAACATAATTGCAGTATTTCTTTCTGATATAAATATCTATATATTTTTGAACGACTTTAAAAGTAAATAATGAGACGGGGGTAGGGGGTGGACGTGGGAATTTGGAGGCTTGGCTGTGGTTGGTTGGCAGGTCATAGGTTGAGGTAGTAGCTGAAGAGGTAGGAGCATGTGAGAAGGATTTAAAGGGAAGGCTGGATTGTAATGTTACATGGAAATTGTGGGGGGGGGGGGGGATCCATAACTACATTATCTCAAGAAGAGTGTGGTGATCATTTGTTTCAATGTGCTGGTTGATAATGATGGTGCTTAAACCAGGTTATGATGTTTTCTACAAGAAGAAAATAAATCTCACTAACATTTGAAACACAATGACGTGTTGTAAATGAAGTCTGGTTTATGATTTATCCTTCCGTCGTCATCGTCTCCCGTGGTTGGTGAAGAAGCAAGGATTTATCGGCATCGAGCGGCTTTAAGATGGCGTCAGATGCAAACAGAAGAGAAAACTCGTTTGTGGTTGTCGTGTTTTTTTCAGTCAAACAAACAAAATCCACTTCACTCAATGGTATTGGTGGTACAGAACAAACTTTACAATTAAATATTGACATGTTGAGTGATTCGTGAATTTATTGAGAAAGTCTTGTAAGGAAAAGCACGCTTTGAGCTCCTAATCTTGTCGTCAGACGAGCTCTCTGTGTGCAAGTCTTGCCATATCCTCTACCTCTATTGGCTCTCTGGAAGGACTCCACTGATTGGATAATAATGTTCATACGTTTACGTTCTTACCGCTATTTACAAAATGTAAAGAAAAATGAATGAGTCACTGCAATATTATGGACCATGTGATCGTGGAGCTTATATTTACTTCCTGTATTAACTATTTGTCAGACACAAGTCATCATGTAAAACGTGCGCTGAGGAGGCAAGGAGCGTCCATTATATAGCAGATAGGGTAAGGTCATATTATGTCTGACCTTCTCTATAGGCAAGGCCTGGAATAGGACTTGTGGTATTTATCACTGAAGACCCACAGAAAGTGTTATGCACATTTAAATGAGACACCATCACTGACTGTTTGGCAAGCGTATTGCAAGCCATGGCAATAAAGCTGGCTGTGGAGCCCTGACTGAAGGCCGAACACTTTGTTCAGGACTGGCCCACAGGGTGGGATGACCTGGAAGATAGCCCTGCCCACAAGTACCGGATGGCCATTCAAAGGGACCCACTGTGCATGAGGTCAAACCAAAAGTTTAGGAGGGTCATGGCCATGGAGAAGCCAACACCTCTCTCTGTCTCTGTCTCTGTCTCTGTCTCTGTCTCTGTCTCTGTCTCTGTCTCTGTCTCTGTCTCTGTCTCTCTCTCTCTCTCTCTCTCTCTCTCTCTCTCTCTCTCTCTCTCTCTCTCTCTCTCTCTCTCTCTCTCTCTCTCTCTCTCTCTCCTTTGTCACCCCAATGGGAAGAAGTATTTTTGGAGATGAGGAAGCTTCATCCCACCACTGTCACCATCTCCCACCATTGCTGGCCTGTCACATGAGCTCTGTACCAGCATCTTGCAGCCACCACGAGCTGGTGCCTGCTGAAGTCCTCACTTACCCCTTTGTTCTTCGTGTGAGAGTCTGCAATTTGTCACCACTCATGGGCAATCCTGCCCTCTGTGCAGGAGTACCCCTCTCGGCCCAACTTAAGTGGGCAATGTGCTACAGTACATTCTTGGAAATTAACTTTATAATTTTGTAAATTTTCAAATATATTTTGCTATTCACTACATATACTCCATGTGATCGCATTCGAAGCTTGCAACACACTCTTGTGACGACTATTATGATGTTTTCTGCTGAAGCAAACAGTGCCAAAGGAAAGATAAAAATGTTCATCAAACATTTCATCATATATCATATTTACTTATTAATTATTTTCATTATTAATGGTTTGTCTCTAGGCTGGAGTGTCCATCTTGGCCCAACTTTGAAGACATGAGAGAACTATGCTGGGAAAAACGGGCACACCAGCCCGGGACTTTCAAAATGACGTTTCTTCCCCAATTGCTTGGCGAGCATACGTATAAACCCCAAGTAACGAAGTGAATCGGGGTGGCCTGGACATCTTTCATGCCTCCCAGATAAGGATTGCAGAATGAAATTTCGAAAAACACTTTTAAAGAAGCTGAAAATGTTGTAAGCATACCTGCAAGAAATGGGGTGTTCCTCGGCACAGCGAAACAGTTGGAGAACTTCCTGATCAACTTGTCCTAATAGTTGATGGTGTTAATCCATTTTGCCAAAACTCCCAACGATGTGCGCCCATGTAAGGCCAAAGATAGTATATTCTAACCAAACCTTTATGCTTCTTAACACCGATGGGAAGGTCATATCTGGGGCTTGTCAATGCACAGGGTACAATTAAAATGTTCGGAGAGGAAAGGAGATTGGAGGAGTGAGGGGTGGGTGGGAGGAGGAGTTGTAATGGGCTGGAAGTGCCATTAACAAGTATATATATATATATATATATATATATATATATATATATATATATATATATATATATATATATATATATATATATATATATATCTTTTTTGTTTGGTTCCGGGGTCATAAGATAAATTATACTGTCGGCGATCTTTGTGGGGGATATGCTCCTGGAAAATTCTGCGAATAGCGAATCTGCAAATAATGGGGCGTTCTTTCAATGGAAAAGGGGGGATAGGTTCCCGGTGGTTCATGATTCACGAGGAAAAATAAAAAATCTCGTGAAAAACCATGAAAAATACGCACGCAAAAAACCTGCAAAAACGACCCTCAAAATGTGAAAAAAAACGCAAATACTCCCGAGAACACGTGAAAAACTGCGAATATGCAAAGCACAGAGGTGCAAATGTCGAAGCAGGTCACATTTTATATACCGCGAATACGTGGGGTCTGCGTATAGCGAATCCACGAATAGCGGGGTTGGACAGTACTCAGTTCTTGCATCTATTGGTGAAAGGAGAATTGTGTGTGTGTGTGTGTGTGTGTGTGTGTGTGTGTGTGTGTGTGTGTGTGTGTGTGTGTGTGTGTGTGTGTGTGTGTGTGTGTGTGTGTGTGTATGTGTGTTATAACCACCGCCACAGCGAGCTAATTGTATTAATAAGAAATGTTACGAACCCAACTGCTCTCTTCCATGGATATTTATCATGTTCCTGTATTTACATGAGTCCGCTTTTCATTCAGGAGCACAACAATTGTGGTTAACCACCTTCAAATAGCCACCTTTTCATGTCAATGCCGAAAATTATGTTTTGGGATTATTAATTTCAATCAATTCCCTGTTTATTTATTTATTTACCATTTAGCATCAGTGAGTTTGTCCAGGCAATATCATTTTTTTTTACCAATTGAGTTTTTGTCATCAATTGTTCAACAAGCCTTTATTATGAGAATATGTAGAGCACAAATTAATAAAATGTCCAATTTTATTTTTCAATCGTCGTTTTCGTCACGTTTCATTCGAGTTCGACGCGGACACGGTACGGGCTTTACATTTTGAGACGTTTTCGACTTTTCACAATGCACTTCCAAATGCGGTGATTGAATACCCCACTGTTATCTCTCTTGTAGCCATTCCCTCCATTCCACAAACCATTCACATCATCAGGAGAGCACTGTTGTGTCATCCTTGCTTATATTTACGAGTGACATTTGGGATGATTTCAAAATTGATAAACGGCCTCGTGTTTCCTCATTCTAAACAATGGATATTATCATCTAAAAGCTGTCAATGACATATTATTCACCATCAGAAGCAATAAGTGGGGCTGACGTTTCAAACCTTCACCTTTTTTTCTTAAAACATGTGGATATATCCAGATGCAAAGTGCTTACACGAACTCTCTTTTTACGCACAAATTGACGCTTGTGCATAAAGCGGAACGAAATCGCAAAAAGTTCAGCAGATTTCAGCATTTATAACTTTCTCAAGACATCAGGAAATTAATGTTTTAACAAAACAAAACACAACTCCTGCTTTCATGGTCATGCCGAAACACAACATGTAAAAAGCAGAAAAGAATTTATTTGATAATTGAGGATACTGAGGAAAAAGTGCTAAAGTGTTTGCCTCGAGTGATTGTGATTCCTTGTTGGGACAATTCTTATTTGCTTGACAAAACATCCAGGAAGTTCTTCTTTCTGATATCATGTTTTAGCATCTGGCATTGTCATGAAAAATCTTTGAAACAAACAAATTATTCCAATAGAAATCTTTACCACCGCCACCGAAGGTGTGCCGGAGGTCATGTTTTCACCCCTGTCTGTCTCTCTGTCTGTTTGTCTGTGAACAGGATATCTCAAAAAGTTATGGATGGCTTCGGACGAATCTTGGAGGACAGGTAGGGTGTGTGACAAAGAAGAATTGATTCAGTTTTGGTGAAGATACGGATCCAAGAATTTTTGAAAGTCATTCGTAACCATCGAGAGACGGGACCGAAAAACGATATACAGGATCGAATGATATTTCAAAAAGTTATGGACGAGTTATGACAAAACTATGTGGTTGAGTTGGTGAGGTGATTCGATTTTGGTTCAGGACTCGGGTCCGGATCCAGATCTGGCGTGTCGGTGAGATGCAAAACATGACCTGTTCAGCCTGGCAGAGGTATGCGCTCCACCGAGTGCCATTCCAGTTGAATCTTTTTTGGAAGCATTGAAAGTTATTCAGCTTGTGGGATAGCTTCGAGGTGCGTAATGTGCACTCTCCACTGATATAACTTGGGTTATCCAGGTGTTACGCAGTCATCAGAATGAGTGAGGGGGGGGGTGGGGGGCAAGGGGAGGCAAAATGTGTGCGCAATCCCTTGGATGAATGTTAAGCTGGTTATCCTGTATGCCTGCATTAACCTGTGGACGTTAAAGATCCAACAATATCTTTCACGAAGAGTGGTTGAGTTATTGTCAACACCCTGAACAAATTATACAATATCCTGCCCAAATTGCCCTCTATCGAACGTGGGGCCGAGTTAGCTTGTTCGTGAAAGACTTGGGCAAAAAATGCTCCCTGAGTGACTGCAGAAGAAGGTGAAAATAATTGGGACCATGAGTGAAGTAATGGAGAATGAAAGACCTTTTCCTAGAAATAGATTTTTTTTCACATTCTGAAAAGCAAAACGATTTCGCTCAATCACCAATGAAACCTTTTCATTGTTTTTGAAGTGTGAACAAAATGTTTGTTGAAAGGTAAGTATTCGGAAAACTAAATGGATTGGGAAGTGGCTTAATGGTAGGAAGCAAAGAGTGGCTGTGAGTAGGATGTCTGGGAGAATGTGAGTAGTTGGGTCATTCCAAGGATCGGTACTGGGAGCATTATTATTTATAACGAGCAAATACAACCCGCCGCTTCACTGATGGGAATATTTGATGGAGGGGAGGAAGAGGGAGAGGGATGGGGGTTGATCGAAGAGAGAGGGGCGGGAGAGAGAGGGAGGGGAAGTGAGGAAGGGTGGGGGAGGTTGGAAGGGGTGAAAAAAGGTGGAGCTAGGAAGAGGGAAGAGCGAGGAAGGAGGGTGGGTGGGGATAGCGATGCCTCATCAAATGTTGCTATACACTCCGGAAGGGGTGGGGGGTGTGAGCGAGGAGGAACAGGGAGAGAGAGGTGTGGGAAAGTGGAGAGGTGGGAGGGGTTGGGAGGAGGTAAGTGTGAGGAAAAGTGGTTCTGAACTAGTGTTTGGTAGGGGGGACTCAAGGTAGAATGGGGGAAAGGTTCCCGACTTGTGTTTGGTAGTGGGACTTGTGGAGAAAGGGGGAGGGGGGGTAGTACATGATTGAATGAAATGGGGTATGTAAAAACAGCATGTTTGTACAGCAAGCGGAGACTGTCTGAAGATGTATGGAAGGAGGTAAGTGTGATGGGAGGAGGAGGGAAATCAGAAATCAGGTCAGAGAATGTGGTGTGAAGGGAAGGGAAGGTCGCGGGAGGGGAAGGGAAGGTAGCATTATGGGAAGGGAAGGGAAGATAGTGTGAAGGGAAGGGAAGGTGGCATGAGGGGAAGGGAAGATAGTGTGAGGGGAAGGGAAGGTAGCGTGAGGGGAAGGGAAAGTAGCATTATGGGAAGGGAAGGGAAGGGAGCGTGAGGGGAAGGGAAGGTGGCATGAGGGGAAGGGAAGGTGGCATGATTTGTGAGGAAGGGAAGGTGGCATGAAGGGAAGGGAAGGTGGCATGATTTGTGGGGAAGGGAAGGTGGCATGAGGGTTGGGGAATGGAAGGCGGCGTGAAGGGAAGGATGATAAAATGCACCCAAACAGCACCATTTTCTTTTTAACCATCAGGTTCCATATAAAACTTGGTGGGAGCATTAAAACCCACATTATTTACCTGGCAAAGGCCGACCTGCATGCATGCTCACATATGCAGCAAAGTTTGCACCCCTCCAGTCGGCTCACTCCAAATCTGATTTGTCCATGCTCCACTCTGTGGAAGTCAGTTTAACTTTAAAATTTAAGTATCAGTTCTTAACAGTCCTCTTAACAGATGGGGGAGTGGGAGTGAGGAATGGGAGGGGATAGGTGGGAGGACAGAGAGAGAGAGAGAGAGAGAGAGAGAGAGAGAGAGAGAGAGAGAGAGAGAGAGAGATATATATATATATATATATATATATATATATATATATATATATATATATATATATATATATATATATATATATATATGGGAGAGTGAGGTGGGAGAGACGGATGGGGTGGGGGGTGGGAGAGTGGTGAGAGAGACGGAGAGGGGTAGTAGAGTGGTGAGAGAGGGGAGGAGGAGGGTGGGGACAGGAGAGTGAGGAGGGAGAGAGAGGGTGATTCCTGCAGATGTAACATCCAGTTTAACGTCCTTTCGAGAGACGGCACATACATTGATGAATCCCCCTGCCGGTGGAACATCAGGATGACAGTTTATAGCTCGGTCAGGATTTAAACTCAGACCAGACAGCTTAGAGGCCTACCTCTACCTCAATTCAAGCATACCTAGCTCTGGGCTATCCTGCCGTGATGCGGCGATTCATTGCTTTGTAACAATGGAAAATATTGTTTCCTCATTGTAATCATTTCATTTATTTTGCCTTCATCATTCCGGAGATGTCCCCACGGATATCCTCACCACGTTATCGCCATTGTTTGTGTGGAGGTCAAAACTTGTAGCGAAAAGCAAGCACATCAATGAAACACTCCATGTGAAACTTTTAAAAACGAAACATTAATTTGTTTTTGTATGTGTCTATTGATGTCCAAGTGACGGGTTGTGTAATGAAAGAAGATCGTACAAAAAGGGGAAACGTCAAAATAAAATTTCACATTTTCAGCGAGCGAGCCCCTGCCTCTGGGACTGCACGCACGGCAACACGGGGCCAAACACAGGCGAGCGAGTAGGGCCTTAACTTTGTTCAACTCGATCGATATGTTCATTAACAGTGCGAATACTTTTGCCATATCTGGCCATGGGTTGGGAACGAACAACCAAGCTTGGCAAGTGGATTAAGCACTCAAGCAAGTTCCAATGAAATGGTTGATTCGGACTGGCTGTCTTGGCAAGCGATTTGCAATCGCCGGTTGGAAATATAGCCATGAACACTGGCGGCTCCTGGGGTTTATAAACATTGCAATGTATCCAACGATTCCTCGGTATGATGATCAGGCATTCGATGAGATGAGTGAGTAAAGTAGAAAACAAAAAAAAACTTTATAGTTAAGAAACCATTGCGACCTGTTCCAAGTATAGGCATTGTTGAGCAGGCCAAAAAATGACTAATTAAGACCCCAACGAGGGACAGCAAGGTGACCAAGGATGAGCCTTGATTAATGATAATTAAATAAGGCTGTTAATTATCTTCAAAAGTGGTGTTTTAATTAACACAAACATCCAATTTTCATTCTGCACTCCTTTTGAATTCCCTTAATATGCCTGTAAAGTTTCAGGCCGCGAGGTATCATGGTTTTTGAGTTATGGAGACACACACACTGACCGACTGACTGACTCACGAAAACACTGACACACTGACACATAGTCAAATTTATTATTATAGACCAACAAAGGTACCCGGCATTTCAGGGCAACGCCAGATCCCTCCTCCCACCACATCCCTCCCTCATTCCAACCAGCTCCTCTCTCTGGATTCCCACCCCAACACTTCCCCTCTCTCCTCCCACCTCTACCCTTCTCCCACTTCCACCCTTCACTCCTCCCACCTCCACCCTTCCCCCTCCCTCCTCCACAAAGGAATGTTTTACAGGATGTATATTAAAGTATACAGCACATAATAACTTATAAAAAAAAGTAAAAAAAAATATCTTGGGAATTTCCTCAACGGCCTCCTGACCAATTAATTACGTAGCAGGCATTTCACTCCATCGAGCTGATTTTCATTTCCCCTCCTGTTTATTTACTTCACATAATGTGTGAATTACATGTCCGTCCGTTTGTTTGAAAGCCTTGAATGAGCAAGAAGAAGATTTGAGGGAGGGATGGGAGGGAGGAGGGGAAAACCTCGTACAGTTTCATAGGCAGGCTGATTCATCAGCATTTGCCATCCTTCAGATGGATGCGAAACTAGACGTCCTGTCTGCCGGCATTAGTACAGGAGTGAATGAAATGGGTACATTCAAACAGCATGTTAAGATAGGTTCAAACAGGATGTTCCATTTTGGAAGGGATTATATCATGAGCTTCCCTTGAGGGATGAGACTCATACTGCGACTCACCCTGTGGACCCATTATCATGGAATTGGAACACTCCAAGGCGGTAATAAAGGCACAGTTTAGTTGTAATTAAAATTCAGCCATATTCGATGGCGCTGCCTTCCCTTCCCCTCCCCTCACACTAACGTCCTCCCAAAACCCTCTCCGCCCTCACAACTCTCTGGGAATCTCCAGGAGGTGTTTGTGCCTTTATTTAATTACAACTACATTGTGATAAGCTCCAAATGATCTTAACCACATCCGGATTTCAAATTTTAAACTGTGGAATTGAGCTTAGCAGCAGTTCCGACTGCTTAGAAAGTGTTCATTTGCTTAAAAAAAAAAGAAAGGCGCCTCCGGATGTCTCCGTGCAGTGTTTAGTATGACCGACTGTGATGACTTAAAACCCATCAATGATATAAATACAGGACTTACCTCAATATTTTCAGGAAACACTCCTCTCTCCATCTGACACAGCAAACGGTCCAAACCCAGCTTGCGTTCCCTGTTAGTGGGCTAACAATCCAACGCTTGGTGGATCGGTATTTTCTTAAAATTTCCAGGTTTCATTCCAGATTTTGACACTTATTTAATCCACGGGATCCGATTCTCAAATCCGAATTAATATTTTGATTATGTGCTTTAATTAGTCCATGAGACTGAAAGTCGATTGTGTTTCCAAGGCAAGGCGTGTTTGAATCGGCCAAATCAAAATGGCAGCTAAGGCCCCTGCAAGGCAAAATTGGGCTGACCAAGGATAAGCTTTTCATGAAGGTAAGCCATTAATTATCTTCAAAAGGGGTGTTTAAATTTACCCAAACACCCAATTTTCATCCAAGCACTCCCTTGGACTTCCCTTGGTATGCATGCAAAGTTTGGAGCTGCTAGGTTTCATTGTTTTGGAGTTATGGAAGACACACACACACACACACACACACACACACACACACACACACACACACACACACACACACACACACACACACACACTGACTGACACACACATTGCCTTTTATTAGTGTAGATAATTTACATCAACGATTCTGACAGTGGGGTTAAGAAGCATACAGAACAGTGCCAGGCAGCTAAAGGTAAAACTGATGTCTTAACACTGTAGGAATTTAGTGAGGCCTCATCTGGAATATTGTGCACAGGTTTGTTCACCACATCTGATGAAGGATCGAGCTGCCATGGAGACGGTACAGTGTAAAACTGCTGGATCGATTCTGGAGCCTAGTTAGACAAAGCAATGAGGAGCGGCTGAAGGAACAGTACTTTATACATAAGAATTTAGGTGATTTCGAGGGGATGTGATGGAGATGTTAAAGATAATGAGGAGTGTGGACAAGATAAATGCAAGGCGTTTTTCAGGAGAATAGGCAATGTTAGGACGTGGGGACACAGCCTGAGGGTAAAGAAGATGATAGTTAGGACAGTGTTAAGGTAGGGGACTTACTGAAATGATTATCTGTTGGAAATGCACAGATACCAGACTGACCAAGGCATTGGACCCTTACAAGAAGGCATGAAATGAGATGAGATTTGTGGTGGGCAAAGGTATTTGCCAGTGACATGTACCCAGTGCTTTCAAAAGTTGTCAAGGCTGCTCACAGTTTCTTCCAAGTTGAGTGGTCTTTCAACTCAATGGGAGATGTTATCCATACAAAGACTTGTAAGTTGGACATTTCAACATATAGTTCATTACAAACAGTGAAGCATCTACTCAGAGCCCCCCCCAAAAAGACTGTGCATTAGGCACATAAGAGGGAAGACATTCAACATGACCCGGTAAGCAGTGTCTTGTGTAAGAATCTTCAAACAGCAAGCCATCAGTGCAGAGAGGAAAACAGGTACCTGCATGATCAAATGTCACAACAGAAGGACAAGTTACAGATCCAGATGCAGAAGCAGGTGTCAAAAATAAAAGCAAAGGAACTGATCAGTAAAGCTGCAAATAATGCAAGACGAGCACACGAATCAGCTCTGCAGAAAGTTTGAATAACTATACAGTACATTGTGACACTAATACCAAAAGTGATTTCATCACCTGCTGTTTATATGTGAAACAGTGCTGCGCTGTATACATGTGGGTCAAACTGCTGTATTTAGTGAAACGTTTTTTTTTTGCTGGACCTATTTTGATGTTTACTACCTGTACAAGATTCCTGACACTGTGTACGTGCACTTAGACGAGATTGAATCCAGCTAGTGTCGGGGTTTACTCCCAGACCATCCATCATTGGGACCATACTCTGTGCAGAGCGTTGGTGCTGCCTCAGCAGTCTCCTTGGCTATTGGGCACAATCCTGGACAGGTCGCCACTCCGACACAGGATACTAGCAAGCTGGCACTCACTTTGCCGACATCGAAAGGATGACAGGCAGAGTCAATCCCACCTGGTATTAATTAATTCAACAGCAGAGAATGATTTGAACTCAGGATCCTGGGATCCCAAGCCCACTATCCTCACCATTCAGCCAACACCAGGCATCCCAAACCATGGTAAAGGGCTAAATATGTGAAAAAAATTCAATCAGCACTGAATTTGTATTTTGTTCTCACATTAGAGACAAATGATTGTTCAAGAATCTGGTCAGCTTGATAAAGGGTTGCAGTTAAATATGCTTCGACTTTGCAGAACATCTTCTCCAATAAATGTTTGGTAATGATATACATGTATATTGTGCGATCAAATGCACCAGAAAGCCCCATTTCAAACGAAACATTAAAAAAGTCTCTATACCCTGGAAGTGTGGAGATGGGAGAGTGCCACCCCCACTCCCACCCCCGCTTGGTCGCTTCGCTCTATCTCCAAGGATTGCCCATCTTCAGGTTTTTTTTTTCTTTCACCCAATCACATCCCTGTTTTGGTCAAAGAGTAGTTCATGCGTGTATGTAATGGTCTCACTAGAAGGCGTAGGTACATAGGTTTAAATTGTAATTGCGTAGCTACATAGACGCATTGGAGATAGAGGGGTACGTGGATATTGGCAAGACTTTTCGGTAGCTTGTGTGTGTGCATGGGTGATGTATGGTTTCTCAGGTTCGTGTGGCGGAGGTATAATAGGCCGAATGTCCTCCTTCTGCGCGAAAGTTCCTTAAGTGTATCATTGTGCGAAAGTTCAACTTTCATATTTCAATCCCACCAGACAACACTCAACAGGCCCAATCTGTGATTCCAGGTCAAGTGCACACATAACCGTGAAAGTGATTGCGTGTACACAACAAAACTTCGTGTTGGTGTTTAGCTGGAATCTTGACTTAAATGAAGAGCTTCAAAGGATGCAAGTTTGAAGAGCTCGTATGTTTGCGAAGTGTATTTTCAACAGTTCTTTCATCGGAATGAAATCTGTCGAAATGGGTGCTTAACCTTTTGCAATCGGGCATGGCATTCCCATGGCATTTTGTCGAACGTGCAATTCAAACGACAATAATGTCGTTTTAATAGATTTGCCGCATAGAAAAAGAGCTTAAAATAATTTGATGTCACATGGATTGTCGTATATGCCTCAGACATGCGAATGGTAACCCTTTGCAATCTTGCCAACGAGTCATTTGCAAAGAACGTAAGGTTATGAAGGTATGGCTTAAATTTCCTCATTTCATGACATTTCCCAATCTGTACCAAATTTACTTCTCTAAAAACACAAAGGTTATCCATTGAGTTGCATAATTAACCTTGTAACATTTTGGCATAAACTTCTCTTTTTTTCTTTAAAAAGTCAGGCTCATGGTGGATAAGTTGTCACACACATTCAGACAGAAATATTCAGACAGAGACATCAGATAAAGCAGATGTCGAATTGTAAACTATTTTTGCAACAGAAATGACCAATGCAGCAAGTGACATGGGGGGGGGGGAGTGACGTCACTTCCCAGGGCATTCTGGGTACCAGCAACGCCATATTGTGACTGCTTTTCCCTCTGCTGTCGGCAGAGCAATGGAGTAGAAATCTCCCCTCCCTCCCCACAAATCTCCATGGGACGCGAATTCACGGGTTTTCCTTTCTTTACAGGAGCAATGCTCATGGAAGAGCAAGGTAGAACTAACGGTGGAACAATCATCAAGGGAATTAATGAACAGGAAAACAGGAGAAGGAGGAGGGGAGCAAACACTGAAACGAGCAATTAAGATGGTTGTGTTTATATAGATAAGGGGTCGGAATTGGAGATGACAAGCGATGGTAGTGCACTGATTGATTGAAGCCCGGGAGTAAAGAGTGAGATGGAACAGCCTCTGCAAGGTTGTTCCATCGACCAATGAAATGAGGAATAAAAGAGATGTGGTGCGCAGTCAGCCTGGATTTTGAAAACTTACCTGGGAGAGTGTTATGAAAGAACACTTGCATCCTGAGGTTTCTGGGGAGGGCTGGAGGACGGAGAGAGAAAGCAGGAGGAGAAGTAATGGAGAATAGGCGGTCGAAAGAAAAACAGAGAGACCACTGACCTGCTTGTGATGTGAAAACAACAGATCTTGTGTTTTGGCCTCATTACTGGATTCCATTAATTTTGATTTCTTTACATTCCAAAGAATGCGGGAGAAACAGATGTGATGCTGTGGTGCCAGTCCATAGAGGAGAGCAGTACTCCATTGAGCTATGGACAAGGACATTGTAGACTGTGAGTAGCTATAAATTTCCAAGGAAATACTTGGATCATAGAGGAAGCCCAGTCTGTGGCTGGCTTTGGAGGACAGCTTTAATATGTTGTTGGCCCAGGAACGGTCATGGTTGACGGTGAGGCCTATAAATTCAAGAGATGGAATCTCTTCTCGTATATGACCAAGGAAATAGATTGGTGGGTTTGTTTGATGATCCTTCCAGAGTAATAGGGTGAGTCTTGGCATGTTCCAGGATTGAAGAGTATGTTCCATTTTTGTTTCTCTCATTTGTCCATGCTATATCCTCTAAATCTAAATCCTGATTGTCAAGCAAGGAACCAGCATGTACCACTTTTGAAATCTTTGGTGTGAATCGGTCATGGTCAAAATCAAATCGTAGGCCTTTCATACTCATAGTGGATGCCCTACCCATAATTCCACCTTGTCTGCATATTGAACTGAAAACATTTGCGTGATCCAAATAAAAACAAGTTTTCAAACTCGGACAGCACTCGGGAGAGCACATACCTCCCTCCACCAGGCTGAACAGTTTATATTTTATATCCCACTGACAGGCCAGGTCTGCATCCTGACCTCAGCCAAAATCCAATCAGTTTGTTCTTGTCACCTACCCAACTCATCCACCAAATTTTGTCATAATGTGTCTGTAACTTTTTGAGATATCCTGCTCACAGACAAAAAACAGATGGACAGACAGACAGACAGACATGGGTGAAAACATAACCTCCATCCATCTTCAGTGGCAGAGATAATAATTGCTAAGGCATTTTTAAAATTTGATTTATTTGCTGGGAGTTATTGTTTAAAATCTCCTGACCCAGCTGTATTGTACGTACAGAGATAATAGCATCGTACTGACCCAGCTGTGAAAGATGGATGTTGTATGCGAACGATTTGGCTGTTGTGGCAGAGAGTAGACCGGAAGTGCAGTGTAAGAAGGCATTTGAGAAACATGGGCTGAAGATGAGTATGGAAAAGACTGAGGTGAAGTGAGTCGGGCAGCAGAAAAAAATAAATGAATTCCACATTAGAGGGGAAGATCAGACAGGGAAATAACAGAGTATCTGAGGGGAACAGTGATCTGGATCATTCTCCATGAGGGCTGATCTGGAACATTGTTCTGGGATGGTAAGTCTGAAGCAGAGGTGATGAAGAGGAATCAGTTGTGTATGAATATGTGGAGGAGGGTGGAGGGAGTAATGACAGAGAGAATTATATTAAGGAAATCGAAAGGAAAATTTTGCTGTCTTGTGTGTTGCCAGCCTACCTTTAATGCTCTCAAATGGTGGCACTGACAGAGAGAAACAGCAGAGGTTGCAGGTATGTGAGAACATCTGGGTCAGGAGGATTGTGGGTGTGATGAGGGTGGATAGGACGATCGATAAACTGAGGGAGAATATTGGTGTGCAGTTGAGCTTGATGGGAAGATTGGTAAAAAAATCCGGCTGAATAAGTGGAGCCTCTGCAACTGTTTAGCCAGGAGACCCTTTTCAAAATATTAATTGTTTCTGGCTTCCCCCAGAACTGTTTTGTGCACCGCAGGCAAGTTAATGTGTGGCAGGCATTTCCTGTTTGTCAGAATGAATGCAGCAACAGCTAAGGTGGCACTTTCTTCCTGGTACCAACTGCAGCAATGGAGTGTGTTGTTGATGTAATGTCTTGCAGGGTTTGACTCACTCACTCCGGGGAGAAGCTGCAGCTCCTCGCTTTCATGGGGACCTACTCCGATGGAGTAGTCGTCCAATTATATGACCATGAATTCTGACCTTTTAGGGTCAAGATGTGTCTGTGTGTGTGTTTGAGTTACCATGCACTTCAGCCTTTTGGCAGAGGGGTATGTGTATGCTCATGGGACTGAACACCACTTGTTGGACTGTGTGCCTTGGCTGTGGGGTCAAGGTGCACGTCCAAAGCTGATTAAATGTTTTGATATTTTGCCTTTTTTGTTGAAAAAAAAAAGTCACAGCTGCAAGGCATGGCGACCTACTCCTATTGAGGAGTGATCCGATTGTATGACCATATATTCGGACACTGGGGTTAAGAATAATGTGCGACTCCACACTGTGAGTGTTGAAAGCACCATAACCGAGTTCCATACAGCCCTCGAGGTTTGCCGCAAAGGGAAGCGCTCAATTCCCCCAAACACCCATACCTGAGGCCAGGAGCAGCAGATAATTCCCCAGTTTGGCAGTTTGCTAATCAACCACTAACGCAGATTGGTACTGCCAATCCTGGCAGGGTTTCCAAGACTTCACGTGTTACCTTTCTGTTTGATGACAGCATCAAGGTGGATGAGTGTACGCTGGCTAACAAGAGCAAATCACGTGGGGTATAACTTCCCAGCAAACACTACATGCGGACTATGCTGGATCATTGGAGGAAAAGACACTACAAGCTGGATACATTTACAATTGCAAGCAACTTACATACAGTAATGGCGAGGAAACGTGTGTGGTACAGAAAGCATGGGTTTTATTACAGGTGAGATACATACAGCAGGGACGAGCAAGGATTGGTGAGATGTTGCAAAAGGAATACAGTTATATGCAAGAGGAGACAGTGCAGAGCTATACTGATCCAAGTTCTTCTACAGTCTTACTTAAGTCAACATGACAGGCGCCATCAGAAACACTCCGAGGAAAGTTAGAAAAGAAAGAAAGATAAGAAAAGAACGAGGTGGTTGCGACCTTTTCATTACCAAGCGGGATTGACGAACCCACGCGGCCCAGTTACTGAGGAGGGGGAAGGAGGAGGAATACTTATGGTGTCTCAGGTGCATAGTCTGAGCAGGTGCAAGTGAGGGTGTGATGAAGTGCAAGTGAGGGTGCAAATGAGGTGCAGAGAGGAGACTGTAAAATATGCAAATCAGTGGGGGCCACACTGAAGGGGATGAGCATTTGGATAATCGCTGAGCTTTTTAAAGAATATGCATCCACAGCAGATGTTAGTTCATTATGTTAACAGGATGGTGCTCCCACTCATTGGGCCTTAGTCGTTTGAGCTG
The DNA here is from genome assembly GCF_056783735.1 of Eptatretus burgeri. Classification (NCBI taxonomy): domain Eukaryota; kingdom Metazoa; phylum Chordata; class Myxini; order Myxiniformes; family Myxinidae; genus Eptatretus; species Eptatretus burgeri. The sequence goes on along the minus strand of NC_140961.1, from coordinate 6,153,301 downwards.
TCGTGAATGAAAATTTTCCAGGTCGCTGGACTAGCCGAGACGGACCAACCGCCCCCCACGATCACCAGACAGAACCCCTCTTGATTTATTTTTTCTGTGGGGGGTTGTCAAAGATGTTGTCGACCACACCAAGGTGGCAAACCTGCAAGATCTTCGTTCTCGGGTCACAACTGCATGTGCACTGGTGGACGCAAACATGCTGAACCAAACATGGCAAGAACTTGTGGACCACCTTGATGTCATGCGCTCAACAAACTGATTTTGCATTGAAGTCTATTGATGGTGTGCAGAAAACTTTCTGGGTTTCTGTATCATATATTCCAAATGGTATCTTATCATTTGTGGTTCTAAATGTATTAACAACCAAATTTGTCCGTATCTTTTTGGAACATGCTTTAGAGCACGATATCTCAAAACGTTGTGGATGGATTCAGTCGAAACATGG
>NC_140961.1:6135356-6147856 GCF_056783735.1 Eptatretus burgeri | reverse complement strand
ATCAAAAGTCATCTTGAGGTCAGATTTCTAAAATCGTAATTTTTCATCTGATTGACTAGAAATTTGAACAGGATTTGCATGTTGCATCGTTGAATTTGGAAACAAACTAATTTTGAGATCAAAAGTTCAAAGGTCCACTCAAGGTCAAACTTCTAAAATCAATTTTCAACTGAAAAAAAAATCGTCAATTTACATCCTATTATCTTGAAAGTTTAACAGGACTAACTTGAAAGTCAGTCCAACACTGAATTGGGAAAGCAACTACTTTTGAGGTCAAAATGTCAAAGGTCAACCTTCTGGTCTCAAGTTCCAAGTCAAAGTAGCTCAAGGTCAAACTTCTAAAATCATCAATTTCAATCTCAAAAATAAACGATTTTCATCCAATTGACTTGAGCTTTGATTGATATTGTGAATTTTAAAATTTAATGAAATGGACAATTTGATGTATCCATGGCAACCCTTGAAGAGATGGGTGAACTTCGAAAGTGTCGTGCTTTGCACAACGTCTTTTTCTTGTTTATTTATTTTTTTGTGTATTTGTCTTGGTTTGTTTTTGTGTGTGTGATAGAATTGTGAGGAACAGTTAGTCATGTGAAAAAAACGAGATGTGTGTGTTTGTGTTAATGGGTCAATATTTCACTGGTCAAGTTAATGAACGGAAACAATCAATATGCACTATGATTGCAAATGGGTGCATGGATGGACAGGCAACAACCATTATTCACAAAAAGATGTCAGGATCGTTTCTCATGATAATCTCTTGTGAACATCCATAAATCCTTTTGCATAAAAAAAGTCTTTATTACGTGTGTATGTACATATATGCTTCCATGCTGTTCCAGCCAAAGAAACCTGCATAAAGTAACAAGAAAAGCTATACAAGGTAAGTCCTTTGCTATTTCAAACCCCACCTGGGTTCTTCTACAGCTGCAGACATTCCTTCTTTGGCTGGAAGAGCATGGAGTTTAATTTATGGAAATCCTAGCCACCTGGCTGAATTCATGTCATGATCGCCGATTCGTTATTCCCTCCAATTACATCTCTTAGCTGTAATTGGAGGTAATAAATTACAACAACCATAAACAACACATTTCACTTCCAGAAGCCACTGCACTAGAATAAATCCTGGAGAAATCTACAACTAACCAACAAACCCTCGGAACCTACACTGCTCAAAAATACAGACAAATAAAACAAATACCCTTCCACCTTTACATCTGCACATATATTTCGCTCTCATAATCCTTTCTTATTATGGCAGAAAGACCAACCGAATAACAAACCTCACAACCTAAACCAGTCGATTGGTGCACACATTGGTGTGTCCAAGGCTTGGTGCACACAATAGTGTGTCCAAGGGTTGGTGCACACATTGATGCCTCTCCCTGCATGCGAAACACCATGGAGAGAGTTTAGAGATGCGTCAAAATTCGAACCCACCTTAGGCAGCTCAAAGGCAAGTGTGCATACCTTTAAGCTACAATGCCACCATCTAATCTCTATACTACCCCCAAAACTCCTCTTCACTCTGCTTAACTGAGACCTTTCCTGAACCGAACCTTCCCCTGATTCCTGCTCTTAACTCCCGAGTGATGTGACAAATTTGATCGAGACGATTTCTGCCGCTGGCACCCCGGCCTGACTGCTGTCTGAAATTCAAGCAGGTCATCAAGGTGACCCATACAAAATGATTGCTTTGGCTTTGTCCTGGAAGCACAAAATGAAGAATAACATCAAACATAGCACAAAAAGTCAGATCAGTCCAAAGCACGAAACGCTTTTCTCTCATGTGGTCAGTGTGATCGTTCTTGACAAAGCAATCACCTAGGTTAAAGCAAAAAAACCTGAAATGTAGTTGCACTTGTGGTGAAGCAGTTATCTCAGCCTAGTTAGAGTCATGTATAGTGCAAATTAATTTCAATTTCCTCTTTCCAAGAGTGGTTCACTGTGGTGCATTGTGCCCCTCAAGCTTTGCTGCTCCCCTCCCCACCCCCACCCCTCCTCAATTTCCTTCTCCAAATCAATAATGCAGCAGTGATCGAAGCCTGACAGCTGCAGATCCATAGCTGCCAAGCCTGTCACAGGTGAGCAGAAGAAATATGGGAATAGTATAGACAGGATCGCTTCGAACTTGTGTTTCTGGAACGGACTGTATATTCACCAAAGATTATTTTATTTTCACACATTTATTTAGAGAAAATTGCATCACGACAGCACCTTTATATATTTGTGAAAATTATTACAGATGGTGGGAATTTTGCTCAAAATGGAATGGAAATTAAACTTTATTTTTATTTTGAAACATTTTATTAATCCAGCCATCCGTCCATTCAATGATCATACTCTCAGAGCGTCGGCGCCGCTGAATCAATGTCTTTTCAGGGGATACACTGGCTGGTTAGTCAGTGCCTCGTTAGTGGTGCTCATGATGGCAGGAATTGGTCCATCGTACTGGAGCACAATGGCCTACTTCTCTTCTGAAGGTACAGTGTGGTCTTCAATGTCCACCAGTCAATGTTAGCAGATGTGGCACGAGGCTTAATGCTCCTCCAAAAGGACGTCACACTCGTTGATCGATACATTACTCTCTTATGATGCTCCAGGATGATCGTTTTTCGTCGGGTCGAGAAACAAAGTCAGACTCGACAGCTCAAAGTTGAGTGCGCTAGCTCTGAGTTATCCTGTCAGTACAAACTATTTTATCGCAAATTAATGTTTTGTAGATGAATGTGTAAATATCTGCTTTAAATAACATTCTAATTTCAGTTATTTTTAGCTCGGAATCGTAGCTCCGCGGAGTTTATGGGATGGCACGTCGTCCATCTGTCAGTCCATCCGTCCAGTAACACTTGCAACTTCTTCTTAGAAACTACACACATGATTTCGATGAAACTTCACCACAACCTTCATCACGTGTGATGTACCAAAGTTTGTTCACACCATTTAAAAATAATTCATCCATTGGTATTTACTTTCTTCTCCATTACATATTTTATGGGTCGTCTAGGCCTACCAGTAGTTCCCTGGTTTTCTTATCTCACCACTACCAGCTGAGCACCCAGGGGTATCGCCACTCTTTTTGTCATCTGTAGTCTTATTTCCGACATCATTTTTCACCAATTTTCATGAGTTATCAATCTGTAAAGCTATATTCGACTTGATTGGACTATAAAGCTCTTTTATCTTGACCTTCATTGTGATGAAAAATATATTCTACTACTGTTTACTACCAAAATTCTACTACTGTTTCCCTATCATAGTTTCATTAAGCCACAGCAGTGATGATACTTGGGCAGTAAAGGACCGATCCAGTCAAACCTCTCAATCTGTACAATGTATTTTGGTATCAAATACAAACTACAAGTAAATGGTTTGCAAAACAGACTTGTGTTTCTTTTTCTGCAGAGTTGACGACCCAACAGGACATGGCAGTTTTAGTCAAATCAGATTCCTCTGGGAAGTTAATTTGGAGAAGAGCACGCTATCAATGTGGTGGTACATCACAACACCCAGCAAATGCAAACATTATATAAGAGCAATTTATCCAGCTCAAACTATAATTTCTAAAGGTTATATTTAATTAAACTCAACGCATGGAATGGTGGTTGTTAACGAATAATGTGCACACCGAGTAATCCTCAATGCAGACTGACAACACTGCTTGGAGAACATCTTCCTGTTGTGGTCCCAGACTGGTGATGTGCACACGATGCCATTTGCAGGAAATGAAAGCAGGCAAGGATGGGCACGTAGGGAAAAACCTTTCCAATTAAAGAAAGCTGATATATCATCGGGGAACTGTGGGGCCTGTGCCATCCATTTTCGCAAAATATCAGCCGCCAATGTACAACACGAACACATTTTTCAGTCTCCTCTCGAACACAGAAAACAATCTGAGGCACATCCCGCATTACTGAGATGAACGAATCCCCCCAGACAATATCTTCAAACTTGGTCTTGATTCATGATCATTTTTGAAACCTTTGTCTGAAGAGCTGCTTCTTACAAGTGGCGTATCACGTGCATTCAAATTATCACAGAGTCGTGAGTTAAGCCCTGCGATGGTTTATTGGTCTCAAGGTTAAGGTCTAGTTTCATATTATAACCTGAAGTCCAGCTTATCGACCACCCTGTACTCTTTATAAGATTGTTAAGTATTTGTTTTTGATTCGGATGAAAACGTAACCATTCAAAAAACCAAATCAGTTCATAAGCTGCACACACAACCAGGATAGACATGTTAAACCCCTTGGAATTCTAAAAACATTCACAAGGAAATATTCATTTGTTTGAGCCTTCCCAAATTGTGACAAATTGAGAAATAGATTGAAATGAACTTGTAACTTCAACAACAATAGTATATATGACATGAGTATGGATCAGCTCGCTGCGCTCGCCTCGCCACACGTTGCTACAGAGGCACAGGTTTGTTTTAACTGAGCACAATGACTTAACGTGAGATACTGCATTGTCATGATAAATATCAAATTAAATTTAAAACACCTCACTGCCACATTATTAAAAACACCTCACTGCCACATTATTAAAAACACCTCACTGCTACATTATTAAAAACACCTCACTGCCACATTATTAAAAACACCTCACTGCCACATTATTAAATACATCTCACTGCCACATTATTAAAAACACCTCATTTCCACATTATTAAAAACACCTCATTGCCACATTATTAAAAACATCCCACTGCCACATTATTAAAAACATCTCACTGCCACATTATTAAAAACATCTCACTGCCACATTATTAAATACATCTCACTGCCACATTATTAAAAACACCTCACTGCCACATTATGAAATACATCTCACTTCCACATTATTAAAAATACCTCACTGCCACATTATTAAAAACACCTCACTGCCACATTATTAAAAACACCTCACTGCCACATTATTAAAAACACCTCACTGCCACATTATTAAAAACACCCCACTGCAACATTATTAAAAACACCTCACTGCCACATTATTAAAAACATCTCACTGCCACATTATTAAAAACACCTCACTGTCACATTATTATAAACATCTCACTGTCACATTTTTAAATACATCTCACTGTCACATTATTAAAAACTCCTCACTGTCACATTTTTAAATACATCTCACTGTCACATTATTAAAAACTCCTCACTGTCACATTTTTAAATACATCTCACTGTCACATTATTAAAAACTCCTCACTGTCACATTATTAAAAACATCTCACTGCCACATTATTAAAAACACCTCACTCAAACATCATTAAATACATCTCACTGCCACATTATTAAAAACACCTCACTGCCACATTATTATATACATCTCACTGCCACATTATTATAAACATCTCACTGCCACATTATTAAAAAAACCTCACTGCCACATTATTAAAAACACCTCAATTCCACATTCTTAAAAACACCTCACTGCCACATTATTAAAAACACTTCACTGCCACATTATTATTAACACCTCGCTGCCACATTATTAAAAACACCTCACTGCCACATTATTCCAAACACTTCACTGCCACATTATTATAAACACCTCGCTGCTACATTATTAAAAACACATCACTGCCACATTATTATAAACACCTCGCTGCTACATTATTAAAAACACATCACTGCCACATTATTAAAAACACATCACTGCCACATTATTATAAACACCTCACTGCCACATTATTAAAAACACCTCACTGCCACATTATTAAAAACACCTCACTTCCACATTATTAAAAACACCTCACTACCACATTATTAAAAATACTTCGCTGCCACATTATTATAAAGACTTCGCTGCCACATTATTAAAAACACATCACTGCCACATTATTAAAAACATCTCACTGCCACATCATTAAAAACATCTCACTGCCACATTATTATAAACATCTCACTGCCACATTATTAAAAACATCTCACTGGCACATTATTAAAAACATCTCACTGCCACATTATTAAAAACACCTCACTGCCACATTATTAAAAACACCTCACTGCCACATTATTAAAAACACCTCACTGCCACATTATTAAAAACACTTCACTGCCACATTATTATAAACACTTCGCTGCCACATTATTAAAAACACCTCACTGCCACATTATTAAATACATCTCACTGCCACATTATTAAAAACACCTCATTGCCACATTATTAAAAACACCTCATTGCCACATTATTAAAAACATCCCACTGCCACATTATTAAAAACACCTCACTGCCACATTATAAAAACACCTCACTGCCACATTATTAAAAACACCTCACTGCCACATTATTAAAAACACCTCACTGCTACATTATTAAAAACACCTCACTGCCACATTATTAAAAACACCTCACTGCCACATTATTAAATACATCTCACTGCCACATTATTAAAAACACCTCATTGCCACATTATTAAAAACACCTCATTTCCACATTATTAAAAACATCCCACTGCCACATTATTAAAAACATCTCACTGCCACATTATTAAAAACATCTCACTGCCACATTATTAAATACATCTCACTGCCACATTACTAAAAACACCTCACTGCCACATTATGAAATACATCTCACTTCCACATTATTAAAAATACCTCACTGCCACATTATTAAAAACACCTCACTGCCACATTATTAAAAACACCTCACTGCCACATTATTAAAAACACCTCACTGCCACATTATTAAAAACACCTCACTGCAACATTATTAAAAACACCTCACTGCCACATTATTAAAAACATCTCACTGCCACATTATTAAAAACACCTCACTGTCACATTATTATAAACATCTCACTGTCACATTTTTAAATACATCTCACTGTCACATTATTAAAAACTCCTCACTGTCACATTTTTAAATACATCTCACTGTCACATTATTAAAAACTCCTCACTGTCACATTATTAAAAACATCTCACTGCCACATTATTAAAAACACCTCACTCAAACATCATTAAATACATCTCACTGCCACATTATTAAAAACACCTCACTGCCACATTATTAAAAACACCTCAATTCCACATTCTTAAAAACACCTCACTGCCACATTATTAAAAACACTTCACTGCCACATTATTATTAACACCTCGCTGCCACATTATTAAAAACACCTCACTGCCACATTATTCCAAACACTTCACTGCCACATTATTATAAACACCTCGCTGCCACATTATTAAAAACACATCACTGCCACATTATTATAAACACCTCGCTGCTACATTATTAAAAACACATCACTGCCACATTATTAAAAACACATCACTGCCACATTATTATAAACACCTCACTGCCACATTATTAAAAACACCTCACTTCCACATTATTAAAAACACCTCACTGCCACATTATTAAAAACACCTCACTACCACATTATTAAAAATACTTCGCTGCCGCATTATTATAAAGACTTCGCTGCCACATTATTAAAAACACATCACTGCCACATTATTAAAAACATCTCACTGCCACATAATTAAAAACATCTCACTGCCACATTATTATAAACATCTCACTGCCACATTATTAAAAACATCTCACTGGCACATTATTAAAAACATCTCACTGCCACATTATTAAAAACACCTCACTGCCACATTATTAAAAACACCTCACTGCCACATTATTAAAAACACCTCACTGCCACATTATTAAAAACACTTCACTTCCACATTATTATAAACACTTCGCTGCCACATTATTAAAAACACATCGCTGTCACATTATTAAAAACATCTCACTGCCACATTATTAAAAACATCTCACTGCCACATTATTAAAAACATCTCACTGCCACATTATTAAATACATCTCACTGCCACATTATTAAAAAACACCTCACTGCCACATTATTAAAAACACCTCACTGCCACATTATTAAAAACACTTCACTGCCACATTATTAGAAACACCTCACTGCCACATTATTAAAAACACTTCACTGCCACATTATTAGAAACACTTCGCTGCCACATTAAAAACACTTCACTGCCACATTATTAAAAACACATCACTGCCACATTATTAAAAACATCTCACTGCCACATTATTAAAAACACCTCACTGCCACATTATTAAAAACACCTCACTGCGACATTATTAAAAACACTTCACTGCCACATTATTACAAACACTTCGCTGCCACATTATTAAAAACACATCACTGCCACATTATTAAAAACATCTCACTGCCACATTATTAAAAACATCTCACTGCCACATTATTAAAAACACCTCACTGCCACATTATTAAAAACACCTCACTGCCACATTATTAAAAAATACTCACGGCCACATTATTATAAACACCTCACTGTCACATTATTAAAAACACCTCACTGCCACATTATTAAAAACTCCTCACTGTCACATTATTAAAAACATCCCACTGCCACATTATTAAAAACACCTCACTGCCACATTATTAAAAAATACTCACGGCCACATTATTATAAACACCTCACTGTCACATTATTAAAAACACCTCACGGCCACATTATTAAAAACATCCCACTGCCACATTATTATAAACACCTCACTGTCACATTATTAAAAACATCCCACTGCCACATTATTACAAACACCTCACTGTCACATTATTAAAAACATCCCACTGCCACATTATTAAAAACATCTCTGCCACATTATTAAATACATCTCACTGCCACATTATTTAAAACACCTCACTGCCACATTATGAAATACATCTCACTTCCACATTATTAAAAATACCTCACTGCCACATTATTAAAAACACCTCACTGCCACATTATTAAAAACACCTCACTGCAACATTATTAAAAACACCTCACTGCCACATTATTAAAAACATCTCACTGCCACATTATTAAAAACACCTCACTGTCACATTATTATAAACATCTCACTGTCACATTTTTAAATACATCTCACTGTCACATTATTAAAAACTCCTCACTCTCACATTATTAAATACATCTCACTGTCACATTATTAAAAACATCTCACTTCCACATTATTAAAAACACCTCACTGCCACATCATTAAATACATCTCACTGCCACATTATTAAAAACACCTCACTGCCACATTATTATATACATCTCACTGCCACATTATTATAAACATCTCACTGCCACATTATTAAAAAACCTCACTGCCACATTATTAAAAACACCTCAATGCCACATTCTTAAAAACACCTCACTGCCACATTATTAAAAACACTTCACTGCCACATTATTATTAACACCTCGCTGCCACATTATTAAAAACACCTCACTGCCACATTATTCCAAACACTTCACTGCCACATTATTATAAACACCTCGCTGCCACATTATTAAAAACACATCACTGCCACATTATTATAAACACCTCGCTGCTACATTATTAAAAACACATCACTGCGACATTATTAAAAACACTTCACTGCCACATTATTAAAAACACCTCACTGCCACATTATTAAAAACACCTCACTGCCACATTATTAAAAATACTTCACTTCCACATTATTATAAAGACTTCGCTGCCACATTATTAAAAACACATCACTGCCACATTATTAAAAACATCTCACTGCCACATAATTAAAAACATCTCACTGCCACATTATTATAAACATCTCGCTGCCACATTATTAAAAACATCTCACTGGCACATTATTAAAAACATCTCACTGCCACATTATTAAAAACACCTAACTGCCACATTATTAGAAACACTTCGCTGCCACATTATTAAAAACACATCACTGCCACATTATTAAAAACATCTCACTGCCACATTATTAAAAACATATCACTGCCACTTTATTAAAAACACCTCACTGCCACATTATTAAAAACACCTCACTGCCACATTATTAAAAACACCTCACTGCCACATTATTAAAAACACTTCACTGCCACATTATTATAAACACTTCGCTGCCACATTATTAAAAACACATCACTGCCACATTATTAAAAACATCTCACTGCCACATTATTAAAAACACTTCACTGCCACATTATTATAAACACCTCGCTGCCACATTATGAAAAACACATCACTGCCACATTATGAAAAACATCTCAATGCCACATTATTAAAAACACATCACTGCCGCATTATTATAAACACCTCGCTGCCACATTATTATAAACACCTCGCTGCCACATTATTATAAACATCTCACTGCCACATTATGAAAAACACCTCGCTGCCACATTATTAAATACATCTCACTGCCACATTATTAAAAACACCTCACTGCCACATTATTATAAACATCTTACTGCCACATTATTAAAAACATCTCACTGCCACATTTAAAAAAAAACCTCACTGCCACATTATTAAAAACACCTCAATAGCACATTCTTAAAAACACCTCACTGCCACATTATTATAAAAACTTCACTGCCACATTATTATAAACACCTTGCTGCCACATTATTAAAAACACCTCACTGCCACATTATTATAAACACCTCGCTGCCACATTATTAAAAACACCTCACTGCCACATTATTATAAAAACTTCACTGCCACATTATTATAAACACCTCGCTGCCACATTATTAAAAACACCTCACTGCGACATTATTAAAAAACACTTCACTTCCACATTATTATAAACACCTCGCTGCCACATTATTAAAAACACCTCACTGCCACATTATTAAAAACACTTCACTGCCACATTATTATAAACACCTCACTGCCACATTATTAAAAAAACCTCACTGCTAAATTATTATAAACATCTCACTGCCACATTATTATAAACACCTCACTGCCACATTATTAAAAACACCTCACTGCCACATAATTAAAAACACATCACTGCCACATTATTAAAAACACCTCACTGCCACATAATTAAAAACACATCACTGCCACATTATTAAAAACACCTCACTGCCACATTATTATAAACACCTCGCTGCCACATTATTAAAAACACATCACTGCCAAATTATTATAAACATCTCACTGCCACATTATTAAAAAACCTCACTGCCACATTATTAAAAACACATCACTGCCACATTATTAAAAACACATCACTGCCACATTATTAAAAATACATCAATGCCACATTATTAAAAACACATCTCTGCCACATTATTAAAAACACCTCAATGCCACATTCTTAAAAACACTTCACTGCCACATTATTATAAACACCTCGCTGCCACATTATTAAAAACACATCACTGCCACATTATTATAAACACCTCGCTGCTTCATTATTAAAACACATCACTGCCACATTATTAAAAACACTTCACTGCTACATTATTATAAACACCTCACTGCCACATTATTAAAAACACTTCACTGCCACATTATTATAAACACCTCGCTGCCACATTATTAAAAACACATCACTGCCACATTATTATAAACACCTCGCTGCTTCATTATTAAAACACATCACTGCCACATTATTAAAAACACTTCACTGCTACATTATTAAAAACACCTCACTGCCACATTATTAAAAACACCTCGCTGCCACATTATTAAAAACACATCACTGCGAAATTATTATAAACATCTCACTGCCACTTTATTAAAAACACCTCACTGCCACATTATTAAAAACACATCACTGCCACATTATTAAAAACATCTCACTGCCACATTATTAAAAAAACCTCACTGCCACATTATTAAAAACACATCACTGCCACATTATTAAAAACATATCTCTGCCACATTATTAAAAACACATCTCTGCCACATTATTAAAAACACCTCGCTTCCACATTATTATAAACATCTCACTGCCACATTATTTAAAACACCTCACTGCCACCTTATTAAAAACACCTCACTGTCACATTATTAATAACTGCTCTACATTATTAAGAAAAAAAATATTAGGTCACTGAGGAAGAGAGAGTTTGGATGAGAGGATAGAAGTTTGTCCATGTTTTTGGATAGTGAGGTGTAAATGAAATAATTGCCGTTTGGTGGTTGGCACAGTTCACATATTAACATGAGTTGGGAGTGGAGGGAATCCGTAGCCAGAGGTATTCTTGGGGGTGTGGGGGAGTGAGGGGAGTGAGGAATAGAGTCTTTGATGAAGATAGCAATGCCTCCACCAGGACGAGGCTCAGGTCTGTCATACAGGAGGAGGGAGTAACCAGGGAGAGATACTTGGGAGTCAGAGACGTCTTGAGGGAGTTAAATTTCTGTTAGGCAGATTATGTCTGGTTTGTCAATGGCAACCTGTATGGATAGATATGTGAGGTATGAGCGAAGGCCTAGGATATTTGAGGTCCACACTGTTAATGAAGAGGGAGGGAGGGGGCTTTGCATGCAGGGGATGGGAGGGGGAGAGTAAGACAAGGGAGGAGTTGGGGGAAGGCAAGGAGATTTGTTGAAAGAGTGTGTGGGAATGCAGAAGAGCTAGGGGAGGTGGCTGGATGAGGAGGAGAAAAGGCTCTGTGGTGCTGGGGGAGAGGGGGGCAAGAGAGGGGGCAGAAGTCAGTTGAGGATTTGAGGAG
>NC_140961.1:6110356-6130356 GCF_056783735.1 Eptatretus burgeri | reverse complement strand
TTTAAGAGCAAGCAGTGTGTTACGATATGACCTCTGACAGGATGACCTTGAGTTATAGTCTAGGACCTGGCTTAGACATGTATGCACTTAATTTAGGAGAGGATAACTCAACTGTTTTAGGCTAATATGACCCCAAGGAACAACTTGGGATGTGTGCCAAAATCTCTATCCGGGACGAACAGCCCGAAAATTACCACGCCCTTTTTAAAATCGATGTACCCCATTTTCTATCACTCTATGCACCCTATTATAACTCACTCAGCCTACTTTTGATTTATTCATAGCACCAGTGCTACAAGAGAGAGAGAGAGAGAGAGAGAGAGAGAGAGAGAGAGAGAGAGAGAGAGAGAGAGAGAGAGAGAGAGAGAGAGAGAGAGAGAGAGAACGAGAGAGAGAGAGAACGAGAGAGAGAGAGAGAGAGAGAGAGAGAGAGAGAGAGAGAGAGAGAGAGAGAGAGAGAGAGAGAGAGAGAGAGAGAGAGAGAGAACGAGAGAGAGAGAGAGAGAACGAGAGAGAGAACGAGAGAGAGAACGAGAGAGAGAACGAGAGAGAGAACGAGAGAGAGAACGAGAGAGAGAACGAGAGAGAGAACGAGAGAGAGAACGAGAACGAACGAGAACGAACGACTTATCCAGCCAGGACTGCTATCAACTGAACGAGAAGTTCCCACTACTCTACAACTCCTACATGAATGGTGGATTTGTCATGAACACCACCAAGAAAGGGAGTGGAGTGCCCTTTGACCAGGTGCTAGAGCAGTGCTACAATCGGCCTGCCAAAGTGAGTGGGGGGGTAATTGGGGTCACCAGAAAGAAGGAAGCAGTAGCTCTGTGGGAAATTATCAAGCATAAAAAGACCAGTGCATTGACCTCCTGAAGATGAAGGATGATGTCGAAAGAGAACTCTCACTTCACCATGACTTCAACCCAAGTACTGCAACTAAGATAGTTGGGATGGTGCAAGACATAGAGGAGTATCTCCTGAAGGTATGCAGTCCTCTACAAGACCAGGTAGCACTGAAGAATGTTCTCACTGGAGAAATTGTGACCAATGTAAATGTAGACAAATTGTTGTGCTGTATCAAGGCGGGCAGCACTGCTTGTGCTAATTTTATCGATGATCGACTCAGAAATGGTTCGATATCGATACACTCAACTATTAGCAAAATCAAGTTTACATCCCCTAATACCACCTTGAAATTGGCTCCCAAAGCAGACATCAAAGATGAGACAATCAAAGCTCTCATGTTTATTGAGTATGGGAGTCACCGGGGGTTCACTGTTGAGGAGCAACTCAAGCATGAGATCACCAATTCTGCATTCTTCTTGGTTGACGAAGATGGTTACTTGAGGAAGAGTACCAAATCACAACTTGGGACTGAGCTGCTGAAGTTGTGCCCACTAATAGTATGGTAGGTTAATAGTTAAATAGTATGGTAGGTAGGTTACTATTTTTACTAATAGTAAAAAGGGCCAGAAACCTCCCTACAAACCCACGCCATCATTATCGACTTCATGGTCTTGGTGAGAAAGGTCCCCTTAAAGGAGCTTGATCCACCCGTCAAGACATTCCATGACTTTGCGATTGCCTTGAAATCTATGGTCACCAAAGCTGGGCACAACTGTGATGAGATCCATATCGTTTTTGATGCTTACAGAGAGGACAGCATCAAGAATGGAGAGAGGGGGAGAAGAAGAAAGTCAAAAGAAATGGTTGTCCTTGATCTGATATCACCAAACCAAAATGTTCCAGTGGTATTAGAGAACTTTTGGTCAACTTCCATCAGCAAAACCGCTTTCCAGGCATTCTATGTTCAGTGGCTCACCACCATTTACCACGGAACCAAACCTCTATACCTCGGTATATCACCACAGGCATGGATGCTGTCAGCTGGGTGTGCTTCTCCATTTCCTCGGCTCAACTGCACACACGAGGAAGCTGATGACAGGATGTTGTTCCATGTGCAGGACATTCTAAGTCACCAGTCAGGACCTACATCCATGACGCTGTCATCAGGTGACACAGATGTCTTTGTGTATAGAGACATCTGTGTCTCTATACACAAAGCCTGATCGACTACCTTGTCAAGAGTGGGTTGCGCTTTCTCTAGTAAGCGTTGCCGTATGTGGGCTGATCTGAGTCCTTGGATGAATGCCTCCCGGGTCGCTTCCTTTCGGTGTTCCTCGGCGCTTACCGCCCGGAAGCTGCAGTCTTTTCCCAGCTGATTCAGAGCTTGCAGGAACTGATAGGAATCTGGACAGATTCTTGAGCATTGCTGGAAAATATAATCTGACTCTCAACTACGAGAAATGCGTATTCTCGGCAAGGTCAATTGACCTTCTCGGCTACACAATAGCCGACGGCACAATTAAGCCTGATCCTGAGCGATTGCGCCCGCTCCGTGAGCTTTCACCACCTCAGGACTTGCAAACAATGCGCCGGGTGATCGGGATGTTCGCTTACTATGCAAGATGGATTTCGCAATACTCCGAGAAAATACATCCCCTAGTGCATTGCAAAAACTTTCCACCAGATGCCGCTGTCGTAAAAGCTTTCCACGATCTCAAGGATGATATCAGTAAGTCCGTGGTTTTATCGATCGACAGCTCGGTGCCCTTCGTGGTGGAGACCGACGCTTCAAATCACGCCATAGCTGCAACACTTAATCAGTCTGGGCGGCCGGTCGCTTTCTTCTCGAGAACTCTCTAGAAGCGAGCAGAGACACTCGGCAATAGAGAAGGAGGCGTACGCCATCGTCGAAGCGCTGCGTAAATGGAGACATTATTTACTGGGAAACCACTTCACGCTCGTTACGGACCAACGATCCGTGGCTTTCATGTTTGATGGGAAAAATAACGGGAAAATTAAGAATGAAAAAAATTATGAGATGGCGGATAGACCTAGCCTGCTACAGGTACGACATTGTTTACCGGCCCGGGAAGGAAAACCCTGCTGCAGATACCTTCTCCCGGGTCTACAGTTCGGCAACAATCAGTCAGGCTTTGCAAGACCTCCATGTGTCTCTGTGCCACCCAGGGGTAACCAGGATGGCACATTTCGTACGCAGACAAAATCTTCCCTATTCTGTTGAAGATATTAAACAAATGAATGCTTCATGCCCTGTTTGTGCTGAACTAAAACCCAGATTCTATGGCGCGGCTTCTGGCAGACTGATCAAGGCTACTTCCCCCTTCGAGAGACTAAACATCGACTTCAAAGGGCCCCTACCGACCGAAACAGACAACAGATACATATTCACCGTTGTTGATGAATATTCAAGGTTCCCTTTCGCGTTTCCGTGCTCGGATATGACCTCGGGCACTGTCGTAAAATGTCTCTCTGACCTCTTCGCTATGTTTGGGAAACCTTCGTACATACATTCAGACAGAGGGCCGTGTTTCATGTCGGCCGGGCTAAAACAATTCCTATTAGAGCACGGCATAGCAACTAGTCGAACGACGGGTTACAACCCACAGGGAAACGGGCAGGTGGAACGGTATAATGGAGTAATTTGGAAAGCCGTAACTCTGGCGCTGAAATCGAGAGGACTGGGCCCCGAGCGATGGGAGGTTACTCTTCCTGACGCTCTGAATTCCATACGCTCTTTGCTCTGCACGTCCACAAATGCCACTCCTCACGAACGTATGTTTACTCACCAACGACGTTATGTTGACGGTCAAACGGTGCCCAACTGGCTGACCCACCCCGGTACAGTGTTCATGAAACGCCCGGTACGACAAAGCAAGTATGAACCGCTGGTGGAGGGGTCGAACTCATTGACACTAATCCAGAGTATGCTCATGTCAGGCTCCCGGATGGCAGGGAGACCACTGTGTCGGTTCGCCATCTGGCTCCCTCAGGTACTCCTCCCGCCGGCACACCACCTCCTGGCACTCCTCCTTCTGACATTTCCCCCAGGAACTCCGCCAGGCGACGGGCTGCCGCGTTCCACCCGAGAGCGATCGAGGAGTCATCCCCGGCACAAGTCGAGGCTCACCAAGAGGATCGGGAGTCTCCCTCAAGTGAAACTGCCGTTACTCCCGGAGAGGTCGACGAATAAGGCCCCTCGACGACTCAATCTGTAAAGGGGATTATCGGCATTCTCGCTGCTCATGCTCCTATATGCCCATTATATCATATATCGATGCTCATTTCCATGCTCCTACAACTCAAAATAATCACTGCTTGGCATGTATGCTTCTGTAGATCAATTAGTCCGCGTTGCTTGAAATGTATACTCCTATAGTGCTAAAGCAATCATGGTGTGTAAGATGGGCCCCTAGTTACATTTTAAAGGTGGGGAGAATGTGGTGAATTAACGTGAATCGAGGGACATGACGCGGGATCACATGTTGTGCGTCTCGCGTATAAGGGGAGGTCTCTCTGCGGCACGAGGGATTGTCCCCGGGGCATTGCTATTGACATCGGCTGTCCACTTGATGCTCGTTAACTGAAGGTGCTCATTGACTGGTGAGAATGGAGATTATATCGAACTCCGTGCTTACGCGGATTTAGTCTGCAATGGTTAACTGCACATGTATACGTTTCTGCTTATGTACTCCTAGCTGAACCTGTATTTCCTGGTGTGCCCACAGAAGCGGCTCCAATCAAATGGAATAAAGCCTAAACTCTGAAGGTTCATCTCTCGCTCTCATTTCAGTGTGCCTGTTATACCACATCACAGTCAATTGGAGAGATCTTGGCCTCCAAGAGCTTTGGCGCGTCAAACTCAGGAGTGAAAAGATCAATATTACCACTCCGCGATATCTGCATAGCACTGGGAGACGAGCTCACAAAGTGTCTCCCAGCACTCCATGCGCTGACTGGGTGCGATACAACCAGCAAGATATCAACTAAACTTACAGCCCTGAATGCTGTCCGCAAAGCAGGAAATTCCTCTCTGATCCTGGATTTTGACTGTCCCCAGCTAGCAGAAAGTGCAATACAGATGGCAGAGACATTCTTGGTCAAGTGTCTCAAACCATCAACAGACCTGGAGACATTTGACGACCTGCGTCTCACTGCATTTGATAGCAATGCCCTCAAGATGGACTTTGAGAGAACCACTTGCACCTCAACTAATGCAAGGAAACATATCCATAGAGGTTATTACCAACAGCAGCTGTGGGTCCAAGCCCCATTTAGAGATGCCACCCTGATTATGAATGCCGAGTCTTATGGGTTTGTAAGAAGGGGCAGTTTATTAGTCCCTGAGATTGTGATCTCCATACTCAAAGGCTTGCCAAATCCCTGCACATGTGGCAAGTGTGCTCGCAAAAATGGGTGTTCCTGCAGGGTAGCTGGGATCAAGTGTTGCAAGTACTGCAAATGCAAGGGAGGTGATTGTTGTAAAAACCCTATCACTGAATGAACACTACTTATCATCCTCATACCTGGACTCTGTTGTGTTACTCTTCAGGTTCCTGACCCTGGTTTACGTGACACATAAACAGTATTAATGTGGTTTTAAATGTTGTATTGTTGGTGGTTGGGCAATTTCCCTGCTGATCTTTGAAACATTTAAGCTCTCTAGATACTGCTGCCCACTAAAGTAATAAGTTTTGTTTTTTATTTTTCATTTTAAGTTTACATTCCATTGATAATAGTATGTAAGTGATTGAAAATACAATTTCTTTATATTAATCAAATGCTCGCTTTCTTTCTTTTTAAAAAATCCCTTGTATTGTTCAAATTCCAAGTTGTCAGTTTAACTCAAGTAGATGACACAAATCTTCTAACTTTGCTCTAAGTCCGGAAAGTTTAAGTTAATAAATATATGGCAATTCCAGTATGTACGGTAATAAGTATGGTAAATAAAACGGTTTTTAGCCATTTTCTCATAAAAAAATATCAAATTAGAAATTTTACACTCTTCTATGACCCCCCTAAATAAATAAATAAACTTGGCCATTCTGAACATTTTGAGCACCTCAGAAAATCTGGAGCTCCAACGGTTTAGACGATACAGCTATGTCAGAAGTAGCACTTTCGATGAAAAAGGGTGTGGTCATTTTAAAAAGGGCGTGGTCATTTTCGGGATGTTCGTCCCGGATAGAGATTTTGGCACACATCCCAAGTTGTTCCTTGGGGTCATATTAGCTTAAAACAGTCGAGTTATCCTCTCCTAAATTAAGTGCATACATGTCTAAGCCAGGTCCTGTACTAGTACCCACACTCACCTCTAAGCTGTCTAGCCTGGGTTTGAATCCCGATCCAGCTATAAAATGTCATCCTGGTGTTTCACAGACCGGATGAATCATCAATGTGTGTGTCGTCTCTACGATGGACGTCGAACTGGGAGTCCTGTCTTTGCCATTGGTTGATGGATGTTAAAGATCCTCACGGTATGCTTGGCCGAGCTATCACCAGCACCATGGCAAAATTACAAATTCCTGTCCTAACTACTGCTGGTAAGGCAATGGCAAACCACCCAGGAAACTCTTGCTCAGGAAGTTGCTTCGGCAGCACAGATGCTCAGTAACGAGTATTGTACATCACATCTATACAAGTGTGTGTGTGTGTGTGTGTGTGTGTGTGTGTGTGTGTGTGTGTGTGTGTGTGTGTGTGTGTGTGTGTGTGTGTGTGTGTGTGTGTGTATATGTGTCCTCCAGAATTATATAACCATGAAACCTAGCAGCCTGAAACTGCATGCATATGAAGGGAATTCCAATGTAGTGCATGAATGAAAATTTTGTGTTTGTGTTCATTAAAACGCCCCTTTTTAAAAATAATTATTTGCCTTTTATAATTATCCTTTATCAAGGTGACATCCTTTCTCAGCCCTCTGTAAAGGCCCAGTCACACGTTGACGTTTTAGCCAGCTTATGCCGATTTTTGAAAAATTTGTCTAAAACGCTGGCACACGTCGAATACGTTATGGGTAAGTTTTGGAAACATTGAGAGCACGCAGAAAAACACTGCCATACATCGTAGTACGCTGGCTTTCATCGTTGTACTTTGCGGTTGTCCTCAAAATTTAGCATGCTTGAAATTTTACGACTTATGCCAGCGTATGACTCACAAGTTCCGCTACGCTGGCCATAAGTTGTAGGCACGTTATGCCTACAACTCACAAAGTGTCTCCGTCGACACACGTTGACACACGCGATCGTTGACACACGTCGACACACGTTAATTGTAAGTTAATCATAAGTCGAAACACGTTGAGGTAATGTTTAGCGTACCCGAAACTTATTTCTAACCTATGAGTAAAGTGCTGTAGGTACGTTACGCGATCGTTGACACACGTCGAGACACGTTGCTTGTTAGGTACTCATTAGTCGAAACACGTCGAGGTAATGGTTAGCGTCAGTGTTCCAGACTCCCTGGTTCTTGTTTTTTTTATTTTTTTTTCTTCGGTATGACGGTGATGTTGACACTTCGATTTCTAGTGTGGTTATGATTTAAATCGTTGAGCGGCAGCCTATTAATTATATTATATTATAACCGCACTAGAAATCGAAGTGTCAACATCACCGTCATACCGAAAAAAATAAAAATAAAAAAGCAGGGAGTCTGGAACACTGACGCTAACCATTACCTTGACGTGTTTCGACTTATGAGTAACTTACAAGTAACTTTTGTCGACGTGTGCCAATGATCGCATATCGTGCGTACAACTTATTCCCATCGCATGCGGAACGTGTGAGGCATACGGCAAGTACGTCGTAAAATTTTGACACGTTTAAAATCACAAGACGTACTCCACTTAATACGACATATGATAGTGTACTTTAGCGTTCTATTCACGTATACCAAACTTACCCATACCGTAGTCGACGTGCGCCAGCATTTTAGACGCATTTTGCAGAGGTCGGCATACGCTGGCAAGATTGCCAAGGTGTGACTGGGATGTTGACACTTCCATTTCTCCGGTGGTTTTGATTTGAATCGTTGTGCGGCAGCCTTTTAATTGGCTACGCCACGTGATCGTCGGCGATACGTGCAGCACGCTATGCATAAGTTAAACTATCGTTGGGCATAGGTTGTGAACGCCGACAACAGGCTAAGCATTCGTTGGTATAAGTTATCTATAAGACAACGAAACGTTCTGTGTCCGTTACTAATATGTTATGCATATGACCAACTCGTTATGAATACGTCCGAATCTTAAAAAAAAGATCAAAAGTTCAGCGTAAGCCAGCGTTTTACATACATTTTGATACGTTGCCATTGCTGGCTTAAACGTCAAGGTGTGACTGGGCCTTAAGCTGACCAAGAATGATGTGGGGACTTATTTCGCCATTTTGTTCGGCCAATTCAAACATGATCAACTCTCACAGGGTAATTAAAGTATACTGTATGATTGAAATATATCTGATTTGTTTGAGAATCGGGTCTTATGGACTAAATAAATGTTAAATCTGGAGTTATATCTGAAAATTTCAACAAAGTAGTGATTTTCACAACTCAGTGTATTTATTTAAGCAAACTAATAACTTTAATATTTTTCCAATTTTCGGCCGATTATATTTCGTGATGAAATGATTATGGAATGTACAGAAAGTGTAACTTCATTGAGGGTAACACTGTGCTTCATAACCTGCTTTTGCAAGTCATGATAATCGACTCAACAGGGGTCCTTTTATTTGGCATTGACACATGCAGTTGTTTTTTTTTTTACCATTTTGTATGATGTGCTTTCATGAAGAAATATATATATATATATATATATATATATATATATATATATATATATATATATATATATATATATATATATACTAATAGTTGCTGCAATATATTAATAGTCAGCAGTTGCTGAAAACAAGTAGGTACAGAGACAGCCCACACGATTGTGCTACAAATGGGTACAAATGACTCTCTGTGGGGTGTGTGCATGCCTGCATGCTTTGTTATGTGTGTGCGGTGCATGCGTTTCGTGGGTGCACGGTCCGAACTCGCACCTGGGCCCATTGTGTGTGGTGCTGTGGAGGTGGTTATGCCATCTCGTGAACCATGTGCTTCTGCATGTGGGGAACAAACGTGCTGCGACATCGAAGCCACGTGGGACATGCCACTGCAGTGTGGGTGTGGGGAAATCCCGGCATGTGTGCGAGTGAAAGTATATCACCGGTGCGCACCAGCGAGTATATAGCTGGTGCGCATGCACAGTTATCATTGACTGCGAGGAGGTTGGAGGAATGTGTATGCAGGGGGGGGAGGGCGGAGGGGGAGGGGTGGGGGGCATGCATGCAGGCAAGCCTTTGCCAGGTATATAGCATGGGTTTTAATTTTTAAATGCTCCTGCCCGGTTTTATATCGAACACGGCAGTTAAGAAGAAATCGTTTGGGTGCATTTATCACCACAATAACTCCTCCGTGTGCTGCCTTCCCTCCCATTACACTTCCTTCCTCTCCCCTCACACTGACTTCCCTTCCATTCATGCTGCCTTCCCTTCCATCCAGGCTGCCTTCCCTTCCATTCAGGCTGCCTTCCCTTTCATTCATGCTGCCTTCCCTTCCATTCATGCTGCTTTCTCCTCCCCTTATGCTGCCCTGCCTTCCGCTCCCCTCGCACTGCCTTCTCTTCCATTCCTGCTACCTTCCCTTCCATTCATGCTGCCTTCCCTTCCATTCATGCTGCTTTCCCCTCCCCTTATGCTGCCCTGCCTTCCCCTCCCCTCACACTGCCTTCTCTTCCATTCATGCTACCTTCCCTTCCATTCATGCTGCCTTCCCCTCCCAATACGCTGCCTTCCTTTCCCCTCTCCTCATGCTGTCCTTCCTTCCCCTCCAGTCACACAGCCTTCTCTTCCCCTCTCCTCATGCTGCCCTGCCCTCCCGTCCCCTCACACTGCCTTCCCTTCCCCTCTCCTCAAGCTGCCCTGCCTTCCCCTCCCCTCACACTGCCTTCCCTTCCCCTCTCCTCATGCTGCCCTGCCCTCCCCTCCCCTTATGCTGCCTTCCCTTCCCTTCTCCTCATGCTGCCCTGCCTTCCCCTCCCCTCATGCTATCCTCCTCCCACACCCCTCCACCACCATACAACTCTCCGGAGTTTGAGGAGAGGAAGGGCTGTCAAAGAATGTGCGAAATGGACAAAGGAAAGGTTTTTTTGTAGCAGTTGGAACTGCTGCTCAGATCAATTCCGCAAGTAGTCTCAGATTAAGAAATTCTCGAGCTCATCGTATGTGTGGAAATTAAATAAAGACATGAACACTGGCACAGCTTTGTTGACGATTGAAGGAAAATGTGCTTTGTTCCCTTCCCCTCCTCTCATGCTTACCTCCTCCCAAAGCCCCTCCACCCCCCACGGACCTTTCTGGGTGGTGTCTGAATGTTGTTTAGTATTTCCCCTTTGAACGTACTGTTTTAATATACCCAATTTCGTTCAATCATACACTAATGCCGACATAAGGGGACCATCCCCCCCCAACCCTCCTTTCCCTCAAATCCCCCTATCAAACGCATTTCAAGAGCACCCCCTTCCCCTCCTCACTACCCCCCTCTCTCCCTCATCCTCCTCACTCCTTTCCCTTCCCAGAGTGTAGTGAGGCCTCGCTCTTTCCCTCCCCTCCTCGCTGTTTGTCCAATTCTCCTTCGAGTTTGTCCTTCAACTCCACTGTTGGTTCACCCCCCCACCCTCACTATCACCACAATAACTCCCCACCCTTCCTTCTGTCATGATACATCCTGATCTGTTTCGTGTTCTATCTCTTCCCCGAGTCTTGACTATATACAAAAAAGTTATAATTTGGCAACCATTGTACAGGCTTCATGGGCCGAATGGTGTCTTTCTGTGTTGAAGTTCCTCGAAAGGGAAGTTATATATCATCACAGTACATTGTGAACTGTGGTGGCTGTCCGTGCATCCGTCTGTCTTCCGTTTACAGCGGCTGCTTCTCGTGCTGCATTGAAAAGCTGAACATTCACTTTTGAAATGATCGGAGAACAGACATGAGTAGTGTTGTTTCCAAATCTTATTTCACACCCATGATAATTTGTTCCTCTTTCTCAGACAAATCCAACCTGCGTCGCCCTGTGCTGCTTCACTATTTTGCTGTGGGCGGTACAAGTAGCTCAGAGCTTTGGTTCTGAGCAAAAGCAAGAGTTCAACACAATTGACCTTTTCAAAGTCCATGAAATATTATTTAAATTGATAGATTAACTTAAACATTTGTGTGTGTGTGTCTGTGTGTGTGTGTGTGTGTGTGTGTGTGTGTGTGTGTGTGTGTGTGTGTGTGTGTGTGTGTGTGTGTGTGTATGTGTGTATGTGTGTATGTGTGTGTGTTTGTACGTGTGTTTGCCTTTGTACATTTGCATACATTTTGCACACATATGGTAGATATGTCAGGTCAGTCAGGTTTCTTGGCTGCCACTGGTAACATGTAACACAGTGCTACCTCCTGCATGGTCGGGTAGTCGGCGACTAAACTGACTACCCTCACTGGCTCAGCAGTGGGAAGGTTGACTTTGACACCCTGCAGGACTAAAAACAATATCGGCAAAAGGACAGACGAGCTCCTTTAGGTCGCCAATGGCCAGCCAGGAAGGAGATGGTGGTCTGAAAAACACCCATCCGGTAAGACTGTTTTTTTGGGAGTAGATCGTCGACAGCAACCGAAAAGTTAATGGCCCCTAGTTACCGGCATTATGGGGTGCGAAGAATTTCCGGTGACCTGCCTGTCTCTGCTGCCAACGAGAGGGGGGGGGATGGAAGGCTCAACCAGTAGTGGTATTGGTCCCTCCCAAGATACTTGCCTTTTGAACCTACGTGACTCTTCTTCAATTCATTTCACCAACATCCATGGTCTTTCTTCAAATCGTTCCTCTGTTGAACATCATCTCGGAAGCTCTTCTCCTAATATCTTTCTTCTATCAGAGACCCAATTATCACCTGATGTTCTTGTTAATTATTTTAACATTTCGAACTACAACCTTCACTCACGATTCCGCTTCAAAGGAGGAGTCTGTGTCAACTCCAACATCAACACACCTGCTGTACACCTTGTGGACCTCGAACCTCCAAACGTTGATGTCATCTGGCTTAAGATTTGTCTCCAGACCATCAATATCTTTCTCTGCTTCACTTACTGCTCTCCCAATTCTACAAACTTTATCACTTTCTTTGACTATCTTAACTCCAGTCATGAGGCCATGACATCCGAACACCTTCAAACAGAATTTCTCTATCTCGGAGACTTCAATGTACACCACAGGGAGTGGCTGAAATCTTCCCACATGGATGTTGGGGGAGTTGAAGTTCTTAAGTTTTCCATTATTGATGATTTCAAACAAATTATCACCCACCCTACTCATATCCCAGATTGTCATGACCACACCACCAATACTTTGGATTCATTCTTCACCTCTAATCCGTTACATTCCAACTACACAATTTCACCTCCAATTGGTTCTTCTGACCACAATCTTGTGAACATCACTTTACTTCCCACCACCACTTCTCCTCCGACTGCTCTGATGAGACACCAGTATTGGCATTTTAATAACGCTGACTGGACGAGTTTACGAAACTTCTTTTCTGACTTTCCCTGGAAAGACGACTTCCTCTCCCGAGGTGATGCCTCTATCTCTGCTGAACTTATAGTTGAGGTTGTTGTTGCAGGAATAGAGGATTATATCCCCTTCTCATTTAAATCTATCTCTCCTCCAAATTCTTGGTTCAATAATTCCTGCTCTACAGCCATTCGTACATGGGATGCCGCTCATCAGACTTGGAAAAACTCTTCTTCCTCCGACTCGTATTCAGCTTTCATAACCGGCAGAAATCATTGCAAACATGTTATTCATGAGGAGAAGCATTCCTTTATTCGAAAGAAGTGTGACAACCTCTCATCTCCTTCCATTAATGGATCTTTCTGGTCCTTAGCTAAAAGTATCTCCAACAACTTTTGTCGCTCGGCCTTTCCTTTGCTTTTCCGTTCCGATGATACCATCGCTGTCTCTCTGACTGATAAAGTAACTCTTTTTGGTTCTCTTTTCTCCACTAACTCCACACTGGATGACTTGAACATTCCATCTCCCTCTGATGCTCCCCTCACCAATCCTATGTCCCTTCCTATAATCTCTTTTCAGGCAGTCAAAAAAAAAACACTCCTCTCTCCAGACAAGGCCGACGGGCAAGATGGCATTCCTCCCCGTGTCTTGAAGGACTGTGCTTCAGAACTTGCACCCGTGCCTGCTTGTTTGTTTCGTTTTTGTTTAAAAACCCAAAGTTTTCCTCTTTCCTGGAAACATGCCTTGGTTCAGCCTTTTGAACCTTCCCTTGAAACGACAATCCCATTGCTCTGACTTCTACTGTTTCCAAAGTCTTTGAATGTCTTCTCAATTCCCATTTTCTCAAGCACCTTGAATCTCACAGTCTTATATCTGACCACCAATACGGCTTACGCAAGGCAAGATCTACATGTGATATCCTTTCTTACATGACGAATGTCTGGGCCTTTTTGAGAGACTTTGGGGAATCCTTTGTTGTCGGCCTTGATATCTCAAAAGTCTTTGACAGAGTTTAGCATCGGAGTCTGATATCCAAGCTTCCCTCTTTAGGCTTTTCTCCTTCACTCTGCTCTCTCATATCGAGCTTTCTCTCCGAGTGCTCTAACCCCGTTATTGTTGATGGTTCAACATCTCCCCCCTTCCCTATCAACAGCGGTGAACCTCAGGGTTCCGTCCTGTCCCCAACACTCTTCCTTCTTTTTATAAATGACCTTCTTTCTTCCACAATTAACCAAATGCACTCGTATGCTGATGACTCGACATTACATTTCTCCATATCTTTCCCATCTGCCTCGTCTTCCCTCACTTGATCTACATCTCGTTTCATCACAGCCACCTCTTTAAGTTCGGATTTTGACAAGATCTCCCAGTGGGGCAAATGTAATCAAGTTAAATTTAATGCTTTTAAAACTCAATTTCTTCCCATATATATATATATATATATATATATATATATATATATATATATATATATATATATATATATATATATATATATATATATATATATATATATATATATATCTCTCTCTCTCTCTCTCTCTCTCTCTCTCTCTCTCTCTGTCTCTGTCTCTGTCTCTCTCTGTCTCTCTCTCTCTCTCTCTCTCTGTCTCTGTCTCTGTCTCTCTCTGTCTCTCTCTCTCTCTCTCTCTCTCTCTCTCTCTCTCTCTCTCTCTCTCTCTCTCTCTCTCTCTCTCTCTATCTCTTTCTCTGTCTCTGTCTCTGTCTCTGTCTCTGTCTCTGTCTCTGTCTCTGTCTCTGTCTCTGTCTCTGTCTCTGTCTGTGTCTCTGTCTGTGTCTGTGTCTGTGTCTCTCTCTCTCCTATCTCTCTCTCCTATCTCTCTCTCCTATCTCTCTCTCCTATCTCTCTCTCCTATCTCTCTCTCCTATCTCTCTCTCCTATCTCCTTTGAAAGCTCAACAATTACCCATGTGACACAATAAACCCACGAGGTATTACTCCAACATCAAATATATCCTGGAATCCACACATTACTCAAACAGCTAAGTCTTCCTCGAAGAAATTAGGAGTCCTGTTCAGATGTCGAACATTCTTCTCATCTGAACAGTTGCTCCAACGATATAAAGGATTGATTCATCCTTGTATAGAGTACTGCTCTCACATCTGGGGAGGTTCCAACTCCACATACTTAATGGACAGAATTGAATCCAAAGTTATTTGACTTGTGAACTCCACCAATGTGACCTCAAAACTCGACCCGCTCAAATTAAGCTGCATAGTGGGTTCTCTCTCATTTTATGCAGACATTACTTCGGTTTCTGTTCGTAAGAACTTGCTGCTTGTGTTCCTCCACCATTAGCGAGCCCAAGGAATACTCGACAAGACACTACATCACATGATTATTGTGTGGCCATTGGCAACTCTAGGCTGGGTCGTTATGATGTTTGTTTCTTCCCCTCCACTGCCAAACTCTGGAACTCTTTACCTTCTCACGTCTTCCCAAACACTTATGCCTTTCCCCTCTTCAAAAAGCAGATTTTTTTACTTTCTCACAAACTCTTAGACTATTCTATCTTTCCATACTTTTCTGTCAATACAGTTCTTTTATTCAGGCTTGGCCTCGATGAGTACTATTTAGTCTGTGCCTTAAGCCTTCAACATTATGCATGTATATATATATATATATATATATATATATATATATATATATATATATATATATATATATATATATATATATATATATATATATATATATATATATATATATATATATATATATATATATATATATATGTTTTAACTCTCATCCACATTTCCAGATATTTTTGTGAATATCCATTTTGCAAAGTGTGGAAGTTACTGAGATGTTGACTTCAAAATAATGGCTGTGTATTTTTCTTTTCAACAGGACTTGCAGGAAGCTACATCTCCCCAGTCTTCACAGGGGGAGCTTCACCCCGTCGTGTATGCCTGCACAGCCCTGCTGCTCTTCTGCCTTGTAACAACTGCCTTCACATACATGCTCCGCAGAAGGTGGGAGTGCACAGCCATCTTCGAGATGGGATATTTTTCAGATCCTTTGGAACATATCACACTTTATTCCATAAATCTTTGTTTTGTACCAATTGCATACTTTTTGCCATGTACAACTTCAACCCTTTTATGTTTTACCAAACTTGGATTCAATACCCGAGCATGAAGTTGATTTTGTTCATCACAAAGAGGTGATACTACATGTTCCCCACCTTCTGGGTGATATGAGGAATGAATCTGTGTAATATGAAAGCTAAATCTTGAAGAATTTTTGAAATATCACATACACAAGCCAAATAACCGAGGTAGTTGCTTTGGCAACATAATTCAGCCAATCATTGCCGTGATATAATCAGGTTGAGATAATGTCATGAGCAATAGATATCTGCAGTATGAAAGATAAATGTGGAACGGTTTTTGAAATATCACGTGCACAAAAGTACATGGAGAGATGATCGGTCGGTCGGTTGGAGCTCATTTTCATGTTCCCCTCCTCTGTCCTTGTTGGAGGGCGGGGGTGGGGGGGGAGCAAATGGATTTTGTACTTTGCTTTGTTATTTAATCGGTGAATGGTGAGGATGTTGTGATTGATGTTAAACGATAAGATAATGCGAATATGTTGATGCATTGGATGCCACTGGAAAGCCCAATTCCCAACTCTTTCTCCTCATCCAGCGATCTTTGAGTACTTTGTGTTACGTTGTCAGAACTCAATGTGCTTGGACAGACAGCATGTACTGATGCAGATCCTTTGCAATGGTTGCTTACCTCGGATGAGCTGTTGGCCTATTGATGTTCTTACCTGAAACACTGGCTCATGAGGTGGAGAGCCATTGTGGATGACGTCCCATACACCATATGTTTGTCCGTAGTCTGTTAATGTCCTGTGAATCTTCAAGTAAGAGTACAATGAGGTCTGCTGATGTCTTTGGTTTGCATGTGCTTAGTGTAGAAATTCCTCCATGGGAATTAAATCAATAAAAAATACAAGATTCAATATCCAAGGACGAAGTCTTGTGATTCTGATGTAGTTTAACACTGTTCTTGTCCACGCTGTCTGTCCACTGTGTTTCTCCTGCAGCGGATGTACTATCAATGCGGTTCGTCCAGTATATTTATCCTGCAGATCCATCAGAAAGTTGACATTGTGCAAAAGCAGTTTTTGTTCATGGAGTCACAAAAGATTCGAAAAGCAGAACCTATTTGCACTTGAACGGTGTGAACAGTGAAATATTGCATTGTGTGTAACAAAATACATTAGGCACGGCCGTCAGATGGGCGGGCATCACGCGACAGCCAGGGATGCTCGAGGACCCTTTTTGAGCACGTCGCGCATTGCCGATCGAGGCATTCGTTTGCGTTTGACGTAATGTTTCACTTCCATATTTTGAGGCTGGAGTTTTTGAAACGTTTTCTTTTGCCTCAAATGATGCAGGTGTCAAATAATCAGCATTTTCTCTTTCTCGCCACGAGAAGATGCCAATTCAGGACGTGTATGCCGATTGTACCATCTGTCACTCCAAAAAGGCAGCATATGGGACAGTTGGCCAGCAAAAGATGTTAATTGCCTGAAAAAAGGCTTTCTCAGTCTGCCTGCCACCCCAAAATAACTGCATGCAACTCAATTCCTGTGTGTTGTGAATGTGTGCATCTGCTGCACATGGCTGCCCGGTGCCGATGCCACCTGTGTGTGCCACTTGTGTCGTCTGTTTTCAGGTTCAGGCTCGTGGAGGAGCTGGAAAATGTATTACGTGAAAGACTAAGCATGGTTAACTTTTTACATGAGAGTGGGCACTTTGGAAACACAGTTAACAGCATTGTCAGCCAAGTTGTCTGGATGCAACTCCCAACTCGGCCTGTTTGACCCTTTCATCTTCAGATGATGGTGTTATTCCGATCGCAAACGCGGCACGTGATGAATATAAGCTTCACAGGAGGTTGTTCGTTAAAATCATACATTTATGATATATATTATATACAAGTCACATCAAAGTAGATTACAATGATACGTTTTATTATACTTTTCACGTAAAGGTTTGCCTTTATGTTTTCGCACACTTATCAATGTGAGAGTACGTCATGATCATGACTCTGGAAGGGCATCGTTGGCAATAGATTATGGAGTCGGAACATATAACTTTGTTGGCATGTAACCGCTCCCAAAATGTGCCAACAGTTGTTAGTGTTCAAGAACGCTTTCCTCCAGTGAACAGATAAATATAAAACCATCGGCAGATACGCTGCTTAAAGCATTTAGCCCCTGATGGCATCGTCGTTCATGAAGAAGATCTTTGTGATGTTCGATTCTCAAGAGCCTAGCACAGAACAGAGTACCTATTGAAAAAGGTATCCTGCTGGATAAAAATAAGGCAGAGGAGACATTTGAGAAAACCCATTAATAGACTGTCGCAAAACCCAAGGTTGTTAGATCGATCAACGTCAAACTGGCAGTCGGGTGTCGTCCAAACTTGAATTTATTGAAAGGATAAAATACGAGTGCTCCTTAAACACACCAGCATATGGAAACTGCACACAGCAAAACAAAAGGTGACTGGATCTTTTCTCCTCTCTATTGGCTCTGATTTGCCATTTGCTGTTTATACTTGGCTCAAAAAAAATTCCCAAAACCCCTTCCCCATACAAATCACTCAAAAATGGTGAGATGATCCTACGTGCAAATAGAGCAGGAACTGCTCATTCCTGCTACTGCGCGATGAATTCGTATCCGGAGGCAGGGAAAAAAAATCTCCAAACACCTGATATCCTCTTCCGGTTGTAAAATCTAACGACAACATTCACACTCATCACCTTTTTACTCGACTCCACATTTAGAACGAAAATGTAGCCCGGATAAAAAGTGCAAAGTCAGATATAATTTCCAATAATATGTTCCATATCGAATCTTCGGTATAAAAGCATTAACATTGCGGAGAACACATTACACCGCATGGCAGACATTCACAAAATTTGTGACAGACACTAGATGTCTCTCACCCCGGTGATCGAAAGGTGGGGATAAAGCTCACAACTCAACTCCTGGAAGCACTGAACCTGACGATGCAAACGCAACTAGACGAGCACTCGGTGGAGATCGTACCTCCGCCAGGCTGAACGGTTTACATTTTGTATTCCACTGATAGGCTGGATCTGGATCCGGACCTGAACCACAATCGAATCGGCTTGTTATTGTCACCTAACCAACTCATCCATCTCGTTTTGCAATAATTCATCCATAACTTTTTTGAGATATCGTGCTATGTATCGGTTTTGAGCCGATCTCTCAACGGTGAAGAATCACTTTAAAAAATTTAAAAAAATTCTCATATCCGGATCTGGATTGGGACCTTCACCAAAACCGAATCGATTTGTCCTTGTCTCATACCCAACATGTTCACCAAGTTTCGTCCGAATCCGTTCGCAACTTTTTGAGATATCCTGTTCACTGACAAATAGACAGACGGGAGTGAAAACGTAATCTCCGTCCACCTTCGGTGGCGGAGATAATAATGAAACTACCTGAAGGACACAGTCTACATTATCGTTTTAGACATCCTGGAATTCCTGCAGTTGTAAAACCCAAGATTGATTTGATGAGAACCAATAATTAATAAGAAAGCGCCTGTAAGA
Organism: Eptatretus burgeri; assembly: GCF_056783735.1. Lineage (NCBI taxonomy): Eukaryota > Metazoa > Chordata > Myxini > Myxiniformes > Myxinidae > Eptatretus > Eptatretus burgeri. Next base: position 6,111,276 of record NC_140961.1, on the reverse strand, counting down.
CAAAAAGAGGCCCACTCTACAATGCTGAACGATGCATCAAATAAAGTAGCATGTGCTATACTATGAAGTGGAACATGAATTTTGATCAATAAAAAAAACACAGGTGTGATAACAAGGGAGAGTAATGGCAGGTATACTTGTCAACAGACAGTCCACCTTGCTGTCAAGCATTGGAACCCATATACGGACCAACATCTGCTGTAATGGCTCCTCTCATAACAACCAAGGATGATTGGTCACAAAAAAAAAGCATCAGTTATTCGTCGGTGATGTGAATAGTTTAGTGCACTCCGAAACCTGGCTGTATGCCAGACTGTCAAAGGCTTGAGCGATATCCAGAGCGGTATCTGTTCAAAGCAGGGGTGGTCCTGCATGTGGTTTTGGGAATCCAACCACTGTTATGTCAGATTGAGTTACACATCCAAGGTGGAATAGCCAGGTTGGAAGGCAAACTGGTTGGCAAAGATTAGCGAGTTGGAGAAGGCACAGCCGATAGTGTCTGAGTTTGATTGCAATGATGGACTTCATTCCTTTGCTTATCACAGGGATGAATTTTGGAATCCTTATTATGGACTAGCAAATACCAACCGTCACTTCGCTGATGGGAATATGAGGAAGGGGAGGGAGAGAGGGGTGCGAGAGGGAGAGAGGGAGAGAGAGGGGTGGGAGAGGGAGAGAGGGGTGGCAGAGGGAGAGAGATGGGAGAAGGAGAGAGAGGGGGGAGAAAGAGAGAGAGGGGAGGAGGAAAGAGAGAGGATGGTGGGGAGAGGGGGAGCGAGGAGGAGGAGCAAACAAGGGGAAAGCAAGGAAAGCAAGGAAATTAGAGACAGGTGGAGGCCATTAAGCCCACCATGCCTGCGCCGCATCAACACCACATACATTTATCAACACCAGATAAAAATATGAAAATAGTAAAGTGT
>NC_140961.1:6065356-6105356 GCF_056783735.1 Eptatretus burgeri | reverse complement strand
ACATTTGTCTCAAAGGGCTTTCGGAACTGGAAAAAGGCTACAGAAAAATTCAGACAACTCGAACGATCAAACACACATAGGCTTGCCTCTGAAAATCTGAAATGTCACAGAAGTCAACCTGGTGTCCATGTGCAGCTGAGCAGCATAATGCGAGAAGAGCAAAGATCTGCACGGTCAGTACTTCTGAAGATTATCACCTCACTGCAATATTTAGCCCGACAAGGTTTTGCAATTCGTGGGAAGGATGCCTCTGAAGGGAATTTCAAAATGCTCTTACAGTTGCGGGCCGAGGATGATGTAAACCTCAAGACGTGGCTGTCAAGGAAGACGACGTTCACAAGTGGAGAAATTCAGAACGAAATTCTACAGTTGATGAGTCATGCCATCCTCAGAAATATCTGCAGTGGAATGAAATGTCCACTCAGTTCGGACTCGTAACTGATGGAACACAAGATATTCAGGGTAATGAGCAGGAGTCGGTGTGTGTGCGCTATGTGACGGATTCCTTTGATGTTCAAGAAGATCTTATCATCCTCTACCAAATATCGTCAACAACAGGAGTATCACTTTGTAAGATGCTTCAGGATGTCCTAATTCAGTGTCAACTCCCTATTGAACACCTTAGAGCGCAGACTTACGATGGCGCAAGCAACATGTCTGGAAAGTACAAGGGCTGTCAAGCACAGCTAAAAAAACTCCAACCGCTGGCCAATTATGTTCACTGTGGAGCTCATGTCACCCAACTCATTACATCCAAAGCCCTACAAACTGCACCGTTCATAAGCGATGCCCTTGATTATGTCCAGGTACTTAGCAACATCTACAACAACTCTGGAAAATTCAAACATCTGTACTTGAATATCCACGCTGATGATGCTGACACTCCTTGCCCTACACGCCTGAGGCCAATTTGCCCGACGTGTTGGTTAACTCATTCTCCTGCCGTGAAATCGATATTGGATAACTCTGAAGCGGTACTGGATGCCCTTCAACAAGCAAGTGATGACTTTGGTACGAACACGGCATCACGAGCCAACGGTATTCGAAGCTGTCTTTCATCAGGAAAGTGTGTTCTCAGTCTTTTTGCATCATTGCCCGTTCTCCAATCCCTTGAATACCTCAATAAGGCACTTCAGGGTTCACAAGTTACCGTCTCTGGTATGCTTACTGCTGCAAAGGTAACTACACAGAATCTCCAATCTCTCCGTACCGGCCAGACGTTTAAGGAGGTTTTCAAAGCAGCACAACAGAAGCTCCAGCAGTGCCAACTAGATCCAGTGACCCTCCCTCGTAAGCGCAAGCTTCCGAAGAGACTTGATGGAGGCACGCAGGAATACACTGCCAATTCTGCAGAGGAGGTACACAGAGTTGAATTTTTCAGTCATCGACAGCGCATCCGAGAACTTGAACATGTACTTCACATCAACCGACCTCATGGCGTATAGGGACTTGGGTGAAATGCTCCTGTCTGGGTCATTCAAACCACAAATAGTCCGCAAATATCCCGAACTGTCGGATTTCCTAGAGCAAGAACTTGGCTTCTTTCGTAACCAGTTCAGTGGTTCATCTGTTGAGGATTACCATAAGATATTTGTTGACATGGTGCCGGAAATCCGTCGAATGTTCCCACAGGTAAAACGTTTGCTTAGGCTTCTATTGGTTTCCCCAGCAAGTTCATGCGAAGCTGAACGGTCATTCAGCGCACTCAGACGTATGAAGACTTGGTTACGTTCCACAATGACCCAACAACGCCTCGACCATCTCATGATCTGTCATGTTCACCGAGATCGTCTGACTGCACTTGACCCCCAAGACATTGCTACAAAGTCTTTAACAGGATCGGCAGACAAGAGGGTTCATATTTTTGGCAAGTTTTAAGGTAAGTTGACCATACTCGTGTAATATCAATTTGTATGTCAGTCTAGTTTTCAGTTTATGTTTAGTGAATCAGTTCAAGGGTTGTGAGAAGGAGGCTTGATAAACAATTATATATATATATATATATATATATATATATATATATATATATATATATATATATATATATATATATATATATATATATTTGATGACACTTGAAACTTTGAAATGTGTATGATTAATGTTTAATTAATTTCGCTCCGTCTGCTTACATTTGATAAAAAGATGGTCGATAGATGGTCAGATTAATTTAAGGGATTTGTGTGATCAGAAGGCAGCATGTCAACGAGCGTATAAAATCAAAAATTTGCATGGGAAGACTTGCTGTGTCCACGCCGGCACGAAGTGGGCTTCGTGGTCTGGACATGCAATGTCTCCCCCACTTTTCAAGAGCAATCGACGCCCATACACACACACACACGCACACACACACGCACACGCACACGCACACGCACACACACACACACATCTCGTTTTTTCATTTTCTGAACCAGACTGAACAGTTCACGTTTTGTATCCATCCCACTGAAAGGCCAGATTTGCATCCAGACCTGAACCAAAATCGAATCAGCTTGTTCTGTCACCTGCCCAACTCATCCACCAGGTTTCGTTCGAATCTGTCCAACACTTTTTGAGATATCGTGCTATATATTCATTTTGGCCCCATCTCTCAATGATGAAGAATCACACGTATATTACTGTGTCTAGAATCAGATCGTCACCACGATATAATAAATTCATCCTCGACAGATATCCAACTTTTCCACAAAGTTTCGTCCGAATTCCATCCAGAACTTTTTGAGATATCTTGCTCACAGACAAACAAACAGACAGACAAGCAAAAAAGGGTGAAAATATAACCCCAATCCACCTTTCGGTGGCAGAGGTAATGAACAGGTAAGAATAGAGCTCATATTGTTCGAGCCTCTGATATCATGTTGTTGTTTTGATATCTTTTTTTGGTTTACCTTTTATCACGTTTTTCTCAGCACGATGTAAATTTATAATTTCTGTTTACCTATGTATTTTCATGGCATTGTGAGCCGTTAGCTGCCTGTCCCTCTGCTCCGGAATGCAGGAGAAGGGATTTGCATGATTTGCATGCATGAAGCAAAACATGCCGACTGCTTATAATTAAGAACACCGCACTGGACTGGAAAACATGGGGATGGGAATACTGTACTGCAAATGGTGGAGACCTGTAATACCATCCCCCAGCTGGAGGCGGCGCAATATGATACACATTCACATAGAGAGTTTGCATCTCCTCCCTCATCCCCCAAGACCACCGGCAAAGATAAAAACATCCCTATACACTAATTGGGGTCATGCTGATCCTACGTAACAAGTCTGGAGGTATTTGGCCCAGAACTGTAGGAGGAGTAGCGCGACAGACAAACACACAAACACACAGACAGACAGCAACCAGTCTGTGAATTATAGGAATAACTTACAATTTTTTAAAAACTCCTTTTCATCAAGTTTGGTTTGAGTGCAATGCCGACACAGATGGACTTTGCATCTTGAGATGCTTTCTCATTTCCATTGCAATCCATTGTCACACCATTCATGTGGAACATCGATGATTCAGGAGTGCATGCCTGGAGATGCAATGTCACACAGGCCAAGTTTGTCTTTCATGTGTTTAAACGTCCTCTCTCTCTCTCTCTCTCTCTCTCTCTCTCTCTCTCTCTCTCTCTCTCTCTCTCTCTCTCTCTCTCTCTCTCTCTCTCTCTCTCTCTCTCTCTCTCTCTCTCTCTCTCTATCTCTCTCTCTCTCTCTCTCTCTCTCTCTCTCTCTCTCTCTCTCTCTCTCTCTCTCTCTCTCTCTCTCTCTCTCTCTCTCTGTCTCTGTCTCTGTCTCTGTCTCTGTCTCTGTCTCTGTCTCTGTCTCTGTCTCTGTCTCTGTCTCTGTCTCTCTCTCTCTCTCTCTCTCTCTCTCTCTCTGTGTCCCTCTGTCTCTCTCTCTCTCTCTCTGTCTCTGTCTGTGTCTCTGTCTCTGTCTCTGTCTCTGTCTCTGTCTCTGTCTCTGTCTCTGTCTCTGTCTCTGTCTCTGTCTCTGTCTCTGTCTCTGTCTCTGTCTCTGTCTCTGTCTCTGTCTCTGTCTCTGTCTCTGTCTCTGTCTCTCTCTGTGTCTCTGTCTCTGTCTCTGTCTCTCTCTGTCTGTGTCTCTCTCTCTCTGTCTGTGTCTCTGTCTGTGTCTCTGTCTCTGTCTCTCTGTCTCTCTCTGTCTGTCTCTCTCTGTCTCTCTGTCTCTCTCTGTCTCTCTCTCTGTCTCTCTCTCTGTCTCTCTCTGTCTCTCTCTCTGTCTCTCTCTCTGTCTCTCTCTCTGTCTCTCTCTCTATCTCTCTCTCTCTCTCTCTCTCTGTCTCTGTCTCTGTCTCTGTCTCTGTCTCTCTCTGTCTGTGTCTCTGTCTCTGTCTCTGTCTCTGTCTCTCTCTGTCTGTGTCTCTCTCTCTCTGTCTGTCTCTCTCTGTCTCTCTGTCTCTCTGTCTCTGTCTTTCTCTCTCTCTCTGTCTCTCTCTCTGTCTCTCTCTCTCTCTCTCTCTCTCTCTCTCTCTCTCTCTCTCTCTCTCTCTCTGTCTCTCTGTGTCCTACTACTTTGCATAGCTGTCGTTCGCTTGGTATGCACGTGCAATCGCAGAGTGCTTTTGCTCAGTCTCTGGAGGTACGTGTGGAACCTGTGTTGCCTTTCATTTCTCTCTTCTTATTGTCTAAATGTTTTGGTTTTCGTTTCTCTTTACCCCTTTTCTCCTTGTTTTGTCTGAGAGAGAGAGAGAGAGAGAGAGAGAGAGAGAGAGAGAGAGAGAGAGAGAGAGAGAGAGAGAGAGAGAGAGAGAGAGAGAGAGAGAGAGAGAGAGAGAGAGAGACGGAGAGAGAGACGGAGAGAGAGACGGAGAGAGAGACGGAGAGAGAGACGGAGAGAGAGACGGAGAGAGAGACGGAGAGAGAGACGGAGAGACGGAGAGAGACGGAGACGAAGACGAAAAAAGCGAGAGAGAAAAGCGAGAGAGAAAAGCGAGAAAGCTCGGTGGTGTTCGGGTGTATTTCAGAACCCCTCCGGGTTTTGAGGTCTGGTTTCCATCTGACGTGTTTTGCTAGTTTTAGTCGACGCTTTTGGATGCCTTAACGATTCTTGGACCTCGTCCATATTATGATTATTATTATTATTTTCCTCCATTTGCCAGCGTTGCTTGTGGTAGGTTTCTTTTGTTGATTTAAACTCTTTTCTTCTGTTAAAATTACTCTTTGGCTATGGCAAACGTTCGTTTGAATCATAGTATGTACGAGTCACTTACTCGTAAAAATGGCCTTGTGTGTGATCCTCCGAGGGAGGTGAAGATTGAGGACGTGTTACCGGCAATCGGAAAGATGGTTGGTTTCCATAATATCCGCGCAGCCTCTCGAATGAACAAGGTTTTTGTGTTCGTTTCTGAGGTGCGCATGGTAACCTCCGTTGTGGAGCAATGCCTTGCCATGCACCCCGACCTGTTTCTCCTTGTTTCACCGCTAGACACACCTGCGGTTTAGGTGAACGTGTCTAACGCTCCGCCTTTCATCCGGAATGATGATTTGTGTGCTCAATTGAGTAAGTTCGGTACGATCGTATCAAAGATCACAATGGTGCCGATACACTCAGGAAGAGGAGAATTTAAACACATGATGACTTTTAAAAGGGTACTGTACATGATGTTGCAAGAAAATGAGCAAAAGTTAAACATAGTTTTACATGCAAAAATTAATGGACATGTGCATAGAATGTATGTCATGGTGTGCAATCGTTGTGGAGCGTACGGTCATGTGAAGAACTCCTGTCTCGGTTTGATAAGATCATGAGAAAATCAAGGACAGGAGATTGTAGATTCCCCCTCCCCACATCATGGGGTGGGTGAAAGGGGAGAATCCTCCCCACCACATATTGGTGAGCAGCAAACAGTAGGTAGGCCCCTCCTCTCTACCTTGTAATGTACCAGAAGTGGTTGGTCCTTCGACCTCCGCTGCACAGGACTGTACTGATGACGACATGGAGGGCTTCGTGACGGTGTCTCATAAAAAAGGGCAAAAACGTTCGTGTCCTGTCGTCAATGAGACAAAGACAACACAAAGTAAGATACTCATCGTGTCAGATGTACCGAGCTTGCGGGATGCATCTCTTATAGAGAATCCCTATTCGGGACTGGAAATTGAACCAGAACCGATTATAACTATGACATTCATTTGCACCACTCGCTGAATTGCCTGAGTTGTCCGAGTGTGATGTAGACATTGAGAATACTCGTGCCTCTCAGGAGGATACAAGTGGGGATTCTGATATTTATGGTGTCTGCAGTGAAAAAAAAGGAATCTGTCACTGAGGTGTGCGCAAAGGTGTGTGTTTGTGATGACAAGGCAGATAAGCCGGAAAGCCCCTCAGAGGAATTCTGCAGTCCTACCCTTGTGGAACAAAATGGAAGGGATGGTAAGAAAGAGGCTGCATGTGATAGTGGGCAGCTAAATTGGAATGGAAAGATCGATGGTTCAAATTCTATGGAGATTTGTGCCTGAGGAATAAGTTTGGATCAGGAAGAGAATGACAGAGAAGATGAGGTTGACTTTGATGTGACCTCTTCTACCGTGTCAGTTAGTGGGTGTTGTGCCCAAGAGGATGACGGAGACACCATGGTAACAGAAGACGAAATTGTTAAATTTTTAAATGAAACCTTCAGGAAAAGGCATGTGAGAATTCGGGATTTTTTCCCGAATATCCATGCCTTTTTAAAAACTGCAAAAAATATGATTAATGAACCTCAGCAAGGTAGGATTTCAGAACCTCAATTCCAGCGGTTGAGGAAGTGTGCCACTAAGGCCTGAAAGGAACTCCAAGAGCAATAATAGTAGTAGGTTCTAAAAATAAATAAATGGAGGTCGCATCCCTCAACATAAATGGAGGCCGCAGCTGTGTGTGTCGCCTCAAGGTGTTGCAGATGTTTAAGAAAGAAAAAAAATTGATATTCTATTGTTACAAGAGACACACACCAACCAATCTTGTGAGGACGAGTGTCGCAGGGTTTTTAAAGGTTGCCTTTTTTTTCTCCAGTGCCTTTGAGGATGCTAAGGTTGGTGTGGCAATTATTGTGCACCCTAGAGTCCAACCCTCGGAGATTTCTTGTAGGGTGGTCTGTAAAGGATTCTTAATTGCTGTCAAATTGATAAGCAGCAATCAAAAAATTTGTATTACACTGAACAACAAATTTCAAAATTTTTTTTTTACTGGAGATGTGTAAAGTGATTAAGACTAATTTGGGTACGCTGATTTCAAAAATCATAACCGTTTTGCTGTATCACGTCAGGATTTTCAGGAACAGAAATATTCCCATTGCCTAGAAGTCAGGATTTCAATGAAATTTACATATGTCTTTAACATGTCTATTTCGTACAATTGTTGTTAACTTGTGTTATATTTCTTTCTTTCAGATAAAGATGAGTAGGCGTTCCTGTACCAATCATCCTGACAACTTCTGTTATGTCTGTGGTCGGTATACCAAAAAAGATCAACAGCGAAGTATATCTACAGCAGTGAAAATGAAGGCCGCCTACTTTCACTACTTCGGGTGTAAGGTGGGGGACCAAGAACAGAGCTGGGCACCACACATCTGCTGCACAAGCTGTCACACAACCTTGACTCAGTGGTTGGTGGGCAAGCGCACGAGCATGCCATTTGCGGTGCCCATGATATGGCGTGAGCCACAGAATCATCATGATGATTGTTATTTCTGCTGCACAAGCATCGCCGGCTTCAACAAGAAGAATAAAGGTCACATCAAGTACGCTGACTGCGTCTCTGCTCATAAACCTGCGCCTCATGATGACGAGAACCCCGTTCCAACACCTCCAGCTGATCAGAACATAGCTGTAAGCAGTGGTGAAGAGGATGGTGATGATGAACCTTTTGAACCCGACACTCAAGAATCACACCTTCTGAACCAGGGAGACTTAAATGATCTTGTAAGAGATCTCTCGCTGTCAAAGGCGAAGGCAGAGCTGCTTGGATCAAGGCTGCAGCAGTGGAATCTACTTGAACCTAACACCAAGATATCCTTGTTCAGAGCACGTCACAGAGACATAGCTGAGTTCTTTGAGATGGAAGACACGATGACATTCTGCAGTGACATCAACGGTCTGTTGAAAGAACTTGGGTGTGATCACGATCCTGCAGACTGGCGCCTCTTCATCGACTCGGGGAAGAACAGCTTGAAGGCTGTTTTGCTCCACAATGGCAACGAGAAACCATCAGTCCCACTGGCTCACGCGTTCGGCATGACAGAGACCTATGAGACTATGCGGCAGCTGCTTGATTCCATCAAGTACAATGACTTCAACTGGCACATCTGCGGAGACTTGAAAGTGGTGGCGCTGTTGTTAGGGCTGCAGTCAGGCTACACGAAATACATGTGCTTCCTTTGTCTCTGGGATAGCAGAGACGACAAGAATCACTGGACGAAGAAAGATTGGGAAGAGCGAAAAGAGCATGTACCTGGTCGACACAACGTGAAGCATGTCGCCCTTGTCGACCCAGCCAAGGTTTTCCTTCCACCACTCCACATAAAGCTCGGCTTGATGAAAAGTTTTGTACGGGCAATGGATCTGAATGGGCGTGGGTTTTTATACCTCAAGGAAAAGTTTGGCAACACCTTGTCGGAGGCCAAGATCAAGGCTGGTGTCTTTGTTGGACCGCAAATCCGACAGATTATGAAGGACGAAACTTTTCCGACAACTCTAAACCCCAAAGAGCTGGCAGCGTGGAGGAGCTTCAAAGCTGTGACAGACAACTTCTTGGGGAACGAGCGCGCTGACAACTATGAAGAAATAGTGCAGCAGCTGCTGGAGTCCTTCAGGAAACTTGGCTCCAGGATGTCCCTGAAAATCCATTTCCTACACCAGCACCTGAACTTCTTCCCTGACAACTTGGGAGCAGTCTCGGATGAGCACGGCGAGCGATTCCACCAAGAGATTTCACTCATGGAGACGCGCTACCACAACCCGAACATGATGGGCGGGACAACCCGAACATGATGGGCGATTTCTGCTGGTTCCTGCATCGTGAAACTGACACAGAGCAGCACAAACGCAAAGCCAAATGCCTAAAGCATTTTTAATTACATTCTAGTGGAGTTTTTCTGTAATTTCTATAATTTTGAAGCATTCATGATGAAATAAATGAATAAATGAATTTTTGTAAATTTCATTGAAATCCTGACTTCTAGGCAATGGGAATATTTCTGTTACTGAAAATCCTGACGTGATACAGCAAAACGGTTATGATTTTTGAAATCAGCGTACCCAAATTAGTCTAAATCACTTTACACATCTCCAGTATGCCTGGTGTTGGCTTAATGGTTAAGGCAGTGGGCTTGGGATCCTAGGGTCCTGAGTTCAAATCCCGCTCAGCTGTTGAATGAACACCAGGTGGGGTTGACTCTGCCTGTCATCCTTCCGAGGTCGGCAAAATGAGTGCCAGCATGCTGGTATACTGTGTCGGAGTGGCGACCCGTCCAGGATTGTTCCCAATAGCCAAGGAGACTGCTTCGGCGGCACCAACGCTCTGCACAGAGTATGGTCCTAATGGATGGATGGATCTCCAGTAAAAAATTTTTGTTGTTCAGTGTTATTGATGTGTATTGCCCCAGCGACAGCGCTGAAAGGATTCTATTCCTTCCAAAGTTAGCAGGTTTTCTAAACACTGTTGACTTGACAACTCTAATTTGTATGGGGGGAGGTTATAACTGCACACTCAACCCCCGACTGGACAGGAATACTCCTGAGCCCCATCCACCCAGTGCAATGGTTTTGGCAAAATTTGTACAAAAATTAAAATTTCGGGATGTTTGGCATCTGCAAAATCCCAACACCCATCAATATACATGTGTATGCTGTTCAAAGAACCAGATAACCATGGGCCGACTGGACAGATTCTATGTAAACCACGCGATATGGTGAATCTGGTTCAGAGAACAAGCATAAATCCATCTGGCTTTTCTGATCATCATATGATTGCAATGGAATGTAAGTTACCCTTTCATTGTTGCAACAGTGCATACTGGACTTTCAATGTTAAATTATTACAAGATGTACAGTTTGAAAATGCCTTCAGACTGGTATGGAAGACGTTAGAACAACAAAAGTATTCCTTTCCTAATACCCGACAGTGGTGGGACTGTACAAAATCCCAAATTCGGATTTTCTGTCAACAATCTTGCTCACATACCACGAATAATGCATCTGGGTTGATAAGTGCTCTCAAAGAAGATTTACTGAAATATGAGCAAGAAGCTGGGAGCATCCAGTAGAAGTGATCACCATCAGCAGTTGGTGGAAAAAAGACCTTACTGGCTGAACTATTCAAGGAGCGTGTGGCTGGAGCAATGGTTCATCTTCGGATGAGCAGAATTCAACTGGAGACTCCAAATAAGGAATTCTTCAACCTTGAGAAGGCCGTCAAGACCTCTCGGCAGATTCACAGTTTACACTCTCCTAACGGTGTTTTGACTTTCCAGAGTGACATTAAACACTCAATGTAGGATTTCTACTCAAATCTGTTTACACCGAGAACTGTGCAGAAAACGATTATAAATGAGGTGATTGAACTTCTTCCATACCTTTCTCAAGAACAGCAACAGCAACTCGAATGTGATATTTCGTTTGAGGAGCTCACTGCAGAATCAAAACTGCTTGAGGACGGCAAAGCCCCCGGGCTTGACGGACTTCCTGCTGAATTCTACAAAGTTTTTTTGGAACATTTTGGGTCCTGCTCTAATGGAGACCCTGCTTGAAAGCTTAGATCAGGGTGAATTGCCCCTTAGCTGCAGGAGAGCGGTTTTGTGTCTCCTCCCAAAGAAAGGTGAATTGCAGCAGATTACAAACTGGTGGCCTGTTTCATTGCTAAACACTGATTACAAGATTGTATCAAAAGTGCTTGCAATGCGTCTTAAAAAATGTCATCTCTCTCCTGATTGGAAAAGAACAAACGTATTGCATACCTGATCGATCCATTTATGACTATTTTTTTTTAGTTCGAGACTTAATTGCTATCGGTCAAACTGTGCCTCAGAGGTTTGGGTTGTTACTCCTGGATCAGGAAAAAGCCTTTGACAGTGTGGATCATTCTTTCTTATTTGCGGTCCTTAATAGAGCAGGTTTTGGGGATCAATTCAAATCTTGCATAAAACTTTTGTACAGAAATGCATCATGCCTGCTAAAAGTAAATAATAGTTTGTGTCATCCCTTTCCTTTTCAGCGTGGTATCCGTCAGGGTTGTCCACTGTCAGTCATGTTGTACACACTTTCTGTTGAACCTCTACTGGCTATCCTTCGCACCTCACTGTCTGGGTTATCCTTGTCAAACTGTCTGACCATTTTTATCTCTGCTTATGCAGATGACCTGTGTGTTGTGGTCAAAAACCCAATATATGTCAGTGAGCTATCCCGTTGTCTTGCCAAATTTGAACTTACCTCATCAGTAAGAGTAAATTGGAACAAGAGTGCAGCTCTTTTGCTATACCCATATACACTCCCCTCATCACACTCCTCATGTGCACCTCTCCCAACTCTTCCAGGAGGAGTGTTATGGAAAACAGATAGGTTTAAATACCTAGGAATCCATTTGGGAACTACGAGCTATATCCAAAGGAATTGGGATGGTTTCCTCGACAACATTAAGCGGAAACTATCAAGGTTTAAAGGAATGCTCCAGCTCTTGTCACTTAAGGTGCGGGTAACGATCATAAATAACCTGATACTTCCAACCGTATGGCACAAGGCCATCGCACTCCATCCTCCTCAAGCTGTGATCACAAGCATTCAGAAGAGTCTGATTGATTTTTTTTCTGGGAAGGCCACCACTGGCTCAAGCCAGATGTATTGTGCAGGCCACGAATGTCTGGTGGCCAAAACTTGGTGCACATCCCGAGTCGAATAATGGCTTTTCGACTCATGGCAATAAAATGTCTAAATATGGTGAAGTACTATCCTGGCGTCCTCTCATCAATACCTTGCTTCAGCAAATAGGTGGTTTGGATTATGACCGGGATCTCTTCCTTGTAGACCGAAAGCAGGTTGAAAGAGCTCGGCTCTCTGTGTTTCATCAATCTCTTCTGAATGCTTGGCAAGCTCTTGGAGTGCAGCAGCCAGTGATCTCCTATGATGCCTGGAAATTTGTGCATGAGCCACTATTCCAAAATGTATTATTTGCTGGAATATCTACCAGCTGATCCTTCATAAAGTACTTTCCAAATAGTGGAATAAATAAAGTGCGAGATCTTATGGAGCCTTCCTTGAAGCAATGGTTGCCTGTTGGCTCAATTTCTAAAAAAAATTGGATTGCATTCAATGGGAGTAGTGGGTGAGGTCATGAGGATAGTACCCCAGACGTTTTTGCATTTAAATATTGAGTGGAATGGGGTAAGTGAAGAAGTTTATTTTTGCCAAAATTTTCCTGAACTTTCAATCACTTCCCAAAAACACCATGACGTGTTCTCTTCAAACAGTGACGAGTCTGGTGTGTTCCACGTCATGGGGAAAAAAACATTATATGGGATTTGTCGAGAAGTGTGTTTACCGGGCTGTACGGCACCGTTAAGAAACCATTGGAAAGAAACTTTACGTGCAGGAGCTTTCTTTATTCTCAATTGGAAGATCTCCGACTGTTGGTCGCACGGGAGACTTAAATTGGAGACTGGTCCATCAAGCCCTGGACACACAGGTTTTCTGACAGAAGTTTAACCCCTCTGTGTCTAATTCATGCCCCTTCTGTATGAGTATCGAAAATCTGAATCACGTGTTTATTGAATGCAAGAGGTTGTCACCTCTGTTTCTCTACCTGAGTCGCACTTTTTGTAAATTTAAAATTGTTTTTTCCTCTGTGGTTTTTGGGCTCGCTTTCAACAATGGGAACAAATCTGTGGTTTTGCTTTTGAATTTTTTACATGGAATTGCTAAGCTTGCAATTTTTAATACCAGAAAAGCCAGATTGGTGAATAACAAAAATAAAAATGCACTTTTTGTTTCAAAGGCATGGTGTCTGCTTGTATAAAATTAGAACATGCATATCATGTAAACATGGGTAGTCTTCCTGTGTTTGAAGACTTATTGTGCAATGGTGGTGTCTTGCGAAAATGTATTGAGAATGAAGTTCACATTTCTTGTGAAGTTATGACAATATTATTGATATTTGAACTTTCATTGTTTATCTGACCCAGCTTGAGGACCTGTACTTAAGAAATGCCACTTGATACTCATGTTTTGATGATTTTATAAACTTTAGGAAAATGGTGCCTCAATAATTTTTCTTTGTTTAAATTTGCCTTGCTAAATGCTTTATACTTTTATAATAAAAGGACATAAAAGTCCAAAAGTCTCTCTCTCTCTCTCTCTCTCTCTCTCTCTCTCTCTCTCTCTCTCTCTCTCTCTCTCTCTCTCTCTCTCTCTCTCTCTCTCTGTCTCTGTCTCTGTCTCTGTCTCTGTCTCTGTCTCTGTCTCTGTCTCTGTCTCTGTCTCTGTCTCTGTCTCTGTCTCTGTCTCTGTCTCTCTGTCTCTCTGTCTCTCTCTGTCTCTCTGTCTCTCTGTCTCTCTGTCTCTCTGTCTCTCTGTCTCTCTCTCTCTCATTCGCTCTGTCTCTGTCGCTGTCTCTTTTGGCTGTACAAGCACAACTCTCACCTTAGCATCCCAATACCCTGTACAATAAACCGACAACACCACCAGGGTAATTCTGTATGTCGGTAAATTGAATGCAGAATCCCTAGAGAGATAACAGCAACCTGCAGCTGCTGGTGCCATAATGATCCTTCCCATGATTTTCCTGCTCTCAAAGAAATTCCGCTGTATATCGCTGAGCTAGTCAATGGTTAAGGGAAACCCATTGCCATTGTTGTAACCTCTTGAGATTGTCTTTGAAATGGCTCTCAGAGGTTATATTCAGTGTTATTACCTCTTATCTACGCTGTTCTTTTTTTTGGGGGGGGGGGGTGGGAAGAGGTGTAACCAGGTATCATGTACTCTCAATCTGAACACATTTTGAATGATAAATGTCAGCAGTTTAGTGTTGTTGTTAACACGACAGATTTATCGTTCGAAGAGTGTGTCATCCACAACACTTTCGCTGTATTTAATCTCCTATTTTGGTGAATATCTTCCGCAATTGCGCTCTTAATTCAAAAGCGCAATCAAATGTTGCCCGTGATCCATTTGCATTATCCAATCAAGGGGGTGCAAAGCTTCTGTCTCGATGATGAATGGTAATTGAACTTGTGAATGCAAATGGAAGTGAATTTCGAAAATGCTTTTCTAACCTTACCTTTGCTGCATAAAGGTTGCATTGCAGAAACTTCATCGAAGCTTGGCTAGGCTGAGCGGTTCTGTGAACTCGTACCCTTTTAGCATTCCCACATTAAACCCGAGCTCAGCTGTGAGCAGTGGAGGTTGAATCCTCGTATACTGCAAGTATTTGTCAGTTGTTACCCTCACCGAAGGAGAGGGTATTGTGCTTGGGTCCGTTTGTCTCTGTCTGTTTGTTACTTGGCGAAAAAAAACAATTTTTGCTGAGTATGTTGGTCTGTAGTGTTTGTCTGTCTGTTTGTCTGTTTGTCACATGGTTTTTGGCCACAGTTTTCAAGCAATCGTTTTGAATTTTTTTTTTTCATGTGTGTAGGTGACCGGCCAAGGACGGCAATGCTAAATTTTGGTGAAGATCCGAATCCAGATCCGGATTCTAGAATTTTTCAGGTGATTGTTCACCATTGTGAGATGGGACCAAAAACTATGTGTATCATGTTATCTCTAAAAATTGTGGACGACTCGTGACAAAACGAGGTGGAAGAGTTGGTTAGGTGACAAGAACCAGCCGATTTGATTTTGGTTCAGGTCCAGAATCAGATCAGACCTATCAGTGTCATGCGAAATGTAAACTATTCAGCCTGGTGGAGCTATGTTCTCTACGGAGTGCCATTCTGTTTCGCCAAGTTGTCACAATGAGTGATTTTTTTCATTTGTTTGTTTGTTTGTCCGCACAGAACTTTAGTGTTTTTCTCCGCAAATGCTTGTCGGATTGAGACGAAATTTTCACCATTAGTGCGATTACTCGTGCAGAATGTTGCATTGATAATTATGACGTCACAGGTCACGTGGTCTGGCAGCCATATTGGAAAAACAGAAAAACTTTGGACCTCTGTATCTCTGAAATTGTAATTAAGGAAAAAATTGAAACTTGGCACATAGCAAGCACTCATGTGGAATAAGTGTGATTTTTCCTTGACATCATAGGTGCCTTCACTATGACGTCATCATAACATATGTACAATGCTGCATCTGATCAGTATGAAACATTTTTGACAGTCATCTCAGGATAAAATGGTCCACAGAAAAAATTGGAAGACATCATCGGTCACGTGATTTGGCAGCTCTATTGTTTTATAAAAATTTTTTATATATATATATATATATATATATATATATATATATATATATATATATATATATATATATATACATACATATATATATATATATATATATATATATATTAGTAAACTCTCATCTTGTATATATGTATATGTATGTATGTTCCTGAAATACAGCCAAAACAGTACAGGATAGCACAAAAATTTTAGTGCCACCTTTCTCACCATTCTCCTGCCGTGTGCAGTATCAAGTTTCATTAAAATCGGGCAACGAAAACAAATTATTAAAGAATCATTTTCCGAATTCAGGTCAAGTACTCTTTGGGAGAATTTGATCAATGCAAACAACCTCAGCGGTATAGTTCGCTGGAGCTATCTTTTTTTTTTTCCTTGAAATGATTTATTTAAAAATCTCAAACACTTCGTACAGACAAAGAACGATTTATTTTTAAGCATAAAATAAACATCGCCATTTTGACCTAATACTTCCGTGTTTCATTAATAAATAAAATTGTGTTTAGAAGATTACGCACAATAATTTCTTTGACTTTCTTCCTCCAAGTCCTCCATTTGATTTGTGCACAAACTCCATTATGGAATATAGATATATATATATATATATATATATATATATATATATATATATATATATATATATGTATATATATTTATATATGTATTTTTTTTGTATATACTGCACATATTTACCAAAATGTGTGGAGTGTTACCATTGGTTAAACATCAAACGGAACCACCTATCTGGATTCGGGTGTCGGACTTTCACCGACACAGCCAGGAGGTACGGTTTGAATTCAAACGACGATTGTGCTCAGCATTGGTGAGATCTTGTATTTATGTTGTGCTGTCCTGATGAGGGTAAACAAGCCCGAATTCAGGATGGCATGGCATGGCATGGCATGGCATGTCATGTCATGTCATGTCATGTCATGTCATGTCATTGAAGTTATAGGGACTCACTCCTATGAAGGGGTCCAATTGTTTAACCATGAATTCTGGCTCTTTGGAGTTCAGATTTGTGTGTCTGATTGACCATGTGGTTCAGCTTTTGAGCTGAGGTGCATGTGTATGCCAATGGGACAGCCTTGTTGGGCTGTGTGTTTTGGCAATGGGGTCAAGGTGCATGTCCCAAGCTGTTTAAATGTTTTTTTGTTTTTTTTTTACCTTTTCTATGTATGTGTCTGTATATATATATATATATATATATATATATATATATATATATATATACATATGTAAATGAACAGGCAAGCAGACATAATATGTACGTGTGGAAAAATTATGCACCCAGTCCAGGAATCAAACCCAGGTGTTCTGGTGAACCATCCCCGTGCTCTGCTATCTAGGTGACCAACAGGCTAAGCACATATAGAGATGCCACTCTCTTCCCCCCACTGCTTCCTCGACACTGACTGCCACCCATAAAAGCAGCGACCACCCTCTTGTGGACATACCCGGAGAGGTGTACAGCGGGCAAACAAGGTTGTTGCAGCCTTTATCTTATGACACAGTCAGTCCATCTGGCAAGTTTGATTGAAATCATTAACTACCAAATACATCGGCGACAAACATGCAGACACAGACAGACATCAAATTGGAAATTTTTGTCTCAGGACAGGGACACCCAACTGTGCTGTTATTGTTTTGCATGGAACTTCCAAATGACTAACACCACCATTGCTTACACTCAACATCACCCCCCCCTCTGCTATTTCATTATTTCTGAAATATTAAAATCTGTCTACATTTTTTGAGACACCCGATGTATACATCCTGTATACAGTACAGTATACATAAACATATGAAGGGTGAGTGGCCAGCACCTGAGAGTTAAAGTTTTTTTTTCAGTT
Organism: Eptatretus burgeri; assembly: GCF_056783735.1. Lineage (NCBI taxonomy): Eukaryota > Metazoa > Chordata > Myxini > Myxiniformes > Myxinidae > Eptatretus > Eptatretus burgeri. The sequence continues at coordinate 6,088,139 of NC_140961.1, read as the reverse complement.
GGTACCATTACTGGAATACGTGAGCATGATTGTTTTGCTCAGCTGACAGCAAGATGGCTGCTGCAGCATTACATGATCCTAAGTGGTTGTGCTGCACGGAGCTCTGAGAACCAACTGCGTGATGAGAATGGCAAGAACCATTTGAAGTCCCCGATTGTACATTGACAGTAACTTTCCTGATTGTTGGCTGCATGTAACTGAACTACATTCAGAAAATTCAGCTGTGTGAAATAATGGTAGCTCCAAGAAAATCGTTTTTAATTGAAGAAGAATGAACAAATTCATCATCAAATCGATAGCGAGTTCATCAAAAAGCACATTTCGTTTGCTTCTTTAAACTACTTTATAGTTGGGTTTGCTGCCTGTTGTTGGCTTGGCGGTGAGGGTGGCTGGCTGAGGATCCTAGAGTCCTGAATTCAAGCTCTGCTGGCTGCTGAATTAATACCAGGTGGGGGTGACTCAGACTGTCATCCTTCCAAGGTGGGCAAAATGAGTGCCAGCTTGCTGGTATCCTGTGTCGGAGTGGAGACCCGTCCAGGATTCTACCCACTAACCAAGCAGACTGCTGAGGCAGCACCAATGCTCTGCACAGAGTATGGTGCCGATGGATGGATGGGGTTGACTCAGCCTGTCATCCTTGGAGTGTGGCGAAATGAGTACCATTGTACTGATATAGGAGCACAGCATCAGCGGCACAGCCGTGCCCCAAGAAATGATAGCTACTTGGCGGTCAAGCTGCCATACGTAAGAACAGAACAGAACAGTTTGGTTTTCTTGCGTGGAATTGTCAGGTTTGTTTACATCTTTAGCACTAGGATGATGAGAATCAATATTAATGAGATAGTTGTGAGATAAAGCCGACAACTGGTTTGTAGGAAAAAACATAAATTGTGTTTGTGGGTTTTGGAAGGAATTTATCTTCACTGTTCGTAACTAAGACCTATATTCATTGGTTTCCCGCTTGAATGTGTGCGTTGAAGATCAAGGTGGCGGTTATTGAGATAGCACACAGAGTAGAACATAAAATGATTTTGAAACCTGTATTTAAAAAGAGCTCGGTCTCGGCGTACGTGCCTCCGTCAGTCCGTCTATCCAGTCGTGTGACTGTACATCCATTATTTACATACTATTGGTATGTACCTTTCGACCCTTTAGACAGCTGAGACGACTTAGACCTTTGAAGAACCACTAAGACCCTGATGACCCACAAGACGCAAGCCGATCCACGTTAGTTGCTCCTTAAAGTAAAACATCAAGCCGACTGAAATATGCGCTTCATTGGCTACATCGTCTGTGGATGAGGCTTGACTTATAAATACGAGTTCAGGTCAAAGTTGAATACTTGACAAGATCAGTCATAAACTTGAGTCCAGGTTGTATTCGAACCACCATGATGTAATCGATTATGTATGATTTGAAATGTCATTAATTCGAATCATATTTCCGAAAAAACAGATGTGACGACATCTTTAGTGTGACCATCTGAGTACATCGGAGATTTGGATTTCTCCAAATCTCTATACTACATCTAATCAGTCTACAGATATTAGGTCTGCCACAAGCCAGCAGATATGTTGCACTGTATATAATTGTGCATTCGCTTATCATGGCAAATGGTTTGCAAAAATGATTTTTTTATTATTGATCTTTGGCTATTTCTCACCACCAGCACCATCCTCATATCCAGAAAGGCGTGGCATCTTCTCCTAAATCTCTGCTTCAGCATCAGCCTCACGGCCGCCATCTTTGCAGCCGGCGTTGACCGCACGCAGCAGCAGGACCTGTGCCAAGCGGTGGGTTTTGTCACCTTGCTTTCCAGACCTCTTGTGTCTCCAGAAATCTGTGGAAGGCTTTATCATTGCATTTCAACCACAAACGTGTGCACAGTCATCGGTGGTCGATGGGTAGCCTACTTGAGAGCGTGATCAACCCTTGCCATGTGGTTTGGTTTGGGCTTTGTCCCGGCATTGACTTGCCACCGAAGCAATCGATGAACCCTTTGTGCACTTTTGATCGTGCTCGAGTTTGGCGTTCTCTAAGGTGGAATTTTTTTTGTGTGTTCACGGATTGGGATTCACGTGGATGGGCTGTAAAGTGCATCAAGTTTTTGAAGTTGATCCAAGTTGGTAAATTGAATGTTAATCTGACTCTCTCTCTTCAACTGCAGGGCTCTCTGTCTTTTTAAATATCTCCTAAAGTCACATCTCTTAAGTTCGCTTTTCGAACCTTACCTTTCTTAATTTTTCCTTTTTTGGAAAGTGTTTTGAAATTCCCCTTCAAATTAGAAGCGTGAGACAATAACCCGATTGATCGGTTTAAAAACAGATTTACTATGATCATGACAAGGTGACGAACCAAGTTATGATGAAGTGTGCTGATCGACGTCGATTATACTTACTCCACGATTAATCGAAGTTATTTTCCAGAAAAACATTCCCGTTTTGAACTTCCGACCCTCAACGGGTGTTCGTGTGTTACGTAAACCCGTCTGAAAACTTAACACCTGAAAAAGTCCAAATGATGATCGGATTCATTGTTAATGCATTCAAATATTAATTTTGTTTTTAATTAAGGAGACATTTGCACAGGGTATTGCTCTGGATCACCACACTAAATGTGAAGTGAGCTATGGTCACAAGGATTTTCATGAGTTGACACCAATAACCATTGTTGACAGTGTTGTTCTTTCCCTGAACAATTTGATCATCAGGACAACTTGGTTGATATGAAACTTGTTAGAAATGCCACTAAATTGATTCCCAAAAACAACATGAACGAAAGGACACCAACATACCAAAGGGGACTTGAACCTGTGTTTATCAATACTTAAGACTTTGGATGAAGAAGATTCATTTGGTTCTCTGTGGCACGACTTGCCAAATCCATCAATCCATCAGGACCATACTCAATGCAGAGCGTCGGTACTGCCTCAGCAGTCTCCGTGGTCATTGGGTGCGATGCTGGATGGGTCACCACTCCGACACAGGATACCAGGAAGCGGGCACTCATTTTTGCCGACCTCAGAAGGATGACAGGCAGAGTCAACCCCACCTGGTATTAATTCAACAGCCGAGCAGGATTTGAACTCAGGATCCAAGGATCCCAAGCCCACCACCCTAACCATTAATCCAATACCAGGCATGCTTGCCAAGTGCAACACAATTAAAGTGATATTGTTACGAAGGACGTTCAAAGAGTTAAAATAGGAAGAGTTACGAAGGATGTTCAAATACGAGACATATTCTCGTGTGGATCAAGACATTGCCAACATTATGTTTTTTTTTTAATCTCAATGTACAATTATATTTCATTCTTTCGTCTGCCACTTTAATGGTGCCCTGATGAATCCTAGCTTGTTGTGGAGTTGGCTGAGCGAGAGGTTTGGTGCAAGTGTTTCATGAACCGGCTGGCCAGGCCTGACATTCAACCAAAGGTGAGTTGGGTAGGAATTTGTAACTGGTTCAGGGTGCCAGAGATAAATCGCCTACTCTTCACAAAATACATTGTGAGACATCTTTAATGTACACCAAGGAATGCTGGCACAGGGGACCTGGCTGAACGTATGTGGTTTAATGTATGGTTAACACCCTAGGCACGTTGCACTTTGTGATGCAATGCCCCATACCTGTGAAACTCCAGAGAGTAGAAAGGTTGGACCAGAAATCAAAGCCAGGCAACACAGCTCAAAGAAAAGTGTGTGACTTTCGTACGATCCTCTTCGACAAGTATGTATATTTAACCTCTACCATCGAAGATCGGAGGTTACTGTTTTCACCCCCTTTCTGTTTGTTTGTTTGTTTGTTTGTTTGTGAACATTATTACGGAAAAACTCCTCGACGGATTTCGACGAAACTTTGTGGACACCAAGTTTAGTCCAAGGATCATGCCATTAGGTTTTGGACTTGGTCCAAAATCCAATATGGCCACTATGGCGGCCATTTTGAAAAAATATTTGATTTTTTTTTTGCATTTATACATGTTTTAAGTGATTTCCAACCCCCCCCCCCCCAAAAAAAAAAAAAATTGTTAGAGAAAAAAAAAAATTTTGCAACATTTTTTTCAACAAAATTTCGATTTTTTTGCATTTCTACATGTTATAAGTGATTTTCAACAAAAAAAAAAACATGCCAAAATTATAATTGTGGCTGATTTTGGAACTTCAGGTGGATATACCCACGTAAAATCAATTTCTGTCTCAAGGAATCTAGTTATGACGAATGAATTGAGTATGTAAAAGTTAAAAGTAAAAGGGAAAGTTGCAAACTATAACTCTGTGAGCACTGTTGACGTCAAATTGAATGAATAGGATATCAGGTTCACTTGAGTGACCCAGCAGTATTGGCGGCGGAGGTTTTGCACTCTACAGGGTGCTCCCCCTCCGGGACAACTGCCGGACCACACCCACATGTAGCTTAACTCGACCCACCGTGGCACCCAGACAAAATGATATGGCGCCATCTTGGTTTTATGGTAGGCCTCTGCTGATTATACCATGTTTATACCGTTATACCTCTGCTGATTATACCGTTATACCTCTGCTGATACCGTGTCCGGGTTTGTTGCGTCAGATTTCCATTGGCTTTGTTTTGGTTGAGTGTTAATCACGATGAGGGACCCTGAAAAATCCAATTGTATGTCAAACAAAAATTATTAGTAAGATTTAATCAAGTTTGTCAGCACGCACGGTACGTGCCTCCCTAAAAAAATAGCATTACATAGTTTTATACATATATACACATACTTTTGTGACTTCTCTTGGACTATTGTATCTCGGCTGGAACCCTTTAACGTCAAACCAAATAATGTATTCAAGAAGGTGCTGGGATGGAAGTTCACACTTTTTCCTGAATACAATGTGTTGCAGCATAGATTTTTATGGTGTGTTCATTTATGTACGTTTATATACGTTTATATATATATATATATATATATATATATATATATATATATATATATATATATATATATATATATATATATATATATATATATATATATATAATATATTGCTCTGGATCAATATGAAGTTTGATAATGACGTTGTTGTGCGATTGAGTTGGGTTCGAATTGCGTATGAACATCTGCCATTTTTAATTGGGTCCAAACCATGTAGATACAGTTGAGTTCCGTTTGTCCATAAATTAAAATGAATAAAATTTCATCGTTACCAGTTTCATTTCAAGAAATCTGACAAAACCAACGACATTCAACTGAATGTCATTCTTGTCTTCACTGTATACCCGTTTGGCTGAATTATACAAAAGGCTTTGTTCGTTTAGCAAATTACTGTTTAACTCTGTCCCTATGGCTGATTCGAATTATTATTTGTCCCATAACCACAGGCTGCCTTCACAGCAATGCTTTGTATTGGTGTAACGTTCATTATTTTTTTTTTTTTACCAGACTCGATGGCATAATGGTTGGAGTGTACGCTTTGAGTCTGGGAGGTCGGTGGGTCAAATTCTGCCGAGTCATAACAGAGAGTTTTTTTGAAAAAATGGCACCAACTGTTTCCTTGCTTGATTATCAGCATTTAACAAGGATAGAACACGGACAAACACCCATCGGTTGGCGACAATAGTGCAGGCACGATGTGCCTAATGGCCTCCTCTTATGTTGACTTTCCCTTGAAGAGGAACTCATTATTATATCCGTTCACCTCGGGTTGTTCTCCAGGAATTTAAACCATGGTGTCCCTAATTTGGTCAGCAGTCCAGCCATCCCTTTCTCCCTACCAAACCCTCCAACCCCTTCCCATTTTGTTGTAATGTTCATTGTATTTCAGCATGGTACACAGAAATACAGTTGTACCTCTACTGCAGCTGAATTTTACAATTTTACACTTTCGGATATAACACCAGTCTTGTCTATCATCCGCAGCATTACAGCATAATTGGATGCGTTGCCATTTGGCATAAAACCAAATGCTTAAGCTCAAAAGCTGAACTGCCAAATGCTCAAGGCTAAAATATGTCAGTTGTTGGCAAGGAATTAGCATCACGGATTCATCGCGGAGGAACCCTAAGTCCACCATTTGAATACGACTGTGAGTGACTCTGATGAGTTGATCCAGTTGTTCCACTATTAAACGGGTTCTGCTTTTAGTCTTAATGCGATTCCAGTATGTGAAGACACGCTTCGTACCTGAAAAAAACCAAAAAAAACACGATGTCGTATTTTCAACTGCAAATGAATTGAGAACGACGCCAGGCTAAGGTTCAGTCAATCATGATCGGTGCTTAGTCAGAAACCAATGTGCGTCCAATCCTTGGTACAAGGTCAAAACAAACGCTGCAATGCTGGCCTTGCGCCAACGTTGAGCCAATTAATGGGCGCTATCCGAGTCTGCAGAAAACCCATCAATACCGTTGGGCCCATCAATGTCTGCGACTGTCAACACAGTTAGTTTAATAGAATGTATTCAAACGTGAAAAACACCGAAAAAGAAATTTGTGAGTCCAAAAGACGGGACGATGGGTCTTTAGCTAGCACGATAATTCACCTGTGTCCACAAACTTTTGATCCGAGTGGGATGCTTGACTTGCACCTGTCACGTCCAAAAGCACTGAATCTTCATACTCAATTACTTTCCAATAAGTTTTCCTGGGAAGCAGACTTCTTTTTCAATTTGCACATTTTGTTCTCAAATTCACAGCCGCTCATATAATGTGGCCATTTTACGCCGATTGTAACACAAAGTCACAAACGTCTCACGTCTCTCTCCATAATTATTCACTCTATTTTTGAGTCCCATTAAATTTTGTATTCTTCGGTTGTTTATTGTTTTTGGTTTTCTTGTTGTGCAGATGATGCGGTTGTCTCTCCCATGGTTTGTCCACGTCCAGCCTGGTCCATTGTCCATGTCAGGTTCTGCTGTACCATCACAAGATAATTTTTTTGTTCTCATCAATGTTAGTTGTGTTTTCTACATGTTGACTTCACATTCAGTTTACCAATCCACTATCAGTATGACTTGTCATGTAAAATATGTAATTATTATGCTCGATAGGTATGTCATGTGTATTTACACAAACATGTATACCTTCATACATATTGTGCAGTTCGTTGTTCACCATCCTTTTTTCTTTTCTTCAAAATCGGTGTGTGCGTGCGTGCATGCGTGCGTCCGTGTGTGTGTGTGTGTGTGTGTGTGTGTGTGTGTGTGTGTGTGTGTGTGTGTGTGTGTGTGTGTGTATTCATGTTTACTGATGCTAATGTGATCAGACAAGCGAATAACCGAATGTCCAGACAGCTGCAAGAGGCTTGGTATTCAAATGACAATTCACTTAGACACATGGATTTACACCTGGTGTATATAGCATTACAGCTTTACGTCACCAGCCCAAATAACAGTGAACACACTGATTATTGCTCATCACTGAACACTCTGATGGAATACACCAAATAAGCAATTCGGAGAAAATAGTTAATCGGTAAAGTGACGTTAACACAGGTGTCATCAGTCAGCATGATTAATCTCCAAATTTGTGCATAAATAGCACCTTATGCGTTTTTAATCTTGTCTCCGATGATGTGCTCCAGTGAGAGCTTGAAAAGTTTGACCTCATAAAACTTTCGTCCCAGTGATTAATTTCATTTTATCTTCATATATATACTATATATATATATATATATATATATATATATATATATATATATATATATATATATATATATATATATGTATATATATATGTATAAATATATATTACATAACTTTTATACATACATATGTACACACACACACACACACACACACACACACACACACACACACACACACACACACACGAAAATGAACTAGCAACAAACACAGCCCCAACGGTTGCAAAAAAGACAAACGAAAATAAAAACATAAAAATAAATATCAACAAATATCCACCAACAACTGGAAGAATGACAAAAGAGCAGGAAAATACAAGAACAAAAGATTGAACTGAGTTAGGATCTTCAAAGAAGACTCGTTGGAATGGCTAATCAGAGGTCCCTCCATTGAGATGGAGAACAAATAATAATAAATTGCCAAGATCAAGGACACGACACCAATGGATTTAAAAAGATAGCGGGACTGAGCCAGATGGTCAAGTGTAGGTTCTGCGAGACCGAAACAGAAAGGACTAGTCACCTGCTTTTGGGATATAAAAAAACTATTATCAGAACAACTTTACACACAATGGTACAACAAAGTATGCAAAGTGATTCCTTGGCATATCTGCAAAAATTTCAACATTCCAGTTCCAGAAAACTCATGGAAACATGAACTCGGGGCAATCATTGAAAATAAGGACATCATGCTCACGTATGAACTCATGATCCCATCGAGCATGAACATAGGAAACAAAGCCTTGCGACCGGACATCATTCCCAAGAACAAAAACGAAAAGACAGCATTGCTGATTGAGATATCAGTACCCAGCGATTTTGGCTTCAACAATGCAGAACTAAAGAAAATCATCAAATACCAGGACCTCAAAAATGAGATCAAGAGATCTTGGAAGCTGAAGAGTGTCAAAATTGCACCATTAATCATTGGAGAAACACGAATAATGAAGCATAACCTCACTGAGATTTTGAAAACCATCCCCGGGAATATAACACAAACGAACTACAATTGGAGGCAGTCCGGGGTTCAGTGACTATCTTGAAAAGAACCCGGAACAAAACTCTGACAACAACAAAGTTGAACAGCTTGTTCCATGAACTGTGGTCCCTTACCAAAGCGGAGGTGGATTCTTTGAGTTATGAGTTGACTTCGTTCCATCTCCTCCAACCCGCAAATGGAGATAACAACCAACGACACAAAGGCCAAGCCTTTTCCATAAGAAAGCCTTGGTTCCATGACACTTTACAGCAACGTGAGACTGAAGGGGAACTGACCTCAAGCAAGGAAATGAGGCCATTTGGCCCAACATTGCCATGGTGCACTTCAGGATTAATTTATTTTGCTGCAGCTTTAAATATCAATGTTCTTGATTGTTTCCTAAAGTCTAAATAATCGAACTTTGATCAGGTGACACATCGTGTGTGTGTGTGTGTGTGTGTGTGTGTGTGTGTGTGTGTGTTTCTACATACACATACAGTATATATTGTTACGGGGACGTCGCCAGGTCACGAATGGCTTGTCTTGGACCTGCTTCCCGACCTTGACCCTGAAACTGACAAGCCACAGAATACTCCGCAACCTGATGGGTTGTTGAACAACAACCGCAGAATCCTGTTGAGGCAGCTAAATCTAGCAGGGTCCTTGTGCCCACAAGTGTGATACCTTACTGGTGATTCAGCTATCCCGAATGGGGAACCATACTCTCGACTTCCTACGCTGTTTACTCATTATGTACCGCCGGGCAAAAACGAAACAGTCGGTGGGAGGTCGGCTAAGCTAGTGAAGCAAATCAATGGGGCACAACTTCCCGTCTATTTATTATGTTTGTTATGTCTAACCAATGGAGGAAAATAGCGGTTTGGAAACCACAACTTTTATATTAACAGGCACGTATTTACCAGTGATTAGAGTGTCACTTATGAACAGACTTATACCAAGTACTCAGAATAACTTGTGGAAATGGTTGCTCCATCTCGCTTTTGTTATGTAGCCTGAAAATTTCTGTGTGTGTAGATCATTCACATTGTTACGGATTGGGTTCAACCATGAGGGGAAGCACTCAGATTCCTACCGAACGCACAGTCATGAGGCTGCTGGGCACAGGTAGCTCTGTGCCAGCTAGTTGCTCAGCAACCACAAATGCCGATTGGTACTGCCAACCCTGAGAGAGTTTCCAGTGGAGTTAATGTACCAAGCAAATTTCGTGCCCTCGATGTGTACTTGTGTTACCTTACCATATCAGGTACAGCTGAGCGGAGCTGCCAAGTACGCACCGGATAGTAAGAGTAAATTAGTGGGGTAGAACTTCCCGGCGAACCTGTGTGCAGATGACGCTGGACCAATCGAGGAAAAGACAGGATGAACTGGGTACATTTATAACACAAAAAATTTATTTATAAAATGAGGGCAAGGAAAGAACATGTGCCACAATAATAAAAGGTTTTATTACAAGCAATATGCACAGCAGGGGAAAGCAAGGATTTGTGATATGCATCAAAAGAAAAACAGTTTTATACAAAAGAGAAGACACAGGGCTGAGCTCAACCAATATTAGACTTCTGCAATCTTGATTATGCTGACATGACAGGTGCCATCAGACACACACCTGGGTAAAGTAGAAAGCAAAGAAAGAGAGAGACAGTTCAAGGTGTTTGCGACCTCTTTAAATACCTTGCGTGGTCGATGAACCAAGGAACCCAGTTGCTGAGGAGGGGGAAGAGGGAGGAAAACTGGGGGTGTCTCTTGTGCATGATTGGCGGAGGTGCGATAAGGTGCATGGCGATTGGCAGATGAGGCAGAGAGGAAGGTGTAAAGATGTGGGTCAGGGGGTTAGAAATAGAGCAAAGAACAAGTGAGAAGATTGACTTAATTTGAAGTGTCAGTAGATCTGTACATGTAAATACTAATTCGTGTAAAACTGCACTTCCTCCGGCACCTGGCTCTGCATTAGCTTGGCCAACCTTTCGCCGCTTGCTCTGCTCAGCGCAGCATGGCAACCAATGAGCAGCAGGAGGTGACGTACAAAATGAGCCAGGCAATACGAAGGCAGGACCAGATGAAGAGAGTGAGCATGTGGAACTTGGTGCATTTATAATCCTCATGCAAGGGCAGAGCCCGAACAGGCGGGCTGTGGGTGTATCATCACAACACCATTGGCGTGCAGAAGCTCATCCCAGCCTTGGCCCTGTCCATGCTAGGATTTGGCACCGGCACCGGAAATACCCCCTAGTTAATCCGCATCTCGCTGTCCGAAGGAGCTCAGAGATTTAACATGGAGCGAGGTACCCAATTGTACGTCCCGTCCATGACAGTGCATCTCCTCATTCCCACCGGTCCTGAAAGGTGGTGGTAGTTATCAGTGGCAGTGTTGGGTGTGACCTTAGGCATAGTGGATGAGATGTCGTTGTTGTGGCATTTGTAGCAGTGATTGTAGGTGAGTTGGTTGTGGAATTGTAGTGGTTGTGGTGGCGAGTTTGTGATGGAGGCAGTTTTGGCATCATAGCAGTGAGCTCTGGCGAGGTGATTGAGGTATCCTAGTGTTTGTGGTGGTGAGTTTGTGATGGAGGCGGTTGTGGAATCATAGCGGTGAACTATGGCGAGGTGGTTGAGGCGTCGTAGCGGTTGTGGGGTGAGTTTGTGATGGAGGTGGTTGTGGAATCATTGCGGTGAGCTTTGTCGAGTTGGTTGTGGCGGAAAGTTTGTGATGGAGGCAGTTGTGGAATCATAGCAGTGAGTTCTGGCGAGGTGGTTGAGGTATCCTTGTGTTTGTGGTGGTGAGTTTGTGATGGAGGCGGTTGTGGAATCATAGCGGTGAACTATAGCGAGGTGGTTGAGGCGTCGTAGCGGTTGTGGGGTGAGTTTGTGATGGAGCTGGTTGTGGAATCATAGCGGTGAGCTATGGCAAGGTGGTTGAGGCATCGTAGCGGTTGTGGGGGTGAGTTTGTGATGGAGGCGGTTGTCGTCGACATTGTGGAATTGATGGTGATTGTAGATGAGTTTGAGATGTGGTTTGATGTCGTGGGGAATTTTGGGAAGGCACTGTGGCGGTTGCAGGAATGTTGCAGTGTTGGAATCTGAGTGATGCAAAGGTTTAAGGTCGCAATGCATTTTGTCCCACGTACCCACTGCACATGAGGGAAGGGCTAACTGAAACACATACGGATGAAATAACTTCCCGGGACCGTTATATGTTGTATGCATTTGCCTAGGGGGAGTGCCGGCTTTACGGAACTGCAGCAATATACACTGTAATGGGAAAAGAGTGTATTTGTGTCTGTTAAGTACGTACATGCTTATTGGATGTCTGTATCATGGTTGTGCTTATTACTCAATTATTTTTTTAATTATATCTTGTAAATATTTTCAAGTGTTTGTGCGTTTGTACATTGTTATTTCACGACCAAATCGTAGCACCTCGACCGAGAGACCCCAAATTTTGGGTGTAGCTACTTCAGAATCTGGGCAAAGTTTTAAGCTACCACACGTTGGCCTTGACATCTCATTTGAGGGAATCAAAGGCCACTATAAAGTGTAAATTGGGATGTGGGCTCAAGCAGTGCTGCTTGAGCAGGCCTGCAGGCAAAAGGTAACCACCATCAGATAAATAACCCCAAAGCTTTTCGATACCCACCATGTCTCAAAACCACTGCTGGGAAAATCTCACCCTGGTATCCCTCCCCCTCCCCAACTCCAGGGAGCCAGTAACTAATAATTCTTTAATTAACTGAACTTGATCTTTCGATCCCCATGTCGACAGATAGATTTTGCCTTGCTGGCCATGGTCAGTGTGTAGTGGATTCCCCCAAAAGTTGAGCTGGGAAGTTATGTACATTGAACCCCTCCTGAAAGCAGGAGGAGAGAGTATGTGAGTGGGGGGCTTGTGGGATGGGTTACATTGTTATGATATTCATAACAATATCACCTCTCGTTGTTGTACGTCACATCTCATCAGTACGTAATTGAGGATGGCGTTTCATGCACGTTTGTGTCCTGAGGACTGACATTGAAAGCCACATTCTGGCGAAGCATTTCCTACGCACTTGTCACAAAGATCATGCAGAAGTTTCTGAACCAGGAAAATGTTCAGAGACATGGTAATCCACATGTTCTCCACAATTATCAGTTGTAGGACATGAATAGCACATATGCGTCAGTTCTTTCATCTCTCCTGACAACATTGTCGTTAAGCTAACAATAAGTTAATTGCCCATTTTTATGATTGCCACTTTGCCTGGAAAACAACTGTAACCACAGCCAATGGCAGCCCAAAGATCTGTGTGTTTCATTATGACGTGTTTTAACAAAATACAGGCTGACTGATATGATTATGGATTTTATTTTGGAGTGTTGATCATACCATTTTGATATGATGTGTGCACGCAGACGTACTACGTGTCTTGCTCTCTGCAGAAATGATGTATCGTGATTACACTGACGCTCATTTTTCTATTCTGCCATCTTGATGCCTGCCATTTTGGTGTCGGGCATCGAAGTGCCACTTCTGATCTCTCTCTTTTGAACCGTCGATACCTGGTCGTTTTAATTGTTTGTTTGGTTTTTTTTTTTTCTTCCTATTTTGGGAGAAATTGCGCAGCAGATAAAAACTAACCCTGTGGCTCAATTTGCTGCAAGGCTGATTGGAACATTCATCGAAATCACTAATTGGGTATGTACTTGCCAATGTGGCTTGTCTTGTCCATCGGAATTCGGTGCCAGCAGTTGATGTCGAGTTACATTGACTCGGTTTGATAGAAGGATTGACATTGAGGTGATGAGCTCCAAAGTGTCACCCTGGTCCTCTCCCCCCTCATACCTCAACCTGCAACTGCATGTTACAACTCAGCTCCTGGGGGTAAAAACTGGATTAAGATGGCCATGTTGACGCTGAAAAGTGGTCACAAAAACATTTCCACGTTTCTTTGTCGCTTTGGAGCATACATTGGTGGAAACTCGAACTCTTTTACACTTAACCACCCCACATTTATTGGACTGCAGATGTACGAGAGCCTGCCGATCATTTGTGAGTACAGAAAAGTGTTGCACTCCATCCATGTTCGAGTACAAGCACCATCTTTCTCATCCTGGCTTTGCATCCATTCTTTTTCCTGTGAGCTTGGAAGCCAAAGCAAAGTTTTGTTACCCTCGCCAAAGGAGATTGTATTGGGTTTGGGTCTGTTTGTTTGTCTGTCTGTCTGTCTGTCTGTCTTTGTCTGCACAGAACTTTTGTGCTTTTCTCCGCAACCGCTTGTCGGATTGAGACGAAATTTTCACCATCAGTGCGACGATTCATGTAGAAGGTTTTAATGGTAATTATGACGTCATGGCTAACGTCGTGTGGCAGCCATTTTTCAAAATCGAAAAAAAAATTCGACCTCTATCTCTGAAACTGCACCAAGGAAGAAATTGAAACTTGACACATGGCAAGTAATCCTCATGGGGAAAAAGTGATTTTTTTATGACATCATAGATGCCTTCGTGATGACGTCATAATTGCATGTGTAAAACGCTACATTTAACCAGCATGAAAATTTTTTGAGGGTTAGCTCTGGATAAAATGGTCCATAAAAAAAAAATTGATGATGTCATCGGTCACATGATTCGGCAGCCATATTGTTTTTTGTGTTTTTTTTTATACCTTCGAAAATCTTCTCTGAAGTGGCTGAACAGATCGAGGCGAAACTTTACACGTATGACCGCCGTCCATGAGGAACAAAAGATTCACACGTAGGATATCATTGATCACATGGTTTGGCAGCCATATTGGATTTACCCTAAAACCCATAAAAATATTCTTCTCCAGAACTGCTGGACAAATCGAAGGGAAACTTCACACAAATGTTCCCTAAGCCATGGGTGTACAAGTTTGTTGAGGAATAATTGATAGGTCACATGAATTGGCAGCCAGATTGAATTTAAGAAAATATTAAATAATGTTTTCTCTTTATCCGCTTACTCAATCAACGTGAAACTTCAAAATTTTGATCTAGTAGTGATGGGGAATACACGTTTTAAATTTCAACTTGATCCAACACATGGTCTGGCAACCAGGATTATTAAAAAAAAATTGATCTGGGTTCTTTATGATTCTTGTTTTTCTGAATAATGCTCACGTGTCTGTGCCTGGTTGGGTTTGAAGGTAGAGTAGTTGCCGCTGAAATGTGAATCCTATCCAGGTTCCTCCTGATGACCTCATCTTTGCTTTTTGCTTGTTTGGGTTCTTTCTGATTCCTCCAATGCAGGACTTGCACCTATTTGGTCTTCCATTCGATTTGAATTGAATTTGTTTTAATCCCACTCTGAATTCAATTGAATAATAATAATAAAAAACGTCATGAGTCAGGGTCAGGTATCCGATCAAAGCGGGACGTCTTGGTACGCAGTCATCACTGCCAGCAGTTATGAAGTGGCAGTTCTAATTATGTCTCATATTAATTGTGTAACACACCAGTACACAAACACCACACAAAACTACACAAAACTACACAAAAACCACACAAAACAAGTTCTGACGAGCATCTGCAATCTCTGATTGCTCTTTATAGTTAAATCTGCTGCAATCTAAAAGACTCCGTGGCGTCATGGTTTGAGAATCCCATCCGAGTCTGGGAGGTCATGGTTCGAACCACAGACGAGTCGTGCCAAATACTTTTAAAATGGTATGTGTTGCATCCTTGCTTGATGGACAGCATTTAAAAATGATAGAGCATGGACAAATAACCATACGTTGGCAACCATTGGAAAGGCTTGCTGGACCTATTGGCCTCCTCTTATGTTGAAGGTCTTTCTGAGGCAACTCGTATTTATTCAAACAAGTCCTCAAACTTTCCATATAGTCGTTGGACCTTTGTGGTTTTTTTTCACAGCTGAACTTGCAGAATTTCCCCAACTGTACATCATGTTGTCCCAACCGTAGCTGGCTGATGTGATTGTACAGAGATATGCACACATGCCTCCAAGCTGTCTGGCCTTGTTTTGAATCCCAACCGAGCTTTAAACTGTCATCCCTGTGTTTTACAGGCAGGGTGAGTCATCAGCGTGTGCGTGCCGTCCCTCGGATGGACGTTAAACCGGGTGTCCCATCTACCAGTATTCGTTGGTGGACGTTAAAGATCTCTTGGGGTCCTTCGCGAGAAGGAGGCGAGCTATCGCCAGCAACATGAACAAATTACAAATTCCTGCCCCAACCAGCAGAGCGCATTGTATCAGTGGCACGGCTGCACCCTCAGCTAATGATGCTACCCCCGCAGCCCTGTGCTGAATAAGAACGAAGAATGACAAGTCTACCATAGCTCCATTATTCAACCATTCATCTTCTTTCTTAGTCATTTTAGCTTTGAAACCTGTTGCTGGCTTAAGGTATTCGGGTCTTGAATTTGAGCCCCTGTCATCCGTTGAATAAACACGCGGTGGGGTTGACCCAGCCAGTCATCCTTCTAAGGTCGCCAAAATGAGTACCAGTGTACTGGTAATTGTGCAACAGCGGCACAGCTGTGCCCCCAGAAAATTATGCAACCAGCAGCCACAAGCTGCACACGATAACTCAATAGGATATCGTTTTAATTTTGCAATTGTTGGTGCTTCAGATGCATCCATCCTTTATGTTCTTTTGGCAGCAATTTAATGTATGCAAATAAAGCATGAAGGTCCTCATTTCGATCTCAAAACACAAAACGCAGAAGATGCATCGGATTAAAATGAAGAAAAGCCGTTGAATTTTTGGACACATCAAATCCTCATTACTTACTTAATCATCTGACAGAGAAGTTATGTATCTTATGGAGTTATATTCCTTCCGTCAACGCCATAAATGGGAACTTTTCTGTGTTTCAGTGGCCGAGTCACCTGTCTTTACACCACGCTGCCTCCGTGCTCTGGATCCGTTTGGCAATTTCAAAGGACATTGGTTCTTGCTGCGGCTAATCTACTGCTTTCTCATCCCTTCATGGAAACCTGTTATATTTGTACACACCACACGTACACATTGCTGAGCAAGGCGTCTGAGTTTAGAGTACATTATCAAGGTGGGCGTGATGGTCCTTCAAAGCAATGTCATGGATGCCATCGAGAATGAAGTCGAAAAATGTCCTTTGATGTACAACCGGTTCAATTGAGATACGACATGGTGCTCGAGATGATTTTTGAGACAAAATAAAAGTGAAAAGGAAGTACAGATCAACAATGTCAGTGAAGATTTTTACACATTCATAAACAGGGGTGTATTTTTTAAGAATATATTTGAGTAATTTTTCATGATTTATTTTTTCTTCTTCTCCATTGTGAAAGGTTAATGGATAAATGAGCTCATATGTATATATATATATATATATATATATATATATATATATATATATATATATATATATATATATATATATATATATATATATATATATATATATATATATATATATATATATATCCTGCAGGAAAAAGGATACCAAGAGACAGTGATGTGTTTTTACATGAAGCTCAAGGATTATTGTAGACTGCACAATTCCATTCACTATATGGGATTTAACCTTGGGGTTACAGCTTCATGAGATAAGTGCTTAAATGTGAACATCAAAAATGCCAACCTCGAAATGACAGACACGCCAAACCTTTTGCTTCCTTTTCTCAAATTTCTCAATTTTTTTTAACCCTTTCTCATCCCCAGTCTGTAATGAAGAACTATAGTCCTCAGCATCAGCCAGGCCCTCTCCTGGGCCAAACACGTGACAAATCTGGCCTGCAAAGCCAGCTGCAGACTGGACATCCACCGTCATTCCAACACATTGCATGAAAAAGCAAATTACAAAGTCAACAACTCCTTCCACTGTAGCTCTATGGAGTACTGCCCTCTGCTCGGGGTTGGTACCCCAGCATCACATCTGTCTGTCTTGAATTCTCTGCAATCTAAAGCTCTCAACATGAATGGCATCTCCTGTGATGAGGCTGAAGCACAAGGCCTGTTGCTATCACATCACAGACATGTCAGTGGGCTTTTGTTTTTCCACCTCCCTCAGGTTTATCTCCATCTGCTTTATCAAGCCTCTGACCCTTCCAAACAGCTCCAGGACGTACGTGTTCTTCCAATAACCCGCTCCCAAAATTCAAGCCAAATTTCCAAAATCCACGCTGACTGCATACCTCAACTCTTTTGTTCCTCTCTTCTCCCACCTGTAGAACTGTCTTCCCATTCCACTCTCCGATAATCATGATGACTGTTCTATCCCATTCTTCCCTCCAGGGCTTCAAGAAGATTATACCGCACCAGATATTGTCATCACTCATCATTAACCTCAATCTTTATTAACCTCAATTAACCATTTCCAACTCTATTACTTTCAGAATACTGTTTTCCTCACTTCTTCGATTTCTATTCTTGTTCATTCATTCATTCCTTTTCTTATTGCATACAACTGTGGTCCCATTGCCCAACTGTCAGTTCATAATCTCCAACACCTCGCTCTTCCATGAAAAGCAAAAAAATAAATAAAAATGTAAACCAAAATTATACTTACATTTTAAAAGAAGTAATGTCCCAGGCTTTTAAATCATTCCTGGCACGTGGACTGTAACTAGGGCATTGTTGTCATTGACTTCAAAGATTGTGTCTTTCAAAGTTCAAAGCTTCATTGGTGACAATTTTTGTTTGAAATTTGAATTTAAATTTTTTATTGTGAGGCATGCATTGTGGATTTGTTCGAATTTGTTAAAGGATAGTTTGGGAGAAATGTTAATTGAATTTGAACTTTTCAGGAGATGCGTGTGAAATCAACCAGATTTGATCAAAGTGGATTACTATGCAGAGAGTTTATTAACGACTGCTGTGATTGATCAACAATGCACAGGTTTCAGTCCTTTGTTAATTTTCTTCTTGCAAAGAGATGCTTACAGGCATCAGCCCAAAATTACAGCCCTCATTCCATTCGCACAGTGATGGCTATTCACGTATGGAAGGGCACTCCAAAACTTTGGTTTGGGCTGTGTAGACTCGCCGTTTACTCTGCTCTGCATACACTTGTTCAAAAAATGGTGTGGTTACCATTTTAATGGAGCAACTTTCATAGAAAGTTCCTTTCTTCTTTTTTGGCTTCCACATTACTGCAGTGTGGTTCGACCCATTGGAAAAGGGTTCGCAAGCAACTTCGCTTATGAGCCACAGGATGGTTACTGCCAGATGCAGAATGTGGCTGGTATTGGTTGCCTTCCTATATATGGTTGTCTGCAGCTCCCTGGATTGCCTGGAAACCAAAACATCCAAGAATGCCAGCTGATGATCTCCTTCCTCTTCCATTGTGAATTGGGTGTCGGTGGGAAAGACAGTATTGAGTTGCTCTTTGACAGTAGTTATCACATCTCGTTGTATAATGACAAAAGTATCATCAACATAACGTACCCACAACTTCGGTCCATCCATCCATCCTTCCATTGAGATCATACTCTGTGCAGAGCGTTGGTGCTGCCTCAGCAGTCTCCTTGGCTATTGGGAGCAATCCTGGATGGGTCGCCACTCAGACACAGGATACCAGCAAGCTGGCACTCATTTTGCCGACCTCGGAAGGATGACAGGCAGAGTCATCCTCACCTGGTATTACTCCAACAGCTGAGTGGGATTTGAACTCAGGATCCAGAGGATCCCAAACCCACCATCCTAACCATTAAGCCAACACTAGGCATCAACTTCGGTCGATAGATAGCAAACACCAGCAATTCTAAACGTTGCAGCACAGCTTCCGCTGTGATCCCTGATATTGGTGATCCCATAGGTGTGCCTTTTATTTGTTCATAGACTTTCTCACTGAACGTAAAATACATTTTCAGGCAAAAGGCAAGCAACTCCATTGGGTGTGTAATCTTCAGGCCCTTGTTTGTTTCAATATAACGAGAAATCAATGAACTTTTAATTATTTTCTTCGCCAATTGTATGTAGCAAGATCGAAGTAAACAATGAAGTTACGTCGAATGACATTATCACCTCGTCGGGTTAAAGCTGGACGTCTTTCAATAACTGGAGAAATTATTCAGCAGAATAAACTGTTGTTTGAGCTCCCTCAACAAGGTGCTTCAATTTCTGGGATAACCACTTCGCCAAGCAATAGGTTAGAGTCCCTCGGAGTGAAACAATAGGCCTGAGTGGGACATTTGGCTTATGAGTTTTTGGGAAACCAGAGAGTCGTGCCATTGCTGCATCTTTTGGCTTCATCTGATGCCAATCACAAATGGTTATTGCCCTCAAACGTTTCAACTTGGTGAGCATTCTACGAATCCTTCCCGTGAAAGCTTTCATCGGATCTGACTGCAGCAAAATGTAAGCTTCTTCATCCTCCAGAAGTGGGTTCACTTTCTGTGTATATTCTGTCTTGTCCATAACTACAGTAGCTCTGCCTTTATCAGCTGGCAAAATGACAATGCTTGACACTCTCACTTATAAAGTTACAATGTAATGTCCTCAACGTTGATTGGTTGAGAGAAAGAAAGGACGAGATTACGGATTGGTGGAATCACAGAGCATCGTGGAAATGCACCGGCGGAAATGGAAATTAACCATCATGAATAATGAATAGGCACAGATGGATCACCAAGAACTGGTGGAAACGTAATGCTAATTATCTGGGGGGGGGTGGTTTTCATGATGACTCAACGTTGATTGTGGTGGAGTTGTCACACGGTCAATCTATCATAGTCAAAATAGATATAAAGTTCCAACAAATTCTTTGTCTACAAAAAAATAGGGTTGGTTGACCTGATGAATGTGGCCTCCATTGCACGAAGGTGAGCTAAACTGCGTCCTCTACTCAGGATTTTAAACCAGCCAATATGATATTGCTCTACACATTGAGGATTATTCAGTAAATGATGACCAATTGCAGAGGCACAGTGAATGGTTGTCATACAATGTACATTATTACAAGGCCGAGTTGGTTGTCTCTGTTCGGTTGACTGACCCCGTCTGATCCACAAAGGAACATGTTGTTCAACGCGATCCTTCATTCTTAAAGATGTGCAGCCTATGCACCGTGCATAACACAGGCACTGAAATTCGTAAATAATCTTACTGTTTTTTTGTATACATTGTCGAGGCTCATATGAGAGCTGACACACAACGCACAGCAATTGGAGCATGAGATAAGAGGGGCAGGAGTGGGAAGGACAAAACAGTGGGGAACAGAGACATTAGGAGATCTGTGGAAGGGAGAGGGATGGGGTTGGGAACACGGGGTATCCGAGATGGACATTACAGGGACTTTCAGGAAGGAAAGCAGGGAATTTGAAGGAGGTGGGTTCGGAGTGGATGAACGGGGGTAGAAAAGATCGAGGTTTTGGATGGGCGAAGATAAAAGGTGGTGGTGAACAACTGTTTTGAAGGCCTGGAGGGAAGAATGGGATTGAACAGTGTGGGAGTTTATTCCAAAAGGCAGGAAAAAAAGAGGAGAGAAAGAGTGAAGGTGAGCAGCGATTCGTGATTTTGGTAGTTTTACCAGAAGGGGGTTGCTGGTGGACCTTGAGTGGACCCTGCGGAAATGTGGTGGGACATATCACAGATGGAGCAGGGTGCAGGGGGATGGGGGGCAGACCATAGAGGGGACAGGAGAAGACAAAGACCACCGACCTGCCTGTGGTGAGAGAGTGAGAGACCCAAAGACCCAGCCTCATCGCGCAAGACACCAATGATCCGAAATGCCTTGGTTTCCACAGCATGAAGCTGTGAAAGGTGAGAGGCAAGAGCACCAACCCAGAGGGGAGAGCAGTACTCCATCAGGCTGTGGACGAAAGCTTTGTATGTGGTCAGGAGCTGAGGTGTGCCAAGGAAGTACTTTGCACGATGGAGGATTCCCAGTCGGCGACTGGCTTTGGAGGCCAGGTTGGAAATGTGGCTTTCCCCGGGAAGATCATGGCACATAGTGAGACCCAGAAGCTTGAATGAAAGGACTTCTTGAAGGGGATTGTTGAGAAAGTAGATGGGGGGGGAGGGGGGTGTTCTATATGGTCCTTTCAGAGAGACATTATGAGAGTGTGAGATTTGTCAGGATTGAAAGACATCCTCCAAGTGTTGGACCAGTTTGTGATTTTACCCAGATTTTCAGTGAGAGAAGAAGCTGCTGCTTGCCGGTCTGAGGTATGATA
Organism: Eptatretus burgeri; assembly: GCF_056783735.1. Taxonomy (NCBI): domain Eukaryota; kingdom Metazoa; phylum Chordata; class Myxini; order Myxiniformes; family Myxinidae; genus Eptatretus; species Eptatretus burgeri. The sequence continues at coordinate 6,066,427 of NC_140961.1, read as the reverse complement.
GATGGTACAACAGAGGGTGGAGTCATCATCAAAGAGATAAGGAGGATTTTGTAGAGAGTCAGAGAGATCATTGATGAAAACCAGAAAAAGAACAGGGCCCAGAAACGCTACCTTGGGGAAATCCAGCCTGGACAGGAAGAGGGGATGAGAGAACTCCATTTAGGGCCACACGGTGACTGCGACAACAGAGGAAGTCTGTGAGGCATGAGTGGAGATGGCCTTGGATACCATCGGAAGAGAGTTTGGTGAGCAGGGCAGGGTGCCAGACAGTGTCAAAAGCATGCGGTAGGTCAAGGGATATGGCTCTGATCTCATGTCTGGCATTGAGGACCTCCATCCATTGTTGGGAAAGCAGAAGCAGCATATCCAGGGTGGAGTGACCTCGTCTGAAACCAAATTGATGATCGGAAATCAGGCCATTGGAGAAGAGGAAGGACTTCATGTCTGAAGCGATGATGGATTCCATAACCTTGCTAATGACTGAGAAAAGGCTGATTTTTCTGTAGTTGCAGGGATCTGTTTTTGCACCTTTTTTATGCAGTGCAGTAATGTTTGTAGATTTCCAAGCAGATGGCAGATGCCCTTGAGCAAATGAAAGGGTGAGCAAGAGCAGCGGAGCAGGTTTTTCGGACACGTGGGCTGATGCTGTCTGGACCGGTTGTATAATCTAAGTCGAGGTTTGACAGCAAGCTCTCCACCTTGTAAGAAGAAAAGTACACAGAGTTCAGGGACAGTTGGGTGCGATTGGGTAAGGTGAGTACAGAAGGTGATGGGTTTGGGACACAAGATTTAGATGCAAACACCGAGTTCAGGCATTCAGCCTTTTCACTTGCAGGATCAGCAGTGTAGCCATTTGAGGTAAGGGAGGGATGAAGGGGGAACATACACCAGAAACAGATTTGATTAGGTGCCACCAGGATTTGGAGGAGGGAGAGAGGGTTGAAAGTTCAGACTTGAGATTAGAAAGATGTTGTTTTCTGGCTCTCCTGAGGGTAGATACACACTTGTTCCGAGCTTTATGGAAGGAACTGAGGTTACCCTCAGTTGGGTTTGCTTTCCATGAGGCAAACG
>NC_140961.1:6027856-6060356 GCF_056783735.1 Eptatretus burgeri | reverse complement strand
TTACGCACGGATCGAGCACGCGAACGGCTCGTTCCGCTCGAGCTCCGCCGAGGGTGAATTTCCCCGGTAGTTTGGACGACGTGGGTATTTCGGTAAATTGAAATTGGCATCGACCCTATCCCACGTGGTCGACCTTGAGACAGAGACACACAGACGGGTGGGGGAAGGGAAGACGGTGTGAGTTTAGACGAAGGGAAGGCAGACGTGCGATGGAGAATGATTTACGATTCATAGTCTCATCAAAATGATTCTGCATGAAAAGCAATGAAGATTCAAACAAAATAGTCTGAAATCCGTTTTCTCCCAGTCATAATGTAAACATGGCTCAGAGACAAACACTGTTCGAGAGAAAAAAAAAAACAAAAAACAAAAGAGGTCCGGAGAGAAAACCCGCTGGGCCATCCAGAGCCAACCCTCCGGACACAAACACTGCTCGGACACATCCGAAGACAAACTCCCATCCGGACGCATCCAGAGAGAAATTCGTCTGAACGTGTCCAAAGATGAGCACCGTCCAGACATAACCACCATTCAGATATGTCGAGAGACAGAGACAGAGAGACAGAGAGACAGAAAGGGGAGGGAAGAGTGGGAGAGGTGTGGGAAGAGGGTGATGCACTGTATTGGGATGGGGTAGAGCAAAAATGGGACAAACAGAGAGAGGGGTAGGGGTAGGGGAGATATCAGAGAGAATGTGTTATGCTATTTACACACACACACACACACACACACACACACACACACACACACACACACACACACACACACACACACACACACACACACACACACACACACACGTGATTGGCCAATATCAGCAAGTTGGAGTCAATGTGATTACCGACTACAGTACATAATGTAAACAACCCAAAAACCTTGAGCCGCTTTCACTGAAAAACAACGTTGCATTTATGTTGACATTTCAGGGACATGTTCACAAACATTAATCTTTATAAATAACTGCGTGCGACTGGTGGAAAAAGTTATTTCAGAACAACTCGCTCAGAATGACGGAGCACGAACAACTCGTTCATGATGACAGAGCGTGAACCACTCGCTCAGAATGACGGAGCACGAACAACTCGCTCAGAATGACGGAGCACGAACAACTCGCTCAGAATGACGGAGCACGAACAACTCGTTCATGATGACGGAGCGTGAACCACTCGCTCAGAATGACGGAGCACGAACAACTCGCTCAGAATGACGGAGCACGAACAACTCGCTCAGAATGACGGAGCACGAACAACTCGCTCAGAATGACGGAGCACGAACAACTCGTTCATGATGAGGGAGCGTGAACCACTCACTCATGGTGATAGAGCAGGAACCACTCGCTCAGGGTGACGGAGCTCAAACCACTTAAAATAATGTTCATGCTCATGTGTATTAGCCCTGATACCTGTATGTTGAGACTAATCTGCCTTTGTGAAAGAAAACTTTGCTTGGGGTAAAGTTTTTTTTCTTTCTTTCTTTCTTTCTTTCTTTCTTTCTTTCTTTCGTTCTTTCTTTCTTTCTTTCTTTCTTTCTTTCTTTCTTTCTTTCTTTCGTTCTTTCTTTCTTTTGTTTTCTTCTTCTTCTTAAAGGGGGGGGGGAGGTGTTATGGTTTGTGACCTTCCTCTTCTTCCCCCTCATGAGTTCGACCCACTGGTTCCACCCATGTGTACAAAGGCTGTAATTGGCTGTGGGAGAAGACGAGGGAACTAGAGCAGAGCAGAGCAGAGCAGAGCAGAGCAGAGCAGAGCAGAGCTATTTTGGAGTTTCCATCTGCAGTTTCGTTATCGGAAGGTTGTGTTTGGTCGAATCCTTTCTCCTGTTTGGGCCTGCCTGGGGCCTACTGTTTGGGCCTGCCTGGGGCCTACTGTTTGGGCCTGCCTGGGGCCTACTGTTTGGGCCTGCCTGGGGCCTACTGTTTGGGCCTGCCTGGGGCCTACTGTTTGGGCCTGCCTGGGGCCTACTGTTTGGGCCTGCCTGGGGCCTACTGTTTGGGCCTGCCTGGGGCCTACTGTTTGGGCCTGCCTGGGGCCTACTGTTTGGGCCTGCCTGGGGCCTACTGTTTGGGCCTGCCTGGGGCCTACTGTTTGGGCCTGCCTGGGTCCTACTGTTTGGGCCTGCCTGGGGCCTCTTGGGAGGCCTGGACAGTGGCCTCTCTGAGCAGTCTCTTCTTTGCTTTGTCATCCAGTTGCCCTCTCCATATGTTGGCTTGGTGTGCTACAGGCCATAACACAAACCACCTGGGTTTAGTTGATTAGGTGAGAGCTGAACGGCGATTCCCTCCATTCACAGGTGAGAGATGTGGATGGGTCTTTATTTATATATTTACTGCTTTTGATGTTTGCACGTGGTACTTGCTTGGCAGCCTCATTGATATGCATTGCTGTCTGCGCTTTCGCCAATTAGCGATGAAACCGGTCCGGTAGCTGTGGCGGTGTGCAGCATCGCGATTCTTATGTGTGAATGTCTCTGTAGTTGTGGAGGAACTCTGGGAAGGTTTCGAAACAGCAAAGCGCGAACCTTGTGTAGGCCTTCTTGGGTTGCTTTATGCAGCTTCTTCGGCTGGAGGTGTGTGTGTGTGTGTGTGTGTGTGTGTGTGTGTGTGTGTGTGTGTGTGTGTGTGTGTGTGTGTGTGTGTGTGGTGTGTGTTATATACATATAATTTTATTACTTGCAAAATTGAAGATTTTTTTTTCAAGTATTTTGGTCGGTCTATTTTGTTAGTATGTTTGTCTCCTGCAGGTCACAATTTTAAACTGATCTTCATGAAACCTCACGTGGAGTTTGTCATAAGGAAGAATCATATTGTTTTTGAGGTCAAAAGGTCAACAACTTAGGTGAGATTTCTAAAATCCTCACTTTTCATCTGCTTGACTTGAAATTTGAGGTCACTGAATTCAACCACGAATTATTTTGAGGTTAAAATTGGTTTAACGGATTTAAGCTCCACAATTGAACATATCTGCTGTTCCGAACTGCTAAAAAAAAAGTTCATTTATCCAATTTGGACATATTTGATAAGTTGGGCATCTCCAGGAGATGTGTTTAATATGATGATTCGGTGATGGCTTATCGCTTGCCAAGCGAGCCATTCCTTATCAACCATTTCGTTGAAGTACTTAAGCCACTTGGTGACCGCTCTACAATATTCACACTTTTTTTTCAATGAATATTGTATATAGATCGACTCGAACAATGTTCTGGGGCTGCTCACCTGCGATGGCTCCACGTTTTTCTGTGTTCACTTCGGCACAGATAAATACATATTAAAATAATAATAATAATAATAATAATAAACGTTTCATTAACATCACGGCAAGAAAGCTGAGAGGTACACATGCTCATTCTAGGCTGTCTCGCGTAGGTTTGAATCCTGACCAGCTATAATCTGTCATCCTGGTGTTATTTATTTTTCTGAACTCTCGTTGATGGAGCATTTACATGAAAGACAAATGTCAAGATGTAACAGCTAAGTTTACCTGAAATGTAATATGAAGACTGTCATGATAGCTTAGCTTCGAGGTAGGCTAAATGAGCACTTTCAATTGAGTTGTCCAGCCTGGGTTTGAATCTCAAAGGTTTTTTTTTGTTTGTTTGTTTTAAAGCAGATTCAGTGGTTTATTTGTTAAAGTATAGGCTCTGAGTGTGGGAGGTCGGTGCTTCTAATCCGACATGGCCCAGTCATACCAAAGACTATATAATGGTTTGTGCTGCTTCCTTATCTGAACGCTCAAGCCTGGTGTTAGCTTCATGGTTAGGGTGGCTGGATTGGGATCTTTGGGTCCTGAGTTCGAGCCCTGTTTTCCACTGAATTAACTCCAGGTGGGGTTGACAGCCTGTCATCCTTACAATGTCTGCAAAATGAGCACCAGCACCAGCTTCCTGGTATCCTGTGTTGGTGGTAACATCCATCCATTGGGACCATACTCTGTAAAGAGCGTCGGTGCTGCCGAAGCAGTTTCCTTGGCTATTGGGCACAATCCTGGATGGGTCGCCACTCCGACGCAGGATACTCAAATGACTCGGTCATCCCAGCAAGCTGGTACTCATTTTGCCGACCGCGTGGTGACTCATCCAGGACTTGTGCCCAATAGCCCAGGAGACTGCTCAGGCAGCACCAATGCTCTGCACAAAGTATGGTCCCAATGGATGGATGGATGTTAGAGGGGCACAGCATCAGCGGCACAGCCTCGCTTTCAAGAAATGATAGCTACCCGACAGCCAAGCTGCCATACGCAAGAACAGAACTTAACGCTCCGTGTTTAAAAAGGAGAGCGAGCACGACGAACAACCATTTTCTAGGATTGAAAGGCCTGTTGAGCCTCTTCCATTGAAGTTTCTTGAAAGGAAACTCATATAAAACCTGTGGGCTCCACATCATCATCCACCTGCTCCGAGTGTTCTGGTAAACCAGGCAAGTGGCAAAATTGAAACTTGTGAAAAACTAAATGTTAACGAGCAACAGAATTAGTGTTGCGTGGGTGAGACAGTTTCCTTTGGCTTCTTCGTGAATCTGGATTTCCTGTTTCTCTGTCCTTTTTTTTTTTGTCCTTTATTCATTTACTCTCACTCGTCTGGTCTGAAATGGTCCATAATAGGTACACGTTGAACACGTGACTGAGATTTTCTCTCTTTGTGTGCTGGTTTTTTTTGACTTGTCTTTCATGCTATATATACACTATAGCTCGTGTTACATCTTTAGAGACAGTCCAATGTGTTTCATTAAATTTCTGAAGTGTCACTGCATACATATTTATAGAGATTACTATAATGTCCATCTATGATTCCATATTGACAAACATTGTTCTACACATATTTCAGTTATGGTTATGTTGTGTTCTATAAATGAATATAATTATTAAATATAGACAAAGTTGTTTTTTATTTTTTGTTTGTTTTTCTTTTATTTTTGTATACATGGTCGAGGCTCGTGGAAGAACTAGTCCAGTGAACGGATCAGAACGTAACAGACAAAAACAGGACGCAAAACACCTATCCATGGATAATGAAACTCCAAGGAGGAAAAACTGGAAAATTCGAAAGGACTTGGGTGGGGTTAAAGAGGGTGGAAAAGATCATGGGTTTGGATTGGGGAAGATCTGAGATGGTGATGAACAAGCTGTCTTGACCTGGAAGTAGGGATGAGATTGAAGAGGATGTGAAAGTTGATTCTCCATGTGGGGAAAAAAAGAGGAACATGTGAGTGGAGGTGAGGCTGTGATCCTGGATTTGGGTAGTTTTACCAAAATAGGTTTGATTATGGACTGTGTGAGCCCTGCAGAAACCGGTGTGGGGGGGGGGGGCACAATTAGGCTGCTCATGTTCACTTGAGAGTTGCAATTCCACAGGGTTTCCAGATGTCTTGTGGGATTGTGAGTTGGATTGGCGACCGTGATGGCCATGACATGTAGGAGCCATGCTGTTGCTGTTTTGATGGTGGTTTCTGTGAAGTCGATGACAGCATTTTAGGGGAAGGGAAAGAGTTAAATATTCTGCTTTTCCAATGAGGTAATGAAATATGAAATGATCTCTTTGGAAATGCCCCTTTGTGGTTATGAGTAGGAAAAGTGAGAGTGGATGTCTCAGAGGAGGGGTGGGGGAGCAAAGATGGGAGAGAGTTTGGAGGGGGAGGTTAAGGGTGTTTTTTGTTGTTGTTTGGGTGGGTTGAATTGGAATGCAAATTTTTGTTTATTTATTTTAATTGTGATGCTCAAATATACCAGTATCAGTGTTGTGGCATCGATTTCCTTTAAAAAGAAAAATAATGGGGAATGCTTGTCCAAGAAGCATCGAGATCGCTTGTCTGACCACTTCTGTAGTGAAGCAGGACACTGGTCCCATGGTCCCAAGAGCCCTATAAAGGACAACATTGCAAAACTCGATAAGAACATACAGGTCAGGACCCGCAATTTTACTCAAACAAAGAGAACAATGGTTAAAATTATCTTTTTGCTCCAGATTGTTGTTAGTCCCATTTTCTTACTGCAAGACAAAACTATCAATAACAATTAACTGTTGGGATTGTCTACAACATGACGTGTCATCTTTTCAGCATGGGACTTTTGTGTGAATGAAAACTATCATACAATTGGAGGGCAACAGGGACGAAGTTTACTGTCATATGTACATATATGCTGTGTTGGTGGAGCTCCCACAGTCTTGTGCAAGTTGTTCGGTGCCACAGTGGTCTTTATTTGTGGGTCTTTTTGGGGGGGGGTGGTTGCTAAATCAATGAGGTGGTGCCGATTTACTCTCTGGCCATGTTTGAGCAGCCTTGATAATTGAACTCCCTGAGGTGTGTAAGGAAATTGAGAGGTTCTATCAACTCCTGGCACTGGTGTGTCGTGGAAATTATTCCACCACAAATCTGCATATACAGTGTATGCAAATCATAATAGATGCATTATCCAGAGCTTACACCACTCTCGATGTTATTTATATATATATATATATATATATATATATATATATGTACATTATATCTACTAGCAGGGTGTGCTTACACATTGTGTAATCATACTTTCTGTGCTTCCCCATTGTCTTGGGTTACTCACCTGCATTTGATTTTTCTTTCTTTTCTTTTTTTTTTTTCTTCATTTATTTATATTTTCATTTATGGATGCTTTCTGACGGTTGTGATTTTTTTTTTTTTATCTTTTTTTTTTTCCCCTGGTGGATCGGTTTTGATGTCCGTCGGCATACAAAATGACTGTTTCCCCATTTTAGGTGACTTACCTGCATTTTTCCTTCATTTATTTTGTTTGATTTTATTTTTTTAATTATTTTTATTTTTGGATGCTGCCGAAGATTCTGTGAAATTTTCCGGTGTACCGGCTTTGATGTCCAGCGGCGTGCAAAATTTCAGCTTTTTCATCACCCGGAAAGTACCGTTCTGTAAAAAAAAATAAAGATATTCCAGTTGTGTATTTTAAATTAATTTTCTGAAATTTGTAGAATTTGTTTTCACTTGGAAGTTGTGGGTTATGATGTGGGAAAAGTCTAATTTGATGCAATTTAATTCCAGGCTAAAAGGCAACAAAAGGTGAAAATTTTGAAAGGGGGTGTACACTTTCTATAGGCATTGCATAAACACACAGTAGCACAATAAATATTCCATTCAGCATTCAGATATGAAGATCAGACCAGTGTTTAGTAGAAGGTTCATCATTCCCTCACATTATTTTCTAACTCATTATCGCTTGAACCCACATGATGTGCTCGCTCATTATCACTTGCACAGCTTTCGGAGAGTAGACGTGAACTCTTCTGCTGCCCACCATAAACGATGCAATGATGAAATGCAAAATATCGTGGAAGTTCTTTACTTTCATGTCACTCTCTATTTGAAGGAAACAAAACTTTCAGTTTCAGGTGTCATGTGGAGAAACCTTGAAAGACTTTTCAAGTAGGTTGACTAATTTTCTGTAAAAATATGTTTGGCAGAATGACGTCTCCATAGCAAAGCTTTATTTAATATCCCTAAACTTTTGTACAATAGAAACGGAGTACTGAGAAACTGTGTGCATGCTAACTTGTTTTAATAAGCTAAATTGTGCTCAAGGTAAGGTGCAAATGAGGGATATTATGTTTGAAAATGCTCTTGTTTTTTTTTTTTTACATTGAAGGCAGATTTACCTCTGCCAACGAAGGTGAATGGAAGTCATGTTTTCACCCTTGTGTCTGTTAGCAGGATATCACGAAGTTATGCATGGATTGGGACGAAATTTGGTGGACAGCTTTTAGGTGCGTGACCAAGACGAATTTATTATACTTTGGTGAAGATCCCACTTATGGATACGAGTTTTTTTTTTTTAGTTTTTTTGAACTATCGAGGTAATTCTTCAACATTCAGAGACTGAGCCAAAAACGATATGTCACGTAACATCTCAAAAAGTTGTGGATGTATGATGACAAAACTGGGTGAATGAGTTTGGTAGGTGACAAAATTCGATTTTAGTTCAGGTGTGGATCCAGGTCCGGCCTATAGGTAGGATATAAAACATAAAACTGCTCATCCTGGCAGAGATACAAGCTCCACTGAGTGTGGTTCGAGATATTAGCCCCCATTGGACTTCGTCCAAAACGGGGGTTTATCGATTGAGTCTTGTCCGTCCGTGCATCTGTCTGCAGCCATATCTTGGACTTGTATGGATCGATATTGTTCACACTTGGAACAAGGGTACAATACATGATGGTATACATATGCACGCCATTTTGTTTTGCCATTTCATCAAAGATGGCCTATTACCTATTTTAGTTGTAAAAACCCAGTGTTGAACACATCCTCAACCATTTCTCGGACTTGCATTTTCCAATCTTGTTCAATCTTGGCACACAGATAATTATGGGTGGTTTACATATGCATGTCATTTTCTTTTCTAGATCAGATCCAAGAAGGCTGACTGGCAGCCATTTAATTACTTAAACTTGGGCCCAACCATTTCTTGAACATAAATGACCGATTTTCTTCAAATTCGGCACAAGCACAGTATATGATGGCATGCACGTGCACTTCACTCTTATATTGTGATCTGATAGAACATGGCCAACTGGTAGACTGGTGGACATTTTATTTGTATAAAACAAACTCTGTATTCAACACGTCCTCAACCATTTCAGCCATCTTGTTGCCTCAATGTGTCTCCAACAATTTGTTGTTTTTATTCTATTTTTTTTCATACTTACACCATGAAGCATCTTTTATGAATTTTTTTTTGTTTATTTCTGATTCCTCTTTTCAATCTCACCCCAACTACCTTTCAGTGCAGTTTACAAAACTGATCTGACAGCATTTTCAACTGAATGATAATTTTCAATTGTCTGCAGTTATGGAATTTCTTTCATCATAAATAAATGTCATTAAATGTTATACTGTGGTTTGTTTAAGAGCTTTGGTGGGTAAACTGAGAAAATGGTTCACAAATTTTTGGTGTTGAATGGGGGAGCGAGGAGGGGGAGAAAGTGAGGAAGGGTGGGGGAATAGAAGTGAGAGGAAGCCTGAACTAAGATTCATACTGTTTCATCAAAATTATTCTGTATCGAATAACAGTGAAGATGGAAACAAAAGAATGTCTAAAATCTATTTTCGTCTAGACATAAACACCACCCGGACACATTCGCAGACAAGCATTGCCTGGACACATTTGCAGGCAAACCCCCATCCAGACATAACCGCCGCCCAGACATGTAAGGAGATAACCACCATCCGGATATGTCCAGAGACAGAGGGAGAGTGAGAGAGGAGCGTGAGGAGGGTGCTGCACTATTTGGAGGGGATAGAGCAAGGATGGGTCGGAGTCGGGGAGTTCGAAGAGAGAACATGTTATGCTTTGTAAACACACACACACACACACACACACACACACACACACACACACACACACACACACACACACACACACACACACACACACACACACACACACACACACACACACACACACACACACACACACCTTGGCCAATATCGTCAATTTTTTCGGGAATCGGCAGGTTGGAGTCAGAAAGCAAACCCGACAACCAAATGCTTTAAAAACAGTTGTGTTGTGAGGACAAAGTAAAACCTGACAAGCTCCATAAGACACTGGATGAAACTTTGCCACCACAGCACTTGTAAAAGGCATGGCATGTCCACCTACCCGAGGAGAATCCGTATTACGGATCCATATCTACTCAAATGTACCACGTCCGTGTGCTCTGTATACGTAACTCTACCTTGAAGTAACTGTTGACTGTATATCCCGAACGGAACACGAACTGTATCGCTTTCGACTGTAGTGTGCTCGGTAAGTGGCTTAAGCACTCAAATATAACGCCTGGCTTGGCAAGTGATTACCAATTGCCGTCTATAAACCTATGCACCCGGAAACGCCCGGGCAATGTCCGAATTGGATAAATGAACACTTTTTGTTTGGGAGTCGGAACTGTTTCCGAGTTTGTTTCTAATGCTTAGAATTTTGTAATTCTGCTTCGTTTATGAAGTTTTGTCATGTGCAGAAATGAAATAAAGTGACGAACGCTGGCATCTATAGGTGTTTATTAGCATTGCAATGGACCCAGTGATTCAAGGCTATGATTAACAGGCCTTAGATAATGTCAGTTAGGAAAGTGCGGGGAAAAAAAAACCAAACTATCGTTGAGAAATCTTTGCAGCCAGTTCTAAGTCAAAGCATGGTTGAGCAGGCCAAAAAACATGGCAGCTTCAGACCCCAGCGAGGTAACCCAGGCAATGCCTTAAGACCCCAAATAGAGTAAGGTGGCTGAGGATCACCTGTTGAAGGATATAATTAAACAAGTCCGTTAATTATCTTCAAAAGGGATGTTTTAATTAACCCAAACACCCAATTTTCACTCTTGCACTTCCTCGAAGTTTCATTGGTATGCATGTAAAGTTTCAGGCTGCTAGGTTTCATGGTTTTGGAGTTATGGAGCAGACATACTGACACACACACACACACACACACACACACACACACACACACACACACACACACACACACACACACACACACACACACACACACCATTTATTAGTATAGATTTACATTTTCGATTTGGGTAGTGGTGTTAAGTTGGCTTTCTAAGTATGCAGATGACACAAAACTTGGAGGTTAGGTAGATAGCAGAGATGTGGCTGATCAGACGTATTCAGCAAAAGGCTAAATACCTTCATCGATTCGGCAAAAGATTGGCCGATCCAGTTAAACTTGAAGAAACGTAAGGTTCTGCGGATGGGTAAGAACAATGACATTTGGGATTACATGATGGAAGGGACACTGTTTGAGCATGTCACGCAGGATCAGAGAGTGCTGGTTTAAAATCCCACACTGCTGGAGAACAAAATAATTTGATGGGGCCCAAATGAAATGCATGTTACACAATCTATAGTTTGGTGTCGTTCTTGCTTTTATTTATGATTCTGATGTTCATTTTAATTTGTGGCCACCCATGTGTGAATTATCAAAAGATTTTGTACCAAAGAAAGTTTTAAATAACTCCAAACCTCCCCTTCACTTGCTCGATAACATTTTGTTCACGACACGTCGTTTCTGACCTTTTTCAACTTCCACGTTTAGACTCGCCGCAGTTAATGAGAGAATATTTCACCGAACGTTCTAAAATATGTTCTGCAGTTATAAAAACGTTAAAAACCTTTCATAAAACTTAGACACGCTAGAATGCTGACCTTTCATGACAATAGGCTTTCTGTTGCTCACACGTGTTTATCACATGATGGTCATGCAATGCTAAGCATTTTCACCTCCGCCACCGAAGGTTTTTTTCACCCCTGTTTGTTACGTACTTGCAAAATCGAAGATTTTTTTTTTTCAAGTAGATTGGTTATTCCATTTTGTTATTACTTGGCAAACAACAACAAAAATTTTTTTGGGACAAGTATGTTGATCGCCTCTGTTGGGTGGTCGCTGGACTACCGTTATTCTCAGGTTTTCTGTCTGTATGTATGCAATGGACAGCTCTGGAGGCCAGAGGAGTCAACCGATTTTGATCAAACTTGACTGGTAGGTTCATACCAGGATCTAGTTGTATGCTTTTGAGCACCGTTGCTATGGACGCCACTGTTTCGTAGCAACGGGACTTTGAAATTTTTGAAAAAATCCGAAAAATATATTTATATATATATATATATATTTTTTTTTTTTTTTCAAAAATTGGCTTCCATGCTTTTATGCGCACTATAATCAACCTCTTTGTCAAATTTTCAGCCCGATCCGTCAAAAACTGTATGACTAGTATGCAATTATATGGCGACCACCCATGTCGCCTACTGGCTTGTTTGTGTCTTTGTTTGTCTGTCCGCTCGCCTCCAGCCCAAACCACTCAGCCGATCGTTCTGAAATTTTCAGAGATTAATATCACCAACCCTGTGACGGTCCCGCATTGAAGTTTTGTAAAATTTGGTCGACCGAAAAGGTCTACATAGGCCAATTTGGGCCAAATTTTCTAAAATTGTCAATTATGATCCGATTGTCACAAAATTTGAAGAGCATTTTCATGTCAGGTTGCTGAATTCAACTACCAATTATTAAGATCAAATGGGTCAACACAGGCCAAGTGTTGAAAATTGATAGATTGGGCCAAAAATTAAATATATCACAATATCTCAAAAAGTTGTGGACGAGTTGTGACAAAACAAGGTGGATTACATTTTGGTTCAGATCCAGCCCATCAGTGGGATACAAAATGTGAATTGTTCCACCTGGCAGAGGTATGCACTCTACCGAGTGTCATTCTACTTTGTGCTGTTTTGCCAAGTTGTCACTATGGGTGATTTTTCATTTGTGTGTTTCTTTGTGACTTGCCAATATATATATATATATATATATATATATATATATATATATATATATATATATATATATATATATATATATATATATATATATATATATATATATATATATATATATATATATATATATATATGTATATATATATATATATGACAAGTATGTTGATCGCCTCCGTGTGTTTGTGTGTTCGCTCGCCTCCAGCCCAAACCGCTCAACCGATCATTCTGAAATTTTCAGCGATTAATATCACCAATCCTGCAACAGTCCAGAATTGAAGTTTTGTAAAATTTGGTTGACTGAAAAGGTCTACATAGGCCAATAGGCCGATTTTGGCCACATTTTCTAAAATCCTCAATCTATCTGATTAACTCAGACTCCTTTAGAGAAGGACTGGAACCTCCCATGCTCGGGGTTTGTAACTTGAGTCTGAAGGATTAACTTGAGTCCGGGGCTGAAATGACTTCTCGATGGGCTAGAGACACGATCTCGGGATCCATATCGGGGTTTTTGAGGATGGCGAGTTCAATAGTGTCATTTTCAAAACCACCTGAGGTCATCTCCAAGGTCAAAAGGTCATATTTCAAAGTCAAATTACTGAATTTTGGTATTTTTTTTTTGCCCGTTTTTGTGTCTAACTCATAAACGGTGAGATGGCTGATTGTAATAAGATGCAAGTGTGGAGAGCTGTCAAACTTTGATATTTATTGTTATAGATCGTATTACATAAACATTATATGCATGTCACAACACTATGCCTATTACAACTATGTCTATGTTTATCACGAGTTGGAGAGCTTTTCTTGCCTCCTGAGGCATCCCAAAGCTTTTTCTTTGTCACTTGCATTGAGGACATGAGCTTTCAATAGAATGTTAGCTAAAGTAGTACATGCAGCATTACTACTAGCTGAAGGTGCATTTACAGAGGATAACAGCTCAGCAAAATGAAATCAGCAACCCATTTTAGTCTTGTCATACAAATTATAGGCATTATGTACAAAAAAGACTGTTGACATAGTCGCCACACTCGATCCACCTCTATTCAAATTATCTAGAAACTCAGATGACACTTCGTTACCATCTTCATCATCAATGATCTCCTCCATACTAGTGCTATCGCTATATTTATTAACAAGGTGTCTGGCCAAATAAACTACTTTATGCTTGAGGGCATCGTCAGACCCCAAGAGATCCTGAGTGCTTGAGGAGTAATCTCGTCAATGAGTTCACTTCGCTCATCTGGATTTATGGAAGTTGTACAGTTCTTGTCGCAATCAATCACACGAGAACTAGATTCAGGCATAATGTCATGCTTAATGAGTGTTTACAAATTTACAATTTAAGCTGCAGCCATCATGTCAACAACGTCAATGTAGAAGTTTCCACCGCTTCTTTGCCTGGCTTGGCCGAAAAACTTTTCCAAGGCTTCATCTGCAAATATAGCAGGAAGAACATAGTCAAAGTCTTTCTCTGCCAGAAGATGCAGCTGCGACAGAAGGAAGGTGAAATGAGGAAGCTCGTGTCCCTCAGTCATCCAACAGAGCTGGCTTATTACAAGCTGAAGAATTTGCTTGCTTGTGCATTCATAGGTGTTTACCTGGTCAGTTATGGATCTAATCTGGGACCATTTTGAGAGCAGGCTGTTCTGCAAAGGAAAAAGTCGTTTGGGCACCTCAATGCCATCTTTCTCAACTCTATTCAAGAATAGAAATCCAAAGGTGAGTGAACTTGTTGGAAATGAAAGAACTGCTTGACAGTTTGTCCAGTAGCATCAGTTCTTAGTCGGTCAAGGTTTTCCTGGTCTTTTATGACGTTAAAGCCAGGAAAATAGGAGCTGATTTTAGCACAGAAGTAGTCAAAATCTTGGATATCGTCTGCAGCCTCATCAGCTGCCTGCATCTTCTTGGCTCTTGATTCTGACGTAGAAGATGATGTTGGGCGTGGGGCTGAGGTCACCTGCTTCAAAGCTGATTTCGGTACTCCAGGAAATATTGATGGGGGTTCTTTGGGTCGTTTGCCACCCCTAACTGACACCCAATCACAATTGAAATGTGTCTCACAAATATATATATATATATATATATATATATATATATATATATATATATATATATATATATATATATATATATATATATATAAAATCCTTTAAGCACCTCAAGCTTTCTTTCTCATTTGGCATTGCCAATATCCATCTCTCCCTCTCCTCAGGATCTTTTGCGAAGGATATGACCTTTGCATAAGGCATCCCATCATAGTTTCCTCTACAACCAAAGCAGCTGCAACGACGTGGCATATTGTCACCAAAGCAGGAAACGACACAAAGATCCTGTGAGATCACCAGCTGGACAGTTTCTGAAAGCGAAACAAACAAAACATACATGAGTTAACGATGATAGAAATCAGCAAGTAGGTGCAGTAGGTGCACAATGTCATGTTTTGTCATAGACTTTACAAAAGTTTTCCTCTGAGTTAGACGCAAAAAATACCAAATTCTGCAATTTGACCTTGAAGATGACCTCAGGTGGTGTTGAAAATGACACTATTGAACTCACCGTCCTCAAAAACCCCTATAATGGATCCCAAGATCGTGTCTCTAGCCCTTCTAAAGTCATTTTAGCCCCGGACTCAAGTTAATCCTTCAGACTCGTTACAAACCCTGAGATCGTGACGTTCCAGTCCTTCTCTATAGGAGTCTATGGATTGACTTGGAATTTGAAGAGCAGTTTCATGTCAGGTCACTGAATTCAAGCACCTATTAATTTTGAGGTCAAAAGGCCAATTTGGGCCAAATTTTGTAAAATCCTCAATTTTCATCCGATTGAGTTGAAATTTGAATAACATTTTCATGTCGGGTCGCTGAATTTAACCAATTATTTTTGAGGTTAAATTTGTTTTATGGATTTTGCAAGTGTCGTGTTCTGCTCAACGTCTTCTTGTTTGTTTGTTTGTTTGTTACTTGCACAATTGAAGATTTTTCAAGTACATTGGTCAGTCGATTTTGTTATTCTGTCTGTTTGTCTGTTTATCACCTCTCGGTCACAATTCTAAACCGATCATCATGAAGCTTTACCAAGCTGCAGATGTTGTCTCAACTGAGAAGCCCATGGATTTCAAGGTCCAAGGTCATCTTGAGGTCAAATTTCTAAAATCATAATTTTTCATCCAATGGACTTGAAACTTGAATAAGATTTCCATTTTGGGAAATCAACCATTTGAGGTTAAAATATCAAAGGTCCACTCAAAATCAAACTTCTAAAATAATCGATTTTCATCCGATTGACCTGTGCTTTGATTCAGATTGTCAATGTTAATCTTGATGAAATGGACAATTTCATGTATCCATGGCAACCTTTAGAGAGGAGGGTTGATTTTGCAAGTATCCTGCTCTGCACTATGTATTTTTCTTCTTTATTTGGATGGCTGTTTGTGTGCAGGGTATCTCAAAGTTGTGGATGGATTCAAATGAAATTTGGTGGACAGGTTGTGTGTGACAAGCACAAACTGCTTAGATTTTGGTGAAAATCAGAATCTGAATCAGGCTACTAGAATTTTTAAGTGATTCTTCACGATTGAGAGATTGGGCCAAAAATGATGTATAGCACGCTATCTCAAAAAAGTTGTGAAAGGATTCAGACAAAACTTGTTGGACACGGGTGTATGACAAGGAAGAATTGATTCAATTTTGGTAAAGATCTGGATCCGGATCTGATAATTTGGAAGTGATTCTTCACCTTTGAGGGATCGCGCTAAACTGATAAGTATCACTATATCTCAAAAAGTTGTGGACGGATTTGGATGAAACTTAGTGTACAGGCTGGTTGTGTGAACAGGACGAATTGATTCTTCTTTTTTGTGAAGATCCAAATCTGGATCTGGGTACGAGAGTTAATTGATGTTTTTTAAAGTGATTCCTCACCATTGAGAGATGCGGCCAAAAACAATATGTAGCATGATATTTCAAAAATTTATTGCGCTCGATATGTTCTCGTGGATCAGGTGTTGCGTGGTGGAGGTATGTGCTCTACCGATTGCCCTTGTAGTTCGGTTTTGCAAATGGAAGCATGAGGATAGTTATGAAGAAGCAGTGTACTCGCATTTATGCTGCCTTACTGGAATCTGATCCCTGTCAGCAGTGCACCACCATATCTTGTCATCCCAATTCACACCCATAATCCTTATTACACCCAATCATCTTATTTGTGAGTTTAATTGTTTCCTCCCCTCCTCCCTCTCCTCAGCTTTATTTACCTGTTTGTCCATCCCCTTGATGTTTGACGCACTCAGATCCACCTTGCACTTGCTCGAGCCCCCACCCCCTCCCCCCCACACCGTAAAGAAAAAAATATTGCAGAGGAAATGATGATTTCTAAATGTTGAACTTCAGAGTATGCCATTCTTTCAGAGCACTTGTTTCCTTTCACATGTTAAAGACTTTTACTTGGCCTTGCAAAAGTACAAGCCACTGGGACCGCTCCACCGTCCTGGGCTCATTCCAAGTTCATGGCCGAGTTAAATGGCTGCCTCGCCAGTGCCCTTCAGTGGAGCAACAATTCGGCCCAAGGTATTTTTTCTTTTTGTGGGCAAGGACTTGCAACTATTTCTGGATTCTCTGATGATTTGCAGAAATGTGTAGGAATACTAAAAGGCTCATTCATGTGTTAATTATGGCTGAGGGAGCTCAACTCAGAGGCCCATGAGGTTTGGACCTCTCAAATAACTTATTTATGATACTTCCCATCTACCCCTTCAAGGGTTTGTTGACGTCTGCATAATAAAATGCATTACAAATGAACAGTAAGGAAAACGTGCAAAGGGACTGGCACGATAGATAATTCGGTCCATTTTTTGTGTCGTTGGTGATGAAGACAAATCGGTGTGGAACTCAAAGGCATGGCTCCCCACACCACAGCATAGCCAACAATGCCCTTTGAAATTCACTTCTGCACAATCCATTTGATTTTAATGTAAGCATCCATTAATATTTATTGCAGACCTTTCTCCAATAATCTCATCCATAATGTCGTTTAGATTTAAGACCCTTACCCTTCATCTTCGTCTACCTTTTTCTCTGCGTTGTTTTGCATGAAAATTGGAGTTTCTAGGATGCTCGTGTTTTTAAACATGTCTTGAGAAGCTAAGGCACTTTCTCCAAATAGCAGGTCCCTATTTCAATATTTGTGCTTCCAAAAAAAGTGCTGTAGGCATTTCGTGCTAAAAGTCAGAAAAGAAGTTTTTTTGGGGGGGGGGGGTAATTTGAAAGTGCTGAATTTTGGGGTTTTGACCCTCAAATTCCCCCAAAAAAACAAAATGGCCACCATTTTTACCATATTTTGCACTATAGCTCGGCTTGTATGTATCACAGGAGGTTAAAATTGTGACAATACCCATGTTTGTGATGCTGAGGATTCCAGATATACTGTTACCTAAGTTACGACTAGTTTGGTTTGCGCGCCATCTTGAATTCCAAGATGGCCGCCATAATTTAGCCCAATACAGTAATAAATGAGCACAGCCCATAGGAATAAGCAATAGAGGAAGTTGAAAAGTGCATGGTAATACACAGGTTTGTGATACCAAGGATTCCAATATGTTGCGTCAATATAAGTTATAACCAGTTTGGCTTGCTCGCCATTTTGAATTCCAAGATGGCCATCATTTCTCGGCTTCTTCATATTGAATGTAATCAGGTCAAAAATACAGATTATCAAACATCTATACCGTAAATACATAATCGACATGCATGAACACACACACACACACACACACACACACACACACACACACACACACACACACACACACACACACACACACACGTAAAATATTACTCGATGTATGCTTAAGTTACTATTGATTATAATAGTTTAAAAATTGACATTACTAATTACGTATTTGATAATTTTTGATTTTTTTTATCATATAAATAAAAGCAGTGGTCATCCTGAAATCAATGGCTTGAATCTGTTTTTCCATCTGAATTATTGTGATGCTTGATAAATCAAGTAAGTTTATTTTAATTATGATACTGTTACTTTGTAAATAACATACAAGATGAAATTTCAAGAGTATTTAAAGAGAATTATAATTAGAGCAGTCTAACTTGATGTTGATCGATATTTAACCACAAACTATTTTTCTTTCTATCACTACAGATATGTGACACCTCCGCGAGATCATGGATGCATAAGTTAACTTGAAGAGATCCACCCCAGTTTCCCTCAATCTGTGCATAATATGTCAAGAAAAGAGACGAGACATCCTTACGATGCATCAGAAAAAAGGCCTGGGTACATTGTCGAAGATTACGCATGAACGACAAAAGTTACGAGATGTCAAGTACAAGGATACGGTTGATAGACTCTTGAAGGTCCTGGATGAAGACTCCAAAAAGGAGATCCATTGGCACAAAACGTGCTCTGCTGCATACACAAGCAAAGAAAGACTTAGGAGATTTAAGAATGCATCCTTGAAAGAGAGTGGTCCCTATACTTCTTCTCGCTCTCCGTCAACATCAAGACCAGCAGAATCCCAGCCTTCCTGCCCAAATCGACATAGTAGCGTGCAGCCCACCAGTTGGGAATTGTGCTTGATCTACCAACAGAAAAAGGCCAAGCAGAAGTTAATTTCCATAACAACCTTTAACAGGAGCCAAGAAATATTGGAAACTGCAAAGTTTGACCAAGAAATGAGTGTTCGTGTTGCAGCTGTCAGTGACCTTATTGCAGCAGAAAAAGTATCTTCTCTCCTGCTATGTTCAGTGTATCAGAAGGACATCCCAAACCAAAGAGAACTCCCAGCATACAGATATTGCGATGATTTGGCAATGCAATGAGCTGCCGTACTCTGCTGACCATGGCCCTATATTCGAGCTAAGGGAAGTGTGGAACCGGTATCGTACCATTGTCAAAGAATCAAATTTGGATATTCCACACTCATTTGCCATTCGAATGGGCACATTCAAGGATAAGTTGGCTCCTCAGATTTCAGAATTCTACAAGGTAATTGTACTGCATGACAATGCACCGAGTGAGCGACGTTCTGATTCCGCTGAAGTTTGGCCACATACCTGTTTCAAAGATGACAGAAACAGATAAAGAAGCAGCAGCTACACTCACCATTCCTACCTTCCAACCACAAGAAGAAGATGATGAGTTCCTGTCCATGATCCTCATTGCCCTCAAGCTTACAAGTGCCATCCTTTCACACCCAGCTTACGAAGGAGTTAATGTCAGTGAAGAGGAAGCTATTAAATGTGTACCAGATAGTTTGTACATGTTGCATGTTTCTTAACCTAATGATAGGTGTCATCATTTTAAACACAAGTGTTATTTATACCTTTGGGCTGATTAATGCATGAGGTGAATAATGGTGGCCATCTTGGAATTCAAGATGGCAGATAAACCAAACTACAACTTGGGTGACAACATATTTGGAATCCTTGGTATTGCCACCATTTCAAAACTTCAATAATGCTTAGAAGCAGAGTTAAGGCAAAAAAGATGCAAAATGGCGGGCATTTTTATTTTATTTTATTTTTTTTCAAATTTGAGGGTCAAAATCTTTAAATTCAGCATGGCAAACAATTTTTTTTTTAATTCAGCACCCTCAAATTATCCTAAAAAAAACTTGTTTGCCCACTTTTAACATGAAATGCCTTCAACATTCAATTTTTCTCGAATCTGGACCTGTCCAAAACCTCCACAACTCAAATTGCATGCTCAATCCAAAGAGGCTGATGGTCAGTCCCTTGGCTCCCAAATTCCTAGTGTATTTACAATGACAGCAAACTGAATAGGTTATCATCAAGGTGGGAATGTGAAAAGCGAAGATGTCTGGATTGTACCAACTTCTGCAATTGTTTGTGCTGCTTTTCTCATCAAGGTAAAATGATGATGTGGATTATTCTGGTCGTTCAGGATCGTTGATGACTTCAAGCCTGTAATCGACAACGTCCAGATAGTTTTAACAGCAAGGTTAAAGCTAAATGTCTATCAACGTGATTTCCTCTCATTGCACAGGAACCAATAATCAGAGCAGAAGATAAAGGATTTACAGGAGGTAGTGAAGTGTACTTTACATTTGTTCAAAATCAGAGAGTATACTGGTCTGTCAAGGAAAATCGACAGTATCTTCATGTAGTTTTCCAAAAAATAAACTTTGTGGAGTTTTTAAAGTTTTTAATAAATAACAGCATATTCCAGCAGACATTGGGGATACTCATTGGTTGGGATCCAGCACCTTTCCCTGCAAGTTTTATTTATTTATTATTATTAACTTTTTTTCCCCTGCAAACGAGGTTCATTCATTCGGTGAACAACTATTTTGAGGTCTCCAACAAATTTAAGTCCAGGGTGTTGCGTAATTCATGACATTCACAGCATCCTTTAAATGTAAGTAAAATGTTTTGCGAATTGCCTTTACAGTTCACCAAATGATTAGATTTGTGAGAAAAATATTTCTGAAAAAACAGTGTCTCTGTGTGTATGTGTTATATAATATAATGGTTCTGGGGAAAGTTGTGCTTCACAAATTAAACGTCACCTGAGGCTAAGTATGCTCTTTCCTGCATGGTTCATAATTGGTATGGGTAAGTGGTTAGTCGGCTAATCGTTCGTATGATACAGTATGTAGATGATACAGTAGAGATGATGTATAGGAAAAGATTCAGTTCCTTAGTGAGGATATGCCAGACTGATGTTGGTTTGATGACTAGTGTGTACTAGGTGCGGTGGGACGCAAGAAGCACGCGGGCCACCATCTACTCTGCTTTATTGCGCAGCCGGAAGCACAGTTCTGCCACCCCTAGCGGGCGAGGCATGATATACGAAAACCCAATCACGTGACACAGCACACTCCTCCCCTCGTAAAATGACCCGTCACATAACGAACGGATAATCACAACATGACCATCAGAAACCCATCAACACTCATAATCCTCCAAGTACCGCGGCCGCACCCTGACCCGCCTCGGACGGGCAGCGCCACCAGACAACCCAGGCTCATACGCCTCCCGGCTCGGTCGAGGTGACATCCTCGCCGGACTCGCACTTTCCGCAACACCAGCTACCCCCGACTGCCCAGCCTGCTCGACGTCCCCGGGTAGGACGGCATCAGGCGAAGACCCCCTCGGCGCTGGCCCAGCCAGTCCCGGCGATACAACGTCAGGTGCCGGCGAGACTACCGGTGGGGGCCCCGCAACGTTCGGCTCGGGGAGGTGTGGGGGGGTGACGCTGAACAGCGATCATGCATCTGGTCCACGTGCCGCTTCCACACACCCCACCATCAGTCCGCACCATGCGGTCGCCGGCCCCAGCACCCCAGAGACCACCGCCGGCACCCATTTGGAACCGTGGAAATAATCGCGTACCATCACCCGCTGCCCCACCTCGAAGCTGCGCAGACGCGTCGGACGCGACAGCCCACTCACCGACCCTCCAGGTCGCAGCAAATCTAGCCTGGACCGCAAAGCCCGTCCATAGAGACGAATAGCAGGTGAGTCACCCGTGACAGGATGAACTGCGTTCCTGTAATGGAGCAAAAAAACATCGACCACCGTCTGCACAGGTGCAACACCCCCCCTGCGCAAAGCCCGCTTCAACATCTTGACAAACGACTCAGCTTGGCCATTCGTCTCAGGATGATAAGGTGCGGACCTTAGATGTCGAATACCATTCTGGCGCATAAACTCATCAAATACACCCGCGATGAACTGCGGACCATTATCAGAGACCAGGATCTCCGGCAACCCTTTATTAGCAAAGATCGTCCGCAGCTTCTCTACCGTAATGCTTGCTGAAGTATGCTGCATTACTACCACCTCCGGCCATTTAGAGAATGCATCAATCACAATCAAAAACATCTTGCCATTAACCGGCCCCGCAAAATCTACATGGACCCTTTGCCAAGCTCGGTCTGGCACAGGCCAGAGCCCCGAAGCTCGACGCGGGTTATCAGCATCTGTCTGGCACGTGGTGCAACGCAGCTTAACCAATTGCTCAATGTCTTTGTCCAACCCCGGCCACCACAACAGGCTACGAGCAAGACTCTTGGTCTTCACGATGCCCAGGTGACTGGCATGCAGTTCTTCCAAACACCGCTGCCTGAACCTCGATGGAATCACGGTCCTCATTCCCCACATTATGCACCGTTGGACCAATGACAGCTCCGCTGCGCGTGACGTGAAAGGTTGAAATGCCGGTGTCGAAGGTAGATCGCTCCAATTCCCCGTAGAAATCGCCTGGACGACACGGGCAAGCACCGGATCACGAGCCGACTCCACCGCGACCTGTCTGGCCGTGACCGGCCCGCTCTGGACCTGGTCCAGCGCAAACACGTCGACCCGGTCGCCCAGCTCAGACGCAGGTGGACCCTCCGCACACGGCAGCGTGAGAGCCCGTCGCAGTTAGCATGCTTCTCGGTGCTTGAACTGAATATCATAATCGTAAGCACCCAGAAAAGACACCACCGCTGTATTCGCGCGGCTGCTACCACCGGCACTCCGCGTTCGGGTCTCAGGATGAATTGAAGTGGTTTGTGATCCGTCTGTAAAATGAAATGCCGTCCCAGCAGATATTGATGAAACCTCCGTACACCCCAGACGATGCTGAGAGCCTCCCGTTCGATCTGGGCATATCCGCGCTCTGCTGTGGACAGGGTCCGGGATGCAAAACAAACAGGCCGCTCGGAACCATCGTCCATCCTGTGGGAGAGCACTGCCCCGATGCCATATGCAGAGCTGTCGCATGCCAATAGGAGCGGACGTGCAGGCTCGTAGTGCACGAGGACCGTATCCTCTGTGAGCAGCCGCTTGACGCGGTCGAACGACACCTGGTGTGCAGGCCCCCAAACCCAGCGCTCGTCCTTCTTGAGCAACCGCGTCAGCGGGCGCAAGTTGTGAGCTGAGCCCGCGCACGAACCTTTGGTAATACTGGGCCATGCCAATGAACGCGCGTAGCTGCGTCTTGTCGCGAGGTGGTGGCATGCGCTGAATCGCCTCCACCTTCCGAGGACCTTTCAACAGCCCCTCCGGCGTGATGACGTGCCCGAGGTATTCTAGCGCTGCTTGAAGAACGCGCACTTGTCCCTGTTTAAGCGCAGGCCGCACGCTTCTAGCTTTGTTAGCACTCGGGCAATGTTTGCCAGATGCTCGTCCGCCGTTTTCCCCGCAATGAGCACATCGTCCAGGTAGGTCTGAGCGGGCAGGTCAATGCAAACCTGATCCATGGCTTTCTGCCACAAAGCTGGAGCCGAAGCAATCCCAAAACAGAGTCGGGTATATCGATAGAGTCCTTGACACGTGTTGATTGTTAAAGCTCGCTACTCCCGGGATCCATTGCCAGGTGAAAATATGCATCACGCAGGTCTAGCTTCGTGAAGTATCGACTCCCCGCCAATCGCGCATATATTTCATTGATTGACGGCAGTGGATATTGCTCACGCTGAGCCCCGGGTTAACTGTGGATTTGAAGTCCCGCTCGGACGTCTCCATTCCGTTTTAGCACCGTGACAACCGGTGGCCCAGTCGAGCACGACACCCGTTCGATCACTCCACAGGCCTCCAGCCTATCCAGTTCACCCTTGACCTTGTCCCGCAGGGTATACGGCACCGGACGCGGTTTACAAAACCGAGGAACCACCCCCTCCTTCAAGAAGAGTTTCGCCTCCATGCCCTTGAGTTTCCCAAGGTCGCCTCTAAACAACCCTTGATGTCTTTGAAGAATCTCCTCCAACTGATCCTCCCACTGGCTCGGCACGGGCTGCACAAGGTTAACTGCGGCTCAGTCTGGCCTGATGCGGGTCATCCAATCTCGGCCGAGGAGAGACGGCCCCCTCCCCCGTACGACGTACACCCGAGCGTGGCGACCTGGCCTTGGTACCGCACAGACACGTCTGCCATCCCGACTGGCGTTATCCTCTCGCGGGTGTACGTGAACAGCGCGAGTTCGACCTGATAAGCTTCAAGCCGTTGAGTCTACGCGCGGTCTGTTCGTCAATGAGCGACACCGCTGCTCCCGTATCAACCTGAAACGTGATCGGCGTTTTGTTCACTTCGACTTCCACCGTCATCGGGCGCGCCGTCACCGGGCCAACTGAACCCAGGCTCAACACCGGCCGCTGGTTCCGCCCCGAGTCGCGTCGCACATCGCCGTCCACGACTTCAACGGTGGCCGAAGCCCCACGGCACACACGCGCCAAATGACCCACCTTGTGACATTTCAAACACACGTTGCCTTTATACGGGCATGCACGGCGCAGGTGCCGACCTCCACATCCCAAGCATGTCCGCGGTGTCACCCTGCTGCACGCGTGGCCGCGCGGCGACGTCCGACCCGCATCGAAGGCCGTGCGCGCGTCCCGGGGTACTCGCGACCCCGCGTGGCCGGTGATGGCTCGAACATCCCCGCGAGTCTGCTCAACCGCCATGTGTGCTTTCATTTTCTCCACGATGTACCGAAACGCCAGCCCGTCATCCCGGGGCCTGTCCGGTGCCACTAAGTCCCCCAGCAGCCGATAATGCTCCGTCGAAAGCGAAGCGAGCAAGATTGACTTCTGCTTGCCCTCGTCGACCACATCGTTCGCGTGGAAATAGCAATCCAATTGCTCTGAAAACGATTCGAAGTCGTCCCCGTCGAAAACGGGCATAAGTCCGTATGATCCCATCTTCGTCAGCCAACTAGTGTGTACTAGGTGCGGTGGGACGCAAGAAGCACGCGGGCCACCATCTACTCTGCTTTATTGCGCAGCCGGAAGCACAGTTCTGCCACCCCTAGCGGGCGAGGCATGATATACGAAAACCCAATCACGTGACACAGCACAATGACGAGCTCCCGGGAGCGCCGGCGGTGGGAGTTCTTGGGATTGTCCACTGTAGAATCCCGCATAGGGTCGATGATGGCTTTGCTCTTGGATACTGATGCTGCCCTGCCACTGTTGTCCTTGCTCTGGTTGTGCACTGTACCCTTGTGAACAAAATATTTCACAATACGTTGAATGGCACAATTTGTGGGTCCACGTGTTCTGACGTCGTATTCCTGGTAGAACCTCTGGTGGGTATCTACATATGATTTATTGGCCCACCACAGAGCCATCACTTTTGTCTTCTGTTTCAATGTCAATGGCATAGTTGAGCTACGGAGCAAGAAATCCCTAAGACCAGCAAGCAGCAGCTTCTTCGCTCACTGCAGATATGGGTAAAATCACAAATTGGTCCAACACGTGGAACACGTCTTTCAATCCTGACAAATCTCACACTCTCACTTCGCCAATGCCTTTTGTTTGCTTAATGGTTAGGGTGGTGGGCTTTGGATCATAGGGTCCTGAGTTCAAATCCTGCTCAGCTTTTGAATTAATACCAGGTGGGGTTAACTCGGCCTGTCGTCCTTCTGAGGTCGGCAAAATGAGTGCTTGCATGCTGGTATACTGAGTCGGAGTGACGACCCATCCCGGATTGTGCCCAGTCGCCAAGGAGAATGCTTAGGCTGCACCAATGCTCTGCAGAGTATGGTCCCAATGTCTTCCTCCTCCTTACCTTGTCTCTCCAAAAGGACTGTTTGGAAACCCCCCCCCCCCCACTCCTCCGCATCTACTTTCTCAACAATCCTCTGGAAGAAGTCTTTTCTTTCAAGCTTCTGGGTCTCACTATCTGCCATGGTCTTTCCTGGGAAAGCCACATTTCCAACCTGACATCAAAAGCCAGTCGCTGACTGGGAATCCTCCATGGTGCAAAGTCCTTCCTCAGCCCACCTGAGCTCCTGACAACATACAAAGCTTTCGTCCGCAGCCTGATGGAGTACTGCTCTCTCCTCTGGGCTGGTGCTCCTGCCTCTCACCTTTCTCAGCTTGATGCTGTGGAAACCAAGGCATTTCGGATCATTGGTATCTCCCACGATGAGGCTGAGTCTTTGGACCTCTCACTCTCTCACCGCAGGTAGGTCGCTGGTCTTTCTGTTTTCTACCGTCTCTTCTTCAGTCTCACCCCCCCTGCTCTGTCTGCGATTTGTCCCCACCATATTTCCACAGGGCACTCGAGGTCCGCCAATAACCCCCTTCTGGTAAAACTACCAAAATCACGAATCGCTGCTCACCTCTACTCTTTCATTCCTCTTTTTTTTCCCGCCTTTGGAATAAACTCCCTCACTCTGTTCAATCCCATTCTTCCCTCCAGGCCTTCAAAACAGCTGTTCACCACCACCTCTTATTGTCCCCCATCCAAATCCTTTGACCTTTTCTACCCCCGATAATCCACCCCAAACCCACCTCTTTCAAATTTCCTGCTTTCCTTCCTGAAAGTCCCTGTAATGTCCATCTTGTATTCCCCGTGTTCCCCACCCCATCCCTTGCCCCTCCACTGATCTCCTCATGTCTCTGTTCCCCACTGTTTTGTCCTTCCCACTCCTGCCCCTCTTGTCTCATGCCCCCCTTGCTGTGTCTTGTGTTAGCTCTCACACGAGCCTCGACAAGGTTACAAAAAAAGGAAAACTGTATTGGTCAAATAACAAAAGAAATGGCAGGAAGTCCAAGTTGTATCAATGTTTTTGAAACACCCTGTAATCACTTGAAAAAATATACAAAACAACATGTTGGATAAACTGAACACACACACACACACACACACACACACACACACACACACACACACACACACACACACACACACACACACACACACACACACACACACACACACACACACACACACACACACACACACACACACACACACACACACACACACACACACACACACACACACACACACACACACACACACACACACACACTTTAATAACACACGTTCAGAAATTAGAAACTTTCACAGCAATCAGGGCAAATCCCTACCTTACACCATACATTTTAATCAACCAGATCACTCGATAGACGACATTCAAATCTCTGCCATCGAATCAATTGCCAATCAATCACACACCACAATCCTGAGATGTGAATATTTTTGGATGAAGAAACTTAAAAGAAAGTTCCCCAGTGTTATAGCTGTTGACGAGGAACAACTCATTCATTCGAAAGCACCTCAACTGATTTACTTCATTTATTCACTGCAAATCATTCATTTCACCTTTTTAAAATAACATTGTTTTCTCTTTTCCATTTTATTGATAAATGCAGGCAGTGTGTAGATGAAGATGTTCGTGTGTGTGTTTGTATAAGTATACGTGGACTGTATGTACTTCACACACACTCTCTCGTTAAGGAAAGTGAGAGCCGTTACAGAACATCTTTCTATATATCTTCTTCTTCTTCTTCTTCTTTCGGCTGCTCCCGATAGGGGTCGCCACAGCGGATCATCCGTATGATCCGCATACTGATTTGGCACATGTTTTACGCCGGATGCCCTTCCTGACGCAACCCTGGTGCCTCTTACGACACAGGGATATGGTATACCTATTTTAACCGGGGTATACACCGGCCCAGTATACTGGTACTCACTTCGCCGACCTCGGAAGGATGACAGGCTGAGTCAACCCCCTGGTGTATTAATTCAGTGGACCAACGGGGCTTGAACTCAGGACCTTTTGGATCCCAAGCCGCTGCCCTAACCACTGCGCCAACACCAGGCTCGAACATCTTTCTATATATATATATATATATATATATATATATATATATATATATATATATATATATATATATATATATATATATATATATATATATATATATATATATATATATATATATATATATATATATATATATATATATATATATATATATATATATATATATATATATATATATATATATATATATATATATATATATATATATATATACATTACACACACAAGGGATGAAATCTGTCTGGTAGCTGAGGGAGTGTATAGCATTGGGATTCTCATGTGTGTACTTTGTGTGAACGTCTTTATAGTTGTTGAGGAACTCTAGGAAGGGTTTGAAACGGCAAAAGGCTTATCCTTGGTCGCCTTTCGTGGTTGCTTTATGCAGATTCTTCGGTGAGAAGAGGATGGGAAGTATTTATTTATATAATCCTCACAACCTGGGCTTAATTGATTAGGTGAGAGATTATTGGTAATTCCCTCCATTCACAGGTGAGATATGGGTGGGACATTGTTTTTTCATATATACAGGGTGTCCCAAAAGTCTGGATACATAGGCAAAACTTTATTTAAAAGTTTTATTTCAGTAAATGCTCAAATTGACAGCCTTGGACTTCGACACTTGTTTATACGCTGAATACAAGAATGTTGAACATTTCTGAACCTAAAACGTTGAAACACTTTAACAGTGGCATGTGTTATTGGATGCTTATCAGGATGCTTTCTGTTGAATTCGGCAGCAACTCCTCTATGTGAAGAATCCTTTTTTGCGTACATGAGAATGAGTTCAGTTCGATCTTCTATTGTTAGTTTTGAAG
Organism: Eptatretus burgeri; assembly: GCF_056783735.1. NCBI lineage: Eukaryota > Metazoa > Chordata > Myxini > Myxiniformes > Myxinidae > Eptatretus > Eptatretus burgeri. The sequence continues at coordinate 6,031,658 of NC_140961.1, read as the reverse complement.
CCATCTCGGATCTGAAAGAAAAAGAAAAATATCAAATTGTATATTAGGAAAAATGCCTTTGGATCCATACTTTTGGGACACCCTGCATGTGTACATATATATATATATATGTATATATATGTATATATATATGTATATATATATATATATATATATATATATATATATATGTATATGTAATATCCAACATTTTAAAATGAGCATTATATCATTGGTTTCCATAATGAGTGCCATCACAAAGAGTTGATGAAATCACCCAAGCCAACAAGAAACGTTTTTGTGGTGTTGGAGAAGCTGAACGTGTTGAGAATTTGCAGTGTGACGGGACATGAAATCCATTGAAAACCATCATTAACCCATTGTTGGCGCCCTCAGTTGAAGAAAACCTGATGATTGAGTTTAGTGCAGTGATGTGTCTTGTGTGAAACAGTCAACATAATGCCACCCTTACATTTGTTTTCATATCGTTATTCTGATGGGTATTTACTGAGTGATGGGTGATGTAATTTTATAATGAATGAGATGAAATGGTGTAATCAAACAAATGCATTTGTTCATGGAGAGGAAGTATTGTATTAATTTCCATGAAAAAGCATTGTATTTCAAAGGTGCAGGTGTTTTCTTCAGGTATCCTTGTTGTTTGGTTCTGTCCTCCAGGTTTACCATTGATGTGTACCCGACTTGAGATGACTAGTCTGCCGAAGAATTGAATTGTGTGGATTATTATATCTAGTTTCTCTTCATGATCTCTTTCATGTTTCTCTTCTTTTTTTTATGTGCCAATCTGAATGTGTCTCCAAATTGAAGACAATAATACTCCACACGCAGTGGATTTCTCCTCGGCTCGTTTGTAAACTAAATATGGAACCGTGTCGATTTCACAACAGATGCTCAGCTGTTTTGAGGCTCATTATTGTGAAAGTAGTTCTTTGTAAAACGAAGCGTCTTTCTCTGAGTTTGCATCCTTTATTTACTTTATTTTTAGATCCTCGTGGAGGATCTCCAAGTCTTACTCACGTTGTTCTTGTTCTTCTTCTTGTGGACTTTTTTGTTTCACAGCCTACAGTTTTCATCGAAACTTCCTGAAGCTTGGCATATATATATATATATATATATATATATATATATATATATATATATATATATATATATATATATATATATATATATATATATATATATATATATATATATATATATATGTAAAAATACCCTGCGCAGACAGTAACCATCTCCGATTTTGAAAATTCCTCCAAGAAAAAAAGTTATGACGTCAAAATATCTCCGCTCCTGGAAATCGCCTAAAAAATTATCTCAAACTTGGCAAGCTTTTTGAATTCTGTTTGCGGGAATCGAACAGGGCATTAGCAGAGATGAATCACCGCACATATGATACATCGCTATGACGTCATATCAATTTTTATGACGTCATTCCTATTTTTTGACATTTTTTTTTGTTTCACAACCCAGGCTTTTCATCAGATCTTCATGAAACTTGCCATGTATATGCAGAAAGCCCACGCGCAAGTAGTAACCATATCTGATTTTGGAAATTCTTCCCAGAAATAAAGTTGACGTCATATCGCCGCTAATGGAAATCGCCTACACCATTATTTCCGAAACTAGGCAAGCTGTTTGAATTTTGTTTGCGGGAATCAAGTCGGGCATTAGCACAGATAATTTATCACAAACCTGATACATCATAATGACGTCATTCATTTTTATGCCGTCATCATTAAGAGGACGAGGATCTTAGCTCATTTGAGCTTGTTTTCCCAAATCCTGATATTTTGCTCATGGCGGATTTTGTGTTTAAATCTCATGCAGAGCAAGTATATTCAGAGCTATCAACGTACTTTTACATGAATTTCAATGACATGAGAAGAATGCAGTCAACCAATATTGATGCATGTACAATTGTGATTAACAAGTGTTGTTATCTATAAAACGATTATTTATTATTGAGCTATGACCAACACTATATGGAGAATTTTGCAAAAAAAAATTTCTCTTCATTATTTAATTTGACAGCTTTTATGGATTGCATGAGGATGGTCGCCAATGGCCCTTTCGTTCAAGTACAGCACACCTTGTCCTCAAATTCTTTCTGAAGTCAACTAATTGTGTTTCTTAAAGGAGCCCAACTTGTACAAAATAAATCTCTGAAGGTTCCACCATCGCTGCACTCTTCATTGTGGTGAAGAAGAAGAACACTGCCATATTCATTTTTTTTATTATTATCTTGCCAAAACGAAGTTTTTGCAAGATATCTCAGTCAGCTTGTTTTTTTTTGTTTGTTTGTTTGTCTGTAATCACATATAAATTCTTCAGAGCACAGTCATCATTGGAAATTTTTGTAACTTCGCATATCAGAGGCCTATAGAGGTCCCTTTCAGTGCACAAAATTTTGAAGGTCAAAGGTCAAGGTCACTTCGTCGCAAATCAGGGGAGTTGACGAAACCCTTATTTTTTGAGTAATTTTGATCGGATCGTCTTCAAACTTCATGGGAATATAGTTCATGGTCTGGCGCTCAGCTGATTAATTTTTGGTGGCGATTGGCCTTGACCTTCATGGTTAGCGCCTGAGGTCAAACATATTTGACCCCAAGGTCAAATTTTCAAGTTTTAGGAACCATATCGTGCAGTACCTCAAATTGAACACCTCGATGAGTGCTTTCTAGATATGTCAAGCTTGAGACATTATGATGTCATTTGGTGACGTTATGAGGCAAACGCATATTTTTCATGGTTACTCTGTAGAACGATTCTCATCGGAATCTCTCATAGGCAGATATTCCTCAAGGAGTCGCTCCTGGTGGATAGCAGCTCTGTTCACCTCAGTGTGACCTCAAAGAAGTCACATGTGGTCACCTTTTGGCAAGATACGGGTCACCCTGCGGGTGACATTGTTTTTATTTAATTTTTTTGACCTGCAGTATAGCCACGTCCACAAACGCACTATACAGTTTATCCACAAAATTTCTGAAAATATTTTATGAAGATTGATGCTAAAAAATCACTAACGCCCTGCGAATAATGCAATACTGGCCCAATTCATGGGCCATTGGATAAGAATCAAAGTTGTGATCCCAGCATCATTGGCCGAGTACTCATGTGCGACCGACCATGAGCCGGAACAGTCTTGCTTAATACTGTGCTTCACGTAGGCAAGACAAAGCACCAGAGTGCAACATGCTGTTTCTCCAACATTTTACACCAACATTGCCCAAGAATGTTCCTCGACCTGGTGAAGTAGTTGAAAAGATTCTGCTCCCTCATTGCCCAGAATAACATCAACATCACAAGCCAAGCAAACAAGCTGCTGAAACATCCTGAGGCATGTGCATGCTTTTGTTTTCAACTTCTCCAAACACACTGGCAGCATCATGTGCACCCTAAGCCTCCGAGCTCTTACCGAGCCGAGTTGCACCATCTGCAATGCTATTGTATAACTAAACAACAGGCAAGAAAATGATTAAATATCTGCCGTTGTCCATTACATCTGCCAAAAAACGATTGTGAAAAGCAATATGGTCTATAATGAATGACATAAACCTTTTTAAGAAACTTGTAGAGTATGGATGGATGCCACAATACTTTGTTAATGAATGCCTGCTGAATGTTGGATCTTGACCAAGATGTATACCAGGATGGATTCATGAAGATCCATTTTACGACTCTATTCTTCCTTTTCTTCTTCCGCTTCTCCTCCACTTCCCTAAATAAAATAAGTGATGAGGTCTGATGGCACCAAAAGTATGCCCTGCCTTGCCCACAATACTCCCCCACCTCCCTCTATCCT
>NC_140961.1:6002856-6022856 GCF_056783735.1 Eptatretus burgeri | reverse complement strand
CCTCACACTCAAACCTTCTGCCGTACCCCTCACACTCAAACCTTCCCTCGCACTCGAACCTTCCCCGCACCTCTCGCACTCGAACCTTCCCCCGCACCTCTCGCACTCGAACCGTCCCCCGCACCCTTCGAACTCGAACCTTCCCCCGCACCTCTCGCACTCGAACCTTCCCCCGCACCTCTCGCACTCGAACCTTCCCCCGCACCTCTCGCACTCGAACCTTCCCCCGCACCTCTCGCACTCGAACCTTCCCCCGCACCTCTCGCACTCGAACCTTTCCCCCACTCCCATCACTCATTAAAACCTTCCCACACAGTCCACACATTCAACCCTTTCCCTGCGGCCCTCACGCCCAAACCTTCCCCTGTCCCCCTTGCACTCAAACCTTCCCCCGCACCTCTTGCATGGTTGCAAGAGGTTGCATCCCCCTCTCTCTCTCCCTCTCTCCCCCTCTCTCCCTCACCCGAACCCTTTACACTCAAACCTTCCCCTCACTCCACCCCACCCACCCCTCCCCCAAAGCCTCTCCTTGCCCCTGCAAAGCCCCTCCCCTCTATCCTGCACCATCCCAACCCCCCCTTATTTATAAATGTGTGAATTTCAAACATTCCAGAGCCTCTGTACCAACCAGACATCATCTGTTTATCAGAATCCTTCCTTCCAGTGGGCATCCCCGACTCCTTAGGCCTAAGTCAAATTTGCCACAGCAGCCATGGGGTCTCCAAAATCTACGGCCACTAGCAATTATAGGGCGGCCGCAGTATTTCCACGGTCACACAATGTAGCAGTCACATATGTTTTGATTTTTCGGGGAGCCACACGGTGTATTTAGAAATTGTGGAGACCGAAAACGTGGGGGTGCCGTACGGTGTTTGATTTGATGTCGCACGGTGACCTTAGGGCGTTACTGCGGCGGCCATATAATTTTCAAGGCAGACGCAAGGTGCCCGCAAGGCGACCGCAGGGGGGCCCGAAGGCGAACGTGCGGCCAAATGGACGGTAACGAGTGGGTTCTTTTTTTTTTTTACCAGTTCTTTTGTTTCGGCTTGTTGAATTGCTACAGCGAACGTAGAAATGAAAAAAGTTATAACTCTACGTTATAATTCCACGGCGACCTTACGACCTGTAAAATATAGCCAAATGGCGTAGGGCCACCCTGAGGCCACTTCAGAAACTCTGCGGCCGCCGCACGGTTCTGTCAATTCAGAGGTCATACGGCCGCCGTATCCTCGCCGTAGAGAAAATGTGACTTAGGCCTTAGTGGCTCTCCTTGGCTATTGTCTCCTCCAATTTGATCGATCTGAACCCTGTCCTGGTGCCAGAGTTGTGCTGTTCATCAAACTCCATTTCTCACTCTCCGTGTGCTGTTCTTACCCCTCACAACAGTACGTCTGGCTGTGACTTTCCCTCCAGTCCCACCTCATGTTTGTCTGTTGTACCAGTTTGAAGGTCAACGTCTCTCTGGCCATTCTCAGAAAACAACCTCAGCCGGCGAGTCTGGCAGCTCATAAAGGCAAACAGGCAAGGACTACAAGCAGCCATCACACTTCAGGACTTGTCTCCTATATCCACCACCGCTAATGTTGATTCAGCTTGGGAATTCTTCCACAGAAACCTGTTCTCTCATATACACAGATTCATCCCATCTCAGCTTCAGTTTTCTTACCCATCCTCCCACTCTTAGTACTCTGAATCCTGTGGTGAGGCAGTTGCTTGAAAACAACTTGCGTTCTCCTGGAAGGCAAATCCAACCAAAGGCAACCTCAAATCATTCCACAAAGCCCACAACCAGTGTGTGTCTATTCTCAGGGGAGCCAGAAAACAACATCTGTCCAACCTCAAAAATGAAATTTCAAACTTGTCTCCCCCTCTCAAACATGGTGGTGCTTTGTCTAGTCTGTCTCTTGTGTATTCTCCCCTTCCATCCCTTCCCTCACTTCAAATGGCACCACAGCCGACCCTGCTCGTGAGGACGAATGCCTCAATTCTCTTTCCTTCAAAATCTTGTGTCCCCAACCACTCCCTCTCTGTGCCGATCCTTCACAGTCATACCCAACTGGTCCTGAATTCTGTCTTTTTCACCTGAGAAGATGGAAAGTTTCTGGCAATCCTCGACTCTGACTCTGCACCTGGACCAGACGTCATCACCTCACATATCCTAAAAACCTGCTCTGCTGCTCTTGCACGTCTTCTCTGCCATTTTCACCCTGCATTTACCTGAAGTCCTCTTCCATCTGCTTGGAAATCAGCCAGCATCATAGCATTACATAAAAAGGTGCAAAAACATCTGCTCAACTACAGACATATCGGCTTACTTCCAATCAGGATGGTCATGGAATCCATCATCACAGCTGACGTAAAGCCATTCCTTTTCTCCAACAACCTCATATCAGATCATCAATTCCGGTACAGACCTGGTCACGTTTTGTTTGGATTTTCAGTGACTCGCTTCAACAAACTGGAGCACTTTTAACCTGCCATCACGAGCGAGAGAGGTGTCATTTAGATAGTCTTTTAAACTTAATTTTTAGCATATAAATGAAAGGGTAGCAATTTCAGAATGGTTAAACATAATTGTTGTGTTCCTGTCAGGTCAGGTCAGGAATGGGAGCATATGCCGGAGCAGTGCCTCACTGCATCCACTTTCCACTGTGTCCACTCCAGGGGCATCCGTCTGGCCATCCCCCAGGCAGATGCTTGGCCCATCCCCGTCTCCTTGATGGTTGGCCCATTGGCCTCCTCCACTCACGAGACTTCCTTGCTGAGAGAACCAAGTGAGCAAGATCAGCATCAGGAAAACAAGCCACATGTCAATATAGCCGCAGCTGACGCTCACGGAATCTGCAGCTGACACTCACGCTCGTTGGACACAAAGTCTGACCAACGATAGCCAAGGATTCTCTGAAGAGACTGGTACCAAAGCAATTAAGTCTCCATCTCAGATCCCTGGTCAGAGTCTAAGTCTCACATCTGTCGAGCAAGGCTGGAAGCACCAAGGACTTGAAGACTCGGACTCTCCTCCTCCCGCATAGGTGCCAACAGTTGTGTTCCTGGATAGAAATCAGACTCAAATTATAGAAATTATGAGAAATATCCATGGATGAGAGGTGTTGAGTTCCGAGATCATTTCCTGGTAAAGCAAGCGAGTGGCAGCTGTGGATAGCGAACGCACGCACTTACACACTGCTCCTTTTAGCAATAGATTAAAAAAATCAAATATAAATTTCTCTTGTGGTGCCAGGCCCAAACAAAACAATATATTTATAACAGGTACAGTGATAATTTCCACACACCGCCTGCCCCTTACCCCAAACCTGATTAATAGTAAATATAATTTTTTTAAGTTGATTTAAAACTTGACATCCATTCCCAAGCCTGTGATATGTCATTCCCATCAGTATTCACAAGCAGCCGAATCAAATAGTTGTCTCCCTCCAACACTTTTGTTGTACAGACATACTCCAGATTTCTCTCGGGTACTTTTCCAAGTATTTTTGACTTGTTTTAGAAGTTTTATGAGCCATTTGAGGTAACAATCCTTTCCGAGCATGCATAATAGCAGTTCGCATGCCCCGAAGATCGCTGTTTCTAGGGGTTTCTGCACACTCACACCGAGCATTCTGGGGCGGAATACATCTTGTAAAGTCCCATATTGTCTCATGCTGGGATCTCAGATTCAAATACTGTATCCACAATATGGTGGCCTGCCCATGGTTCAGTCTGTGCTATTGAAGCCATGCATTGCCCTTGCCTTCCCAGCAGTAAAAATGTCTCCAATTTGAAATTTGGCTTGGGTATCGGTGATCATCTTTCTAGGCTTCATCGAGAAACACTGTGGAATCCAAAGGTTTATCTGCCATCTAATGGACTTCTTGTGCCGGCACAACTCCAAAGCTGCCACTTATCTTATTGCTGCCACGCCATGCTTGCAAAACACCAGTCCAACAGTTTATCATCGGGTCCGAAATGGAGCCAATCCTGTAGAGCTGAGAGGCATGTGCACTCCGTCTGTGCCGTCCTGATGGGCCAAATCTCATGCACTCTTTATTCTATCCCCACCTTGTAATACATGTAAATGTGCACTGTTATTTTAAATGCCTTTATCCTACATACTACTCGTATTTCTAATATCCTCCATGATGCTTATATTAATTGCAAATGGCCACCGCAACTACAGATTGGATGTTAAATGCACAAACTCGGACAATATTCCTCTTCATTGTCTTTGTTTGTTTGGAAAGATGTGCAATCCCATGGAAGAAAAATAATACGGGTCTGTTAGCCTTTCAAAATTCCCTTCTGCATCCAGAGAGTGAAGCTGGGCTATCTGCAACCCCGAATCCTGACCTCATGAACGTTGTGAGCACCATTATCGATATACTTTATAGATTTTCTCTTTTTTTTTATTTTTATTTTTATTTTTATTTTTATTTTTTTCCTTTTTCTCTATTTGCTATTGTAGTAATTTTTCAGGATTATGAAACCAACGACTTGTTTGTCATCATCTTTCTCCAAGTGGTGGATGACATTACAATTGTACTTCAGTCATTGCTCCAGTTGGCAATTGACTTGTTGACAGGTCTAATTATGTGAGGGACACTAAGTCATCAATAGGATCAAAAGCCTCAAAGTTGGACATCAATAAGGCTCATTGTGGAGCTTGTACATAATTCATGTGGAGGACGAAGGCATTGGTTGATATCATTGTATTTTTCCATAAATTTCATGGACATGACGAGACAATGGACATACACATATGGTGCATGGGGTTTCAACCTACATTCCTATAACATAAGCTAGGGCGAGATGGGAGCACCATATGAAAGCCTATTAAACCATATAAACCACACCAAGACATAGTATTAAATTTTTTTAGGAAGATGGCACACAATGCATTCAAAAGCTTCCTTTTGCATAAAAGTGCATTCCAAGACAGCTTTCACATCTCAAAAAACATCTGGCTCTGATCTTCGATAAAAGACCAACAGCAACAACCTTAGTCATGTCAGGCAACATCTTTCAAGAACTCTCCTTTATAGTTTGGTCATTATTATCTTTGAAAATCAAGGCATATGCTGATTGCACTGTCAGATCAACGAAGCACACGTTGGTAAATAATTATACGATACAATGTGCATAATTACGTAATAATTACCTTATTAGATATTTTAATGAGTGACACTGATGTTTAAAGATGATGGAAAAACAGCATCTACTATATAAATGGCAGTCCTTCTGTCTGTCTGTCTGTCTGTCTCTTTTTTTGTGACGATCTACTATATAAATGGCAGTCCTTCTGTCCGTGTCTGTCTGTCTGTTTTTTGTGACGAATAAGCTCCGAGACCAGTGAACCGATCTTGATGAAACTTTACACATATATAGAACTAACATTCAGCTCCAGGATGCGTGAAGTGGCTCACCATAAAAATGAAAAAAAAAAATAAAAAAAAAAAAGAATATATATATATATATATAAATTTCCATTAGAAAAAAAAAAGGCTTTCGAATAGTGCGCCGGCATATTAATCATAACAAAAGGCTTCATGGTTAAAAACACTAGGGTTTTTTGAAATACAAAATGTTCGTATTCGTTGACTTTTTAAACATACACATTCTCCTCCTGTTATTTGAATTCTTGAACTGCACGGCAACAGCTAACTGCTGATAGATCTGCTCATGAAAGAGCCAGGCAAGCAGAGACAGAGAGACGGAGAGAGACACAGAGACACACACGTCTTACCGCTGATATATCTGCTCATCTACTATATAAATGGCAGTGCTTATATCTGTCTGTCTGCTTGTAACCAATAAGCTCCTCGACCAGTGAACCGATCTTCATGAAACTTTACACTCCTCTAGACCAAACATTCAGCTCCAGGATGCGCTAACTGGCTTTCCATAAAAATGAAAACAATATATATTTTAAAAAAAAGGTTTTCGAAGAGTGCGCCGGCATATTTATCGTAACAAAAGGCTTCATGGTTAAAAACGCTAGGGTTTTTTGAAACACAAAATGTTCGTATTCGTTGACTTTTTAAACATACACATTCTCCTCCTGTTATTTGAATTCTCGAACTGCACGCGCACGGCAACAGCTAACTGCTGATAGATCTGCTCATGAAAGAGCCAGGCAAGCGGAGTCAGCTGCAGAGAGAGAGAGACGCGAGACGCGAGACGCACGCAGAGACGCAGAGACGCAGAGACGCGAGACGCGAGACGCACGCAGAGACGCAGAGACGCCTAACTGCAAATAGAGCGTCACACCGATGGGCGAGAGAAGCACAAAACTCACGTTCAGCTTTCTAGGTCCGGGTTTTGGCAGGACCTCAAGGACAGTTTCCACTGCTGCTAGAAACATTGAGTGGCTCAAGGCCGCCTTCAACTATGACCTCTCTGAGGATTACGGCAGCATAAAGCTTTCCTTCCATAAATCTGAGGAAACTAATGCCTCAGTATAACTAGCGTGAGGAAAATGGGGCAAATTTCCCGGGTATCCCCGGGTACTTCAGTTAGTTGTAAATATAATTTGAATCTCAGGCCTGGAAATATAATCAAGACAGCTCCATACTGTGTGTGTGTGTGTGTGTGTGTGTGTGTGTGTGTGTGTGTGTGTGTGTGTGTGTGTGTGTGTGTGTGTGTGTGTGTGTGTGTGTGTGTGTGTGTGTGTGTGTGTGTGTGTGTGTGATCGAATTGTTAGGAACAGTTGTGTGTGGGGGGGTGGGGGGGAAACGAGATGTGTCTATTTGACAATGGTAAAGCAAAGGTGTAAATATTTATTAAATTCAGAATGGAATGCCTGCTTGACCTCAGGTCTTCAAAACTGGAGTTAACTTTCTCTCTCTTTTTTTTTTTTAACCATAGCATAGCACAGTATGCCTGGTGTTGGCTTCATGGTTAGGGTGGTGGGCTTGGGATCCAAGGGTCCTGAGTTTAAATCCCACTCAGCTGTTGAATTCATACCAGGTGGGGTTAACTCGCCCTGCCATCCTTCCGAGGTCGGCAAAATGAGTGCCAGCATGCTGGTATACTGTGTCGGAGTGGCGACCCGTCCATGATTGTGCCCAATAGCCAAGGAGACTGCTGAAGCACCAACGCTCTTCACAGAGTGTGGTCCCAATGGAGGGATGGATGGCACAGTAAGTGCACAACCTCTGCGTTCTCCAAGATTTTGTGACATAAATTATGGATATAAATATTTCCTGATATATCAGCCTGGTGTGTTGACGTAGTGGTTAGGGCAGTGGCTTGGGATCCAAAAGGTCCCGAGTTCAAGCCCCGTTGGGCCACTAAATTAATACATCAGGGGTTGACTCAGCCTGTCATCCTTCCGAGGTCGGCGAAATGAGTACCAGTATACTGGGCCGGTGTATACCCCGGTTAAAATAGGTGTACCATATCCCTGTGTGTCGTATGAGGCGACCAGGGTTGCGTCAGGAAGGGCATCTGGCGTAAAAACATGTGCCAAATCACTATGCGGATCATATGGATGATCCGCTGTGGCGACCCCTAATGGGAGCAGCCGAAAGAAGAAGAAGATATTGCCTGATATATCCTCATATCACTTGCATCCTCATGCTATTGGCTTGCTCAATTAATATGTGGATTTATAGATATGATTTGTAACAATTTTTGAAATAATATAACCCCTCTCCTCCCCCCCCTCACCCCCCCCCCACACCCATAATGAATGGTGTGCATGAGCAGAATCACATGCAAGTGAGATAAGAATAGTAGCATCAAAAAAAGTTAATATGTTATCACCCATACTGCAAAAACTCCCAACGATATGAGCCCATGAAAGGCCCAAAGGTACATTGACAGACACGTTCTACCCTAACCTTCGTGCTTCTTAAAATGATATTTACTATGAATCATGATTCGGAGAAAGGGCAGGGTGGTGAGAGTGGGAGTTGTGTGAGAGCTCCGAGTGCCATTATTAAATAAAAATTTATATATATATATATATATATATATATATATATATATATATATGTATGTATATATATATATATATATATATATATATATATATATATATATATATATATATATATATATACATACATACATACATACATACATACATACATACATACATACATACATACATACATACATACATACACCAATATTTCCTGGTGAAATGCAATATGTGTTGAAATATTTCCTGGATGACAAATTGGGGAATGTTGGTATTATGGTTTTGTATGAATTACCAATATTGGGTGTTGCAAAATGCGCTTGTACTTGTATTGAAATGCTTCACCTGAGGATGCCCAACATGTTGTTTTGGAGGCTGCATGTCTTGTGTGTTGATCCTCAACCCAAGCCAGTATCTACTCTCGAGTCTCAAGTGATTTGTAGACTGCCATTCTCTTTGCATCTGATTTGTTTATGCCCATCAGGGGTCTTTTTTTGGTGACATGTTGCAGTACAAACGTGTACTGTAATGAATGGTGGGGTTTTGTAAGCAGATTGAAAAAAACACATTCTGACTGTGCATTGCACTTGTGTTTTGATTCACCAACTCAAAAATTTTTGTATGTTGCAGTTATATCTATTTCAAAATGTATTTGAAATGGAATTACACAACTTAAATACACATGTGCACCATTGACAGTGTGGTACACATCATATCGATACTCAATAATTTCTGGCGTAACACTTTCAATTGCTCTGGTGATGCTTTCTTGTCAGTGATTATCACAGTGATTGGGTATTAAAGTTGTGACTAAGGCCTAAGTCACATTTGCCACGGCGGCCGTGGGGTGTCCAAAATCTACGGTCACTAGCAATTATACAGCGGCCGCAGTATTTCCACGGTCACACAATGTAGCAGTCACATATGTTTTTATTTTTCGGGGAGCCGCACGGCGTATTTAGAAATTTGGAGACCGAAAACGTGGGGTTGCCGTACGGTCTTTGATTTGATGTCGCACGGTGACCTTAAGGGGGCCCTGCGGCGGCCATATAATTTTCAAGGCAGATGCAAGGTAGCCTCAAGGTGCCCGCAGGGGGGCCCTCAGGTGGAAGTGCGGCCAGATGGACAGTAACGAGTGGGTTAATTTTTTTTTTTTTTTTTTTTTTTTTTTTACCAGTTTTTTTTTTTTTCAGCTTGTCGAATTGCTTCGGAGAACATAGAAATGAAAAAAATTATAACTCCGCATTATAATTCCACGGCGACCCCTACGGCCTGTAAAAGATAGCCAAACGGCGTAGGGCCACCCTGAGGCCACCGCAGAAACTCTGCGGCCGCCGCACGTTTCTGTCAATTCAGAGGGCGTACGACCGCCGTATCCTCGCCGTAGAGCAAATGTGACTTAGGCCTTAATGATAATTTCATGAAACCCCACCATTAATCTGTGTACACTCTGTATTTATAATGTGAGTAAGTTAGGTTAAGATATTTCTGAACAGAAGTGTCTCCTTCGGAGTTCCAGAGGTGCTCCAGCAAGCATCTCACCATACTGATCTTCATGACGCGGTCGATTAAAGTTTAAAAAGCAAGACAGATCGTACTGAGATGGGGAGGATTTGAGGTCGGGGAGAAATGTACCAAGGGAATACACATTTTACGTTATTACATTGCATACATAATTTGACGTCAACATATGATCTTCACAATACATATTGCTCGATCGTGACGGTGTAAGTAACATAAGCACTCAAGCTTGAACACGGAGGTGTTATAATAAACCTGTGCAAAGCAATCTTTTTGATAACAGGCGCATGTATAAACAATATTATAATTCAATTTTTGTTGTTGACAACAAATCATGACAACCTCAACATACAATCTTCACAAGACATTACTCGATCGCTTCCTGGGGCAAAAATACAAGCAGTGTATTTGCTCAATATCCAATTGAGGCCTGAAGGCCAATTATCTGGTTTAAATTTTTCTAATTTATTTATCCAGACAAAGCCCTCAACCTTCCTCTGGATGAAAGAAGAGGCTGTGCAAAGTTTAGTTGCACTGGTTCCTGCAAGGTGTGAATGTACAGTATAAACAAACAAACACAACCAAACTTTCGTCTTCATACATTATATACAACTGTATAAATGAACAGGGAAACATACATAATATGTATATGGGGGAAAATTATGCACCCAGACCAGGAATCAAACCCAGGTCTGCTGGTGAACCATGCTGGTGTCTGCTGTCTGAGTGACTCACTGACTAAGCATGCATTTCTCCCACATATAGAAATGCCTCTCTTTTCACTTTCTTTATGTGGGAGAATTGTGCATTTAGCCAGTGAGTCATTCAGACAGCAGACACGAGCATGGTTCACATGAGGACCTGGGTTTGATTCCTGGTCTGGATGCAGACATATATATATATATATATATATATATATATATATATATATATATATATATATATATATATATATATATATATATATATATATATATATATATATATATTTTTTTTTATGGACCACAAGATAAACTAGAACAGCATTTGGCAGAGCACATACTCTGCTAGGCTGAACAGTTTGTTTTGTATCCCACTAATAGGCCAGATCTGCATCCAGACCTTAACCAAAATCAAATCGACTTGTTCTTGTCACCTGCCCAAATCGGTGGCAGAGGTAATTGCACAAGATTTTTTTTCATCTGTCGGTAAAAGTTTGTGTGTGTGTGTGTGTGTGTGTGTGTGTGTGTGTGTGTGTGTGTGTGTGTGTGTGTGTGTGTGTGTGTGTGTGTGTGTGTGTGATGACCACTGCCTCTGCTCGCTTGTATGAACAGGAAATGGTATGAACTCTCGTCTAATGTAAGGACTTTTCTCATATTCCTATATTTCCATGATTCTAATTTGCATTCAGGAACAGAACAATTATGGTTAACCATTCTGGAATTGACTTTCATCGAAATGCTGAAAATTATGTTTAAAAGACCAATTCAATTGCAGATTTCGTGTTTGCAACGGCACGTTAAAAGTGTCATTTCAAAAGTAGCATATTAGACTTGAGTAAGTTTGCAATGTTGATAAATTTAAATAACACAGTGTGAAAAGCTTTCATTTGTAATTTTAAACTGTAACTGGTAAACACCTTACTACACAGTCTTTTTGACACAGATGGACATGTTTGGTGTTTTTGTTTTGATCGACAACCCTCGTCAGTATTTGGTGTTTATTGTGAGCATGAAATAATTCTGAAAGGTGTCTTTCTTTGCGGATGTTTCATTAATAAGTGTGATAGCTCCCTCCATGTGAACAACCCTCAATGATGCGCTTGAATTTTTCTTGACATCCATTGATTGACGTTTGGCAGTGTTGTGGCCTGTTTGTTTCCAGGTATTGATTTGTGTGCGAATCCCTGTGAATGTGACACTGAAACACAATAGCTGTTGCTCCTTATAATGACAGAAGGTTGGCTTAATTAACCTTATACCTCCGTTAGCAAACAGGTCTCTTGAGAACTGATTTGTCTTCTCTGCATGCTGAGAAGGGCTGCACTTGCTGCTTTGGCTTCCACTTGAAACTCTGCTTCGCTTGTGAGTGAGTCTGTGATTGTTGTGACAACCAAAAATTGGAAACTCATTAATGTCGAGTGTATACCAAGAACATGATTGCTCCTATAATGCTACTTTGAGGGATGCCCACTTCTGGAAGTAGAGTATATGCGAGAACGCTCCAAAGCAACCCACTGTTTATATAGATGCCGCAAATGTTATTGCCATTTTGAGGAGGGGGCATTGGATATCGTTAGCTGACAGTTTGGAAAGCAGGGAAGGAGGCCAGACTAATTCAAATATACAGCAGATATGCTGATGTTTGAGATTGGTGGCATGCATCCATTGTTGACAGAAAAGAAGCAACATGTTGAGGATGGAGTGGCCTTGGCAGAAAACAAATTGAACATCAGAGTTAATTTAGAGATGAGTCTGAGGCCTGCTCCATTGATCAGTTTTGTAACTTTGCTTTTGATGGGAAGAAGACCAACTGAAATCCCAGCATCAAGATCATCTTTGACACCATTCTTTTGAAATGAGTAACAATGCCTTCTTTCCATGATGCAGGTCGGTTGTCATCAGAGGAGAACTTAGAAAAGATTAAAGAAGTGTACATGGAGAAGGTGAACAAATCTTTAGGAAACAATTGCTGAGGTCCTGTGGTTTAATAGCAGTGCAGGAGTCTGGAGTGATTATAATCCACCTTTGCTGGAAGAAACCTCAGATCCAGGAAGAGGGATTGAGGGTCTTGGCTTTTGACACAGACAGACACAGGCTTAAGGAAAATAGCCATGGCATTATCAGCTGTCCATCATTACTATCCTTCAAGAGTGAAGGAACAGATAAGGGGCATATATCAGAAACAGACTTGACCAACTGCTACCACATTTTGTGTCTGGTGAGAGACATTTGAATTCAGACAGCAGGTGACCCTGATGGTCAGCTTTGGCACATCTATAGACAGAAGCACAAGAGTTGAAAACTTTACAGAAAGACAGCAGGTTCCATAAGTGGGGTAGTTTTCAAAGAGGAAAAGGCAAGCTCATTTCTAAAAATTGTTTCACCACATATATTGTTTACCAGAAATAGGATTTTGCATAGAATAGGTGGAAGCTGACAGTATGAGCTGATAAAAAAAAGAGTCGAGTGTTGAGTGACTCTCAAGCACTGTCTATGTCCAGAGATGAAGAAACAATGGTGCAGATAGTGGAAGAGATGGCAGATGGAGTACATATGAAACTGCTCGATCAAACTACTCATTATGGTCGCACCTGGATAGGTTTCTGAAGACTGCCAGAGGGACAGACACTTTCAAGAGAACATGATCTGAGGATTCAATGGGAGCAGGCAAGGTTGGAGCGATATTTTACAACTAAGCAGAGACTGGGATCCATAAGATGACATATCGACCTTTCACCTCCAAACGTTTATTTTTGGGGAGCAATGAAAGGCGCTGTTTTATAAAGATAATCCCCACAGTTTTCAACAACTCCAAGAAGCCAATCACAAATTTCATCGGCAGTATTTCATCGTCGCGATGACATAAAATGCCGAACTTTTTTGTCCAAGTATTGCTAAACGGAATGGTTTTGAAAGTGTCAAAAGGGTAATTTGTGTTCTCCAGTGTTCAAGTGTATAATTCAATGAAAATTAAAATTAAGATTTTTAATGTTTGTAGAAAAGCAAAACAATCCGGAAGTTTACCGTGTTGATGCAGCATTTTAAACACCACGTTATATCGGTTATTTGTTTGTGCTTGTTGTTTGTCCTTTATGACGTCATTAAAAACAGTAAGTTTCTTGTTTGGAATGATTTTCAATTTTGTTTAACTGCCAGACAGACAGACTAAAAAAAATATCCTCACTCCTCTCTGCGAATGTGCGATCAAAACGAATTCAAAGCCAAAGTTCTGCTAAACTACAGGTTTATTTTCCAATTTGTTCCAAATTATGTTCAAAATAAAACATTTGTTACATTAAGTTGTTCTTCGATCAGGAACTGCCGTTTGTTGACAGAAAGATAGACAGACAGAAGTGCACCGATTGGTTCACCCCACTTTTAGCTTTGTGTGTGCAGGGTAATACAATTGATGAAACAACAATAATACTGTACCACAAGGCATTGCATACCCTGCACATGCTATTTACGCATGCACAGATTGGCAAGCTCTGCTGTGCTAAAGTCTGCAATGGATTGCAAGGTAACTGCATTGTGTGTAATTTACAAAGGAAAAGGGCTCAGAATAAACAGAACTGCAAAGCCATTATGCATGTAGCTGTTGAGCTACTGGACGTATGAAGCCTCCTCTTTCAGGCCGGAGCAGATGATAACTTTCCATAATGAAGACATCTGCTTAGACTGCAAGGCAGACGGTTGTTGCAATACGAGTTCCGAACAAGGAACTCTTATAGAGGAGGTGGCCATTAAGCCCATCAAAGCCTGTGCTATTATTACCAAATTATGGTTGTTTGTCCATTCTTTATCCTTTTTGAAATACTATGCATCATGCAAGGAAGCAGCACGAACCATTTTTAACATCTTTAGTATGACTCGGTCAGGGTTTGAATCTCTGACCTTGTAGAGTCAGAGGGATCGACGCTCTCGCCGTTACAGCGATACATCTCGCGCAGGATCTAATGCAATACTTATTCTGCCATGTATGCATGAGCCCCAGTAGTTAAACACGTGATTTTCACTTGTCAATTGAACCACAACTTACCACATCATACCATTTACATAACCATCTGTAATTCTGTCCCGCTTCCTTCTCCCCCCCCCCCCCCACCAAAAAACAAACAAACATGTGAACCAATATAAAAATGGTTAAAATTTCAAGTTAATCGGATGAAAATTGATGATTTTATGTAATCCTCACATTTGACCTTTTGATCTCAAAAAATCAAAAACGATTTGTTTCTAGCTTTTTATTGGTGAACACATTCATTGACCCAATGTGCAAATCCTTGAAATTGCCAGTCAATTGGATGAAAATTCTTCATCTCTCTTCAGGACTGGTTTCTCATATCTACTGCCCCTGATGTTAACTCAGCCTGAGAATTCTTCCACACAAACCTGCTCTCTGCTATGTACAGATTCATCCCATCTCGTCTTCAATTATGCTACCCCTCTGCCCTCCTATGGTGCACTGAATCCTGTGGTGAGGCAGTTGTTCTGAAACAACTTGCCTTCTCTTCCTGGAAGGCAAATCCAACCGAAGGCGATCTCAGTGCATTCAAAAAAGTCCACAACAAGTGTGTGTCCACTCTCAGGAGAGCCAGAAAACAACATCTATCAAACCTCAAGAATGAACTTTCAAACTTGTCTGCCTCCTCTAAAACTTGGTGGCACCTTGTTAAGCCTGTCACTGCAGTGTGCTCCCCTTCTATCACTACCCCCTCTTCAAACGGCACCACAGCCAACTGTGCCCATGAGAAGGCTGAATGTCTAAATTCGGTGTTTGCTTCCAAATCTTGTGTCCCCAACCCCTCTTGGTCCCCATCCTTTACTGCCATGCCGAACTGCCCTGGACTCTGTCTTTTGCATCTGAAAATGTGGAGAAGGTTTTTTTCAACCCTCGACTCAGATTATGCAACTTTGGAATCGGCTCATGTGTCCTAAAAAGCTGCTGAGCTGCTCTTACATATCCTCTCTCTGCCCTTTTCACCCGATCACTTGCACTAGGTCATCTTCCATCTTCTTGAAAAATCTTCCCACATACTGCATGACATAAGAGGTGCAAAACCAAACCCAATCCCCTTAACTACAGACCGATAAGCTTACTTCCAATCAGCACGGTCATGAAATCCATCATTGCAATTGATATGAAAACCTTCGTTTTCTTCAACAACCTCATCTCGGATCACCAATTTGCTTTTAGACCAGGTCACTCTCCTTTGGACATGCTGCTTCTACTCACCCAACAATTAATGGAGGCCCTCAATGTCGGACATGAGATTTGGGCCATCTCTCTGGACATATCTCGTGCTTTTGATGCAGTCTGGCATCCTGCCTTGCTCTCAAATCTATCAGCCTACAGCATCCAAGGCCAACTCTGCACATGGCTGACTGACTTCCTCTACTATCGTAGTCAACACGTGGAACTCATTGGAATACTTTAATCTCTTCTCACTGTCAAGGTTGGAGTGCCCAAGGCCGTGTTCTGAGTCCAGTCCTATTCCTGATCTTCATCAATGATCACAAACACACACAACAAATGTACAACTCCCTCTCATATAGACATCTTCATACAATTGCCACACAATGCGAAAAGATGGTCTTGATGGCAATCTGTAAACGCATCGTGGTGTCATTCCTGTCTTGTTTGGTTGTTATTTTGAGATTACATTCCATCATATATATTTTTTAAATTTCTTTTTTAACGTTTTTGTTCTAGCTTGTACAATATTTAGAGTTTCCTAACAATAAACTTCAATGCAGGAGGAAGCCATTAAGGCCAAGTAGAATTTGCTACTATTGCAAACATATGGTTCTTTGTGCATATTTTACCCCTTTTAAATACTGAGCACCAAACAAGGAAGTAGCATGTAGAGTTTATTAAGTCTTGATATGACTTGGCCAGCGTTCACACCGCCGACCTCTCGTACTCGGAGCGGATGTTCGAACCATTACACTATCGAGTCTTTTAACTGATCGTGGCTTTTGCTTTCATCAATTTATCTTCACATTGAATATGCATCCAGTTACATTCTCAATAATACTATTGTGAACTTGTTGGAATTGAGATTATTCATAAATTTAAATCAAATCAACATATTTGCTTTTGTCTTGCACGTGCAAAATTCCACTCTTGTACACGTCTATCATGACACCATTGCTTTCCATATTAATTTTTCAATTTGCCATATTCTGCATCTTGGCATGGCTTTTAGCTCTTTTGCGATAATGAATACAGTTTCTGTGTCCTTTGGCCCAAACAACATGACTTATTAATTTGTTTTGAAGCTGCAGGATAACTTTATCTGACCCGCAGTCGATGTGAATATAATGCTAAACTTTCTACATGAAACTGTTAAACTACCAAAGAAAAATAATTATGCCGTATGGAATCACCGCCTTTATCTACAGGAATTCAAGGTTCATGGAAGACCTTGTACACACCATACTCCATTGCATGTATGATGACGACGGTGGTAGACTATGGAGTAATCAATCTAGGCTGTAGTATTTGAGCCTGGGATCCCATAATTGGGAGTTGTGTACCGACAGGAATGCCACAGACCAAGCTGTGGTGACAGAGCAACCCACGCATCTAGATTTATTTTCCTCCTCCTGAGTTAGGTCACGGAATAAACCTTGCACGTTTAGGTCCTTTTAATATCTTATGTTTGTGGTTGGGGCAGCAGGAAAGATAAGGTACTCTCTTCGGCAGGTGTACCGCCAGAACGGTTTAATATCATCCTCTAAAATCTAACTGCAGCCTACTGGAGAAGGTGGTCCAAAATGATGTTCAACTTTTCAAAACAGGACCTTTCTTTGAGAAGAAAGCCAGACAAACAGTGACGGTCACCACAGATAGATGCATGGTCATGCCGTGACGATTCCTTCCAGCACTGCGATGGAATTTTGCTCAAATGACCCTTTTTTATTTTTAGGTCGCCTAACGAACAAGGTTTAAAGTTATTTATTTATTTATTTATTTTTTCCAGAGAAGTGTCAACCAGGTTGAACAATTTCTCTGTTTCCCAGGGGACACTCATTTTAGAGAGGTTTATTTTTTTTTTTTAAAACAAAGTCCTGTGTTTCTACACAGGCAGTTTCTTCAGGTTTATCCAAGTGCAAAAATTTCACAATACAATGCTATCAAATGTATTGTTCAAATGTTTAGAGAACACAGGAAGCATGAAACACTAAATTTAAGAACACAGTTGTTGAAAACCTTCAGTGAGAGCACCCGACAAGATAGAGGCTGCAAGAGAAGCTTTTCAGACTTCTTCAAAAAAGTTGATACGCCAACTAACACAGATGGTGGGAACTTCTCGCCCGACCGTTGAAGAATCGTACACGATGATCTGAAACTGTATCTGAACAGGATACAGTTACTTCAGCACAAGACGAAAATAAATATATAAGACGGAGAGGTTGGAATTTTGCATCACCATTTCACAGCTGATCAAAGAAGACCACGATTTTCTGGACCACATCTTCTTTAGTGATGAGGCCCACTTCCATCTCAGCAGCAACATTAACAAACCAAACATGCAATTTTGGGCAGAATACCAACCGCACAAACATACGGAACAGTCAACATAGATAGATACGTGAACATGCTGCAGAGAAGATTCCTTCTGGCACTGGGAAGGAAGCAAGATATCGCACTGAATTCAGTCATATTCATCATCTGCACCATGGCCAAATTCCAAAATCCCGCCCCAACAAGGAGAGGCCATTGCATCAGCGGCACAACTGCGCCCTCGGCCAGCAACACTACCCCACAACCTTGTGCTGGATATGAACAAACAAATTAACTCATCTCCCAGTAAGACTGTGTGCCACCGCATTTGTCTAATGGTGCTTTTGTGTTTGAGAAATGACATTTCCCTGGTGATGGACTCATTTCTTGACAGACGGACAACCCATGGCCTACTTACTCCCTGGATCTGTCTCTTCCAGTCTACTACCTATACGGGTCCCTCAGAGATAATGTCTATGAAAACAAACCACACACACACACACACACACACACACACACACACACACACACACACACACACACACACACACACACACACACACACACACACACACACACACACACACACACACACACACACACACACACACACACACACACACACACACACACACACACACACACACACACACACACTGCAGGAGTTGAGAACGAGTCATCGACAACTTCAATGTTCGTGTTTTGAGCTGTCTTCCAGAGGTGCAGTGCTTGGGTTGAGCACTTCATAAACAACTAATGACATCACTCCTTCCAGCTTGTTGAATCATTTTCTCGTTATTAGGTCATCTCTTTGAGCATGACGACATAATATGGGTGTCAATGTCCTTCGATCCTTCCGTCCGTCCGTTCACAATGACGTTGAAGCGGGAGATCTGGTCATTAGTGATCCTGATAGAGGTCTGAGACGTACACGATGGTCTGACTTTCAAGGTCACCGAAGGTCAAGGTCACGAGGCCTTTGAAGTTGCGAAAATGACGATTTTCAAATTCTATCTCCTCCACCATTTCTCAAGCGATCTTGAATTTGATTGCAGCATATGAATATTTGGGACAATATCTAAATTTTGTTGGGCCGGATTTTCGATATTCGCTTTCGTTTTCGTGTCACGTGACTTCAAAGTTGGCAAAAAATGCGAAAAATGACGATTTTCAAAATCTATCTCCTCCTACATTTCTCAAGCGATCTTGAATTTGAGTGTGGCATATGAATGTATGGGACAATATCTAAATTTATTCGGGACGTATTTTCGAATTTCCCTTTCGTTTTCACATCACGTGACTTCAATGTTTGCAGAAACTGCCCTACCTTCAGGAGGCTTATATATATTCTCTACTGGGCATGGTAAAAGTTAGTGAATGGTGTCATTGCATAGCAGCTGACCTTGTATTTCATGTCCATTCGAAAGAATACCGATATCTTCGAATACGTACACTTCACGTGACTGAATTTTGCGAAAACTGTTTCATGTAGTTGCAAAATGACGATTTTCAATATCTATCTCCTACATTTCTTAAGTTATCTTAAATTTGATTGTGGCATATGAATCTATGGGACAATATCTAGATTTGGTCGGGCCGGATTTTTTTCCGCAGAGATGACCGTCACTCCCGCACAGGTGTATTTTATTGAACAAATTTTAACAAATCCTGTGTATTATGAGACAAAAACAAGCAAAATAGCCGCTGATGCAATGCCCTGGTACCAGTACACTGGTACTCATTTTGCCAACCTCGGAAGGATGATAGGCTGAGTCAAACCCACCTGCTGTTTCAACAACTGGCAGGGGCTCAAGCTCAGGACCCTAACATCCCAAGCTAGCCACCCTAACTGCTAAGCCAACACCAGGCTTTGTTTCACATCATGGATGAGAGTTCTTCTCACCGATTCACGTGGAATTCCAACCTCTTGACTCCTTTGCCTGAGAAGATTTTTTTCAATGACTTCTGCCCACTGAATCACGAATAAGGTCAATGTTCTCAGGAGATATTACATCTTGAGGATATCCCCAAAGTGTTGGCCCTCCAGCACTTTTACTGTTAAAATTTGCGACAGTGCCTTTTTCTCTGAACTTTATCCGTAACTGAACAGGTAAATGTCCGTGACTTGCCGGACACAATGTAAGTTCCAAACTTGCTTTTAAACTCAATTTGAGTCTTCTTGTAGGAGTCGTTTTTTGAGGAAAATCTCCAACAAAGTCTTCTACCCATGGAAATTGTCCATGACATCTTTAAAAAGGTAAGAATTGTCACCAACTTTCAGGCTTTATTGAGGTACACTCTTCTTCAATTACCTGAAAAACAAGAGGTTGTCATTGGTAAGATGGAA
>NC_140961.1:5955356-5995356 GCF_056783735.1 Eptatretus burgeri | reverse complement strand
CATAATTCCTTGGGTACTTGTGCCAACAAATTCTCTTTTCTCTACCATCGATAACATTTCTCTACATGGTAACTTATTTATCCGCTCAAAAACGGCCATGAATTGTGTGATCATCGGCTCAATCTCCTTCGCTCTGTGTCCTTTTTGTGACAATTAATGTAACATGCAGCGTTATATTCATGGATTGGTACATCAAGTCGCATTGTTGTGTAAATTTCACCTCCAATCCAATTCCCTCTCTACACATCCAAAGATCAACAGTTTCTACATTGATTTCCATACCAAGCGTATTTTCTACTTCATTTGCATAATTCACATTCCCTCATTCAAACATCATAATATGCCGTACAGTGTCGGGGTTTAACTCATTCTACAATATTTTCCCCCATAGTTTCATCGTGAGGCTCCAACCAACGTTTTATATCGGGAATTGTTTTTAACTCTGCCAAATTCTGCTCGGTTATCTCTCGGACATTTCTATCAAAAATGAAACTTTTCTTTTTTCCTTTACCTTTCAGATTTATGGTCTGGTCAGAAGGGGTCGCTGTTAATAACGGTGATGTTGAGGTTCACCCACTCTCGTACCGTTTTTCTTGTCATCTCGCCTGCGGGTGTTCTCCCAACCACTCTCTGTACTTGAGAATCCCTGCCCAGTCTTTGGTGATTTGGGCAGTCTCTCTTCCAATGTCCAGCTTTCCCGTATGTATTATGTCTACAGCCCACAGCCGTCACACACAGAAAATACTTTTTTGCCATCATGAACAATTCGAATCGTTAAACTCATTCACATTAACTCATTCAAACATGTCATGGTAACCATGGTGATCAGATACCTTGACCCGTGGTTCACACATTTGTCATACACACAGCTGGAACCATTTCTCTCCTGATGACCATCAGAAATGTACTGGCAAACCACCTTGTGCAATCACCAGTTGCCATGTTTTTCGCCTGGCATCCTCACCTGCCGGCATTTGCTTACACATACATGCTCAAGCATCCGTGTATCTGCCTGCAGTTATTCACATAATGAGCTACCTGCACTTGCATGCTCCAACATGCGGCGCCCTCCACCACATTTGCATAGCTTTTACCGTCAATTTTAAATCTTTCTCCATTTGTGCGAATTAGCACGTGAGATGCTCATTTCTCTGGAAATTTGATATGATATACATTGGCTTCGACTTAAATAAGTTCCAATGTCCTTCAGCTGTAAACTTCTGTCCTGGCACTTCACAAGCAAGGCACCAAACATCCCAAGGCGTGTCTCACCATGCCCAAAGCAAGCCATTGCTGGCACGCCAATAAACCACAAATTCCTGCCACAATCGACTGCAAAAACTCAAATCATGATACAATGATGCAACCAATCATGCTGATACAACCACCTGATTGTTTTGCTCAAAGAATTGTTGTTTTTCATGTTGATCACAGTGCACTTTGTGATCAACAGACAAAAATCGAACAATCCTTTCAGTTTCAATTCTACAACCAGTTTCTCACGAGCAGCCCCCACCTTTTTTTCCCCTTATTAGGCAAATCTCACACTGCCTGGCAAACAAGCAAATTCACAGCAGGGTATTTTCTTCCCCCTGCCCCATTTTTTTCATTATGGTTCGCTCCAGTGTATGGGAACAGCTGTTGCTTACATTTCTCTATTTAAGTGTAGATTCATTTTTTTCTTTTCTCGAAACCAAGCTAAAACTATATATTCTCTTTAAATAAGATCTTTACAATTTCAACAACCTCTCTACTGCATCCAGCACGATGACCTCATGCCTGGTCTGAAGGTCAATCGTCCCAGCAACCTACTTTGCATATACAAGCAAATATTGTGCATGCATCCTCGCTCTGCACTCAACTTTGTGTAGATTTCATTTTAATTCTCACGCTTGTAATCACAATGCAACCGCGTATGTGTTCGACACACACGTACCCATATGCTCAAACTATTTCAGAACACTTACTTAATATAAAAACCTCACATTAAATCACTTTTGTTCCATACGTGATGAATTAAATAATTCTGATGTTAATTTGTTACTGGTTTTCACATCCTTTGTTCATTCATTGGACACGCTCTCTCAGCTTCCATCTCAGCTGGTTTATTATGTTCAATATTTCCTCCCCATGCTCCCTGTGGAGGGAGAGGTGCTATTGCTGGCAACATCTGTACTTATTTAAGGGTAGCTTATGCATCTTTTAAACTCCCATTCATGCTCATGCTCTTCACCTGCTCCTCTCTTTTAAGGCTCTCTTCGGCCCACCTGCCACAGATTTTCCAATCAACTGGTTTTCGAGTTGTTTTTTTCTTCTCTCTCTTTTTTTTCTCCCTTCTCAAGTTTTCAATTCTGTCTTTATGAAATATTTGCTTTTTCTGTTCTGTCTGTCCACAACTTCACATCTTTTGAAGTTCTCGACCCAAATGTCTCATTCTTATACTCGGCCTTTGATCCGCTAGGAGCGGGCACATCGCCATTCCTTGCTTCACGATGCTGATTTCCATAACTACTTCAAAATCACTCCGAGCACTCATCAGCGCTCCTCTTTCTTTACAGCGATTTCTTTCCTTGCACCTATCTGCCTTCTCGACTCGGCGATTCTAATCTGATATGCAGTGCCTCGACGCTGTTTTACATAACTTGACAAACTCGTCTGCGCAACACTAATGCCCTCCACCTTGTGACATAAAGGCCTTTTTATTAAAACGTATCAAGATGTTATCCTGTCTTCCAATAGGCAGTTTCTTTACACTGTTTACACAACTTGATAAACTCATTTGTGCAACGCCTCCGCCCTCCAACTTGTGACTAGCTGCTTTTATATAAGCATATCAAGATGCTAGTCTGGGTAGTCTGCCTGGGAGAAACATGTGCTCCAACAATGATCTCGCATTTTTGGCTTCACCATTGTTCACTCATCACCAGGCAGAAGCCCCTTTACTCGGATGGAGGCTGTCGGTCCCATCCTCATCGCCAATTCTGTGAGAACAGTTTTAGCCACAGGAAACTATAATTCAATGCAAGCTGTTTATTCAGTGAAATACAAGAAACTCCTGTGCACAGAACGAAGGCCCTCGCTTGCGACATAGTTGCAGGCTGAAGACTTACTTCTACATCGAATATTGAGTGTGTGTGTATATATATATATATATATATATATATATATATATATATATATATATATATAGATATGTGTATATGTATATATGTATATATGTATATGTGTATATGTATATGTATATGTATATGTGTATATATGTATATGTGTATATATATATATACCGGGCGTAGTGGTGTGTGCCTGTAATCCGGCTACTCGGAGGTTTGGGTTGGAGGATCGCTTGAGGACGACAGCTCTGCACTGGGCCACGCTATGAGAGGGTGTAAGGCAGCCCGGAATCATGGCGAAACCCAAGCCTTATGCCTGTGTCGTAAGAGGTGACGAGGGTTGCGTCAGGAAGGGCATCCGGCGTAAAACCTATGCCAAATCACTATGCGGATCATAACGGATGATCCACTGTGGCGACCCCTAACGGGAGCAGCCGAATCACGAACAACTACATATATATATATATATATATATATATATATATATATATATATATATATATATATATATATATATATATATATATATATATATATATATATATATATATACATATGCAGTTTTACCACGGTATCAGATGGAAATTTGTGGACTTCAAATTTGCTAAATAGAGGGGTTCTGGTTTGTTTTACAGCCTCGGGGGGGGGGGGGGGTGGAGCTATGAGAGTCGTGTTTTGCCCTGCTGACGAGGATGGTCACCGGATAGATAAAGTTTTACAAGGTTGTTTACGACTAAATCAAAGAAATGTGTGTATTCTGCTCTTTACTAGCTTTCTCAGCATGTATATTAATTAAATTGTTTCTCAAAATACTAAACTAAGTTTATCTTGCATTTATACATTATTATAAATTCAATCGATAATTCAGTTTCCACAGTCTATCTATTAATCCTCACAATGTCATTTGTCACAGCAATCACCTCTTATTAACCCTTAGTTGATAAAATCCCAAACATACATGTACATTTACTCACAGGATATAGAACTTAATGTAACAGTAATTTTTAAAGTGAATCGATACCAAATTCAAGAAGTTTAAAATGGTATCACGATTAAGCTTTGTATTGATATCGTAATGACCTTTGAACAAAAGTTTAATTCCTGTAAAAAACGTGCTTGTATAGATAGTTATCACTCATGGAATGAGAGACTTTACACTTTCACAGAATTATATAGACTTTACACGTTTATGGAATGTTATAGACTTTACATGTTCATGGAACGATAGCCTTTACACATTCTGCGAACCCTTTACCGAAGGGCTTTCTCACACAGTTCAAGATGATTGGATTACAGTTCTACTTTTTATTCACAGGACTGTTATCGGACCCCGCTGTTTGCAGGTTCACTATTTGCTGACCCCACATATTTGCAGTTGATATAATGTGACCTGCTTCGACATTCTTGACCCTGTGCTTCGCGTATTCGCGTTTTTTTTTCTTCGTGTTTTTTTTTTCAGTTTTATACAGGCATATTCACGGTTTTTACAGCCGTATTAGTGGGGGGGGGGTTATTGCGGTTTTGCAGGATTTTTTGCCAGCGTATTTGTGGTTTTCATGGAATTTTTTGAAATTTTTCCCTTATGAATCATGAATTGCTGGGAATCTATCCACCTTTTTCCCATTGAAACAATGCCCTGATTGATATTTGCGGATTCGACATTTGCGGCATTTTCCAGGAATGTATACCCCACGAATAGCAGGGTCCGGCAGTATTTCAATAGGTCAGAGGAAAATATCAATAAAACGCAAGTGATGAACCACAATCTTCAGAATTGTAAGATAAACGTTGGTAGGACAATAAGATGTTCAATAAATTATCAGAGTGCAAAACGAATTTGAATTCCAGACACACAAAAGCCAAATTACGAGGTCTGACCATTTCCAGATCAAGGGTGTCATTTTACAGTGAGCCTTACAGCAACACAGGTATTACATTTGAAGTCACATCATCTTCAGCTGCTTGTCTGAATGCACATGGAATTGCATGAAGCGACATTGACTGCCACTCGTTTACCTGTAATTTTGTTCTTCATTTTTGTTAACTCGTACTCAAGTTGGAGAACTGACTTATTCGTGTTTTATTTCCATCTACATGTCATCGATCACTGACTGGGCTGTTGTAATTCAGAAGACAATGGGTTTATGTGGCGGGCAACACTTGTTTACAGAACATGTTGTATAATCACAATGATGGGACTTCACTCTGTGCTGACGTCCAGTGGGTCCCAAACAGAAAATGTTTGTAGTAGGAAGATTAAAATGTGAAAAATCCCCCCCCCCCAAAAAAAAATCCAAAAAATGAGGAAGTTTGTGGACTAGGAACAAAACCTCACCGTACGCTGTTTGCTCTTTTATTTTTGGTCCACAATTGGTGGAGTAGAGAACTTTCTACAATTTGTTTTTTGGCTGTATCGTTTTCTGAACAATTGATAATCCCAAGTGTATTAACCTCATGATACAGACACATACATGTCGAGATCAAACCTCCTTAATGTTGTGGGTATACCAGGAAGCAAGTGCCACACCAGCTGTTGCAAGGTACATCCTGACCAACAGAAAATGCTTGCCACAAATTAACCTCTCTGTGGTACACAGTTCTGGAAGTAGTCAGGAACAATTTTAAATTAAAAAAAGGCTCTCCTGGCTAAACATTTGCATCAGCTCCACCTATTAGCCATGAGTTTAACAGACCTGCAACCCTACTTCCCAGAGGAATTGCACTGAGCCAATACTGGGAAGAAAATTTAATTCTCAATTTCAGAGATTAGTCCACTATGGAGAAGCTCAACTCATGCTGAATATGCAGAGCCCATGCAACTACAAAGTCAGAACCTTTAATAATAATAATTTTTAAAATGTGCATATATATATATATATATATATATATATATATATATATATATATATATATATATATATATATATATATATATATATATATATATATATATATATATATATATATATATCAAACCTTATTGTCGTATTACTCGGAAAAAAAAAAAGTGTGTGAGATTATTTATATATATATATATATATATATATATATATATATATATATATATATATATATATATATATATATATTTATATATATATATATATATATATACACACACACACACACATGTGTTTTTTTTTTTCTTTTTAGGTTCTTCTGAATAAGCAGTTGCATAGGCTCAGCCTATTCAGCATGAGCTGAGCTTCTCCGTAGTGGACTCATCTCTGGAATTGATTTTATTTTTGGTCAGGAATATATATATATATATATATATATATATATATATATATATATATAATATATGCCTGGTGTTGGCTTAATGGTTAAGGTAGTGGGCTTGGGATCCTAGGGTCCTGAGTTCAAATCCCGCTCAGCTGTTGAATTAACACCAGGTGGGGTTGACTCTGCCTGTCATCCTTCCGAGGTCGGCAAAATGAGTGCCAGCATGCTGGTATACTGTGTCGGAGTGGCGACCCGTCCAGGATTGTTCCCAATAGCCAAGGAGACTGCTTCGGCGGCACCAACGCTCTGCACAGAGTATGGTCCTAATGGATGGATATATATATATATATATATATATATATATATATATATATATATATATATATATATATATATATATATACATACAACCCGTCTCTTCGCTGACAGGTCAATATGGGGGGAGGCAGAGAGGATAAAGGGAAGTTGTGGGGAGAACAACACCGCACCAAACGTTGCTATTCAGAGAGAGAGAGAGAGAGAGAGAGAGAATCAGAACAGCTGCACACACAATGACACTTCAGAGTTTGGAAGTAATCCTCTGGAACATCTTCAAAAACTTTGATATTCCAAGTCCAAAAAAATTTGTGGGAAAATGAACCAAAATAAATCACTGAAAACATTCAAGTACCACTCACGTACGACCTTATGTTTCCATCGGATGTGAACATCGAAAACAAACATTGCAACCAGATAGCATACTTTGGTGCAAAAAAAAGGAGAAGAATGCATTGCTAATTGAGGTGTTAATACTGGTGATTTTGGACCAACGATGCAGAAATCAAGAAAATGACTAAATACCAAGATCGCAAGCATGAAGTGAAAAGATCCTGGAAGCTGAAGAATGCCAAAGTTGTCGTGATGCCACTGAAGAATGCCAGTGATGACGAAGAACCTCACAGAGATATTAAACACCATCCCTGGGGATATCACTACAGTTGGAATCAAGCCTGGGCTCAGGAACGACCCTCAGAAAAAAACTTTCATTGCATGAAAACTTCACAGCTTGATCTGTGGATTGTGACCCCTGACCGAAATGAAGGTGGAGACTTTGAGCCCACCCTGGGAGGACTCCATTCCACATTCTGAAACCCTTTATGTAGACACACACACACACACACACACACACACATACACACATACACACATACACACATACACACATACACACACACACACACATATACACACATACACACATACACACATACACACATACACACATACACACACACACATATACACACACACACATACACACATACACACACACACACACACACACACACACACACACACACACACACACACGACAGTGGATACTTTGGAAGGGATCCGTTCCACCTTCTGAAATTTACATTCAAAAGAAACTTTACCTTGGTCCCGGTGTCAAGAAAAAAAAAAGCCTCTCAACTTGCAGCAACAACAAAAAATTATCTTTGCTTGCAGAAACTACCGACTATTAATATATTGGTTGAACTACAATGGTATATTTATATAATTGTCCAAAAAAAGGACCCTTGTGGAGTGTGCCATTCTGGATTGTCAAAGCAGGTTCTGAAACACGACGTTTCACTCAATGAATTTACACTTTTTTGCACATTCCATAATTTTTTTTCACTCAATATAATCGTCCGAAGAGTATAAATAGTTAAATTTATTGCTACACTTAAATATATACAACAGAGTATAAAAATCGCTAGTTTGTTAAAATTTAGTATTTCACTCCAGATTTTGAATTATTTTGATCACCAGATCCGATTCTCAAATCAGATGTAATATTTCCATGATATACTTGAATTGGTCTGTGAGAGTAGATCGTGTTTCCAAATCGAGGCAATTGGCTGAACAAAATGATGGCTGAAAACTCCAGCAACCACAGAGTGCTGAGCAAGATGGCGACACGCCATCTTGGTAAGGCTTATTCTTCTTTTTTTTGCAAAAGGCACCCCCTATATTATCTTCAAAAGTTGTGTTTTAATTAACCCAAACACCCAATTTTCACTCTTTCACTTCCTTGGAGTTTTCTTAGTATGCATGCGAAGTTTCAGGCTGATCGGTTTTATAGTTTTTGGAGTTGTGGAGGAAACACACACATACACATACACATACACATACACATACACACATCCTTTTATTAGTGTTTGTGTGTGTGTGTATATATGTGTATATATGTGTATATATATATATATATATATATATATATATATATATATATATATATATATATATATATGTGTATATATGTGTATATATATATATATATATATATATATATATATATATATATATATATGTCAAGATCGAGTTCTGTCCACACCGGTCTTGGGTAAAGAAGTTTATTACATATCAAACATATGCGCATATGGGAGTGGCAAGGAACGCACACTAGTTCGCATGGACAAACTCTGAAAAGCTCAGCTTCAGCTCTGTAACTATACATTTTTACTCTGACCCCTGTGTGACTGTTTGTGCACAAATGTTAAGCAAGACTAAACTTGTGGTACATCCATTTACTATTTCAAGCCCCTGTGGTGAATAGTTCAAGGAAAGGTCGCCCCTCTTTCCCAGCTTATCTTCCACCAGATTGACGTTCTCCCACACTCAGTGGTCACCACCCACATGTTGTTGTGCCCTAAGGGCTGGTAAGCCCAGCTGTGTGACATTTCACAAGCAATCCCTTGAGCTGATCAGAGAAAACAAGATTATCTGTTCCACATTTCCATTATGCAACACTGGGAAAACGTTGATGACGTAAGACACATACAGTGTCGATATATATATATATATATATATATATATATATATATATATATATATATATATATATATATATATATATATATATATATATATATATATATATATATATATATATATATATATATATATATATATATATATATATATATATTATAAAAAAAGATAATCTGCATTGGTGAAATTTTATAAACTGAGATCGTGTGAAAAATACACCATTTTAAAAGAACCGCAATTGACATTTCGGGCAAAGCTCTTCGTGTTTTTTTTTTTTTGACGAAGGAACCAAAACTTCAACTGCAATGTATAATGAAGTAAGTATGAACAAGTGTGTGAATAATTAATGAATTGTTGAGTACTTCTGGTTCTGGGTTTGGAGCATTGGCAGGTCTTCTTGGGGGCTCCCTGCTGATGATCTCAAAGTTAAGTTTCCGGTCGTTATCTGTCCCGTTTTAACTGTTTATATTCTCACCGACATGCTACTGTGTGTTCCTAGTTCGGTTTTGTTTCAAAAATCTTGCTATTTTGTGAAATTTTGTCAAACTTGTCTTACTGGGTGCTTGAGGCCTATCCTTGAGGCTTGAGGCCTACCCTTTGTTCCCCCCTGTGTACAATCGTGTTTATCTGTTTTTTTCTCCCCATTATCTTCAATTTCTATCTTTCCCACTTTCATAACGTCTCCATCCCAACAAATCACTCTGTTTCGTATGTAAAAAAAAAAAATAATAAAAAAATCGCGACCTTTCTCCGATTCTTCTTCTTCTTCTTCTTCTTCTTCCTCTTCTTCCTCTATTTTTTTTTTTTTTTTCTACAACACTTCCACGACCTAATCTGTTGAAAACTCTCTCAAACATTAATAATAAGAATAAAAACGATCTCTTTTAATGCTTCATCTTCCTCTTTCACACGTGTGGTACTCTTTATTGTTTACTACTGGCTAGGTGTGGGTACCTCTCTCACCTGTCATGGCACCTCAGCAAAAGCTTTCTGCGACTCATTGGGACTGACTCAATCGGTCAACTTCCCTACCCGGATCTCAACCAATGGTACTCCATCTCTTCTGGATCTGATTTTGACAAATTTCCCTGACAATATCTGCTGCTCTTTCTCCGCTCCAATCGCTTCTTCTGATGTCAAAGTGGACATCTCTCTGGATATTAGCAGAGAACCACCTCACCGCCGTCGAGTCTGGCATTTCACTCAAGCCGACTGGCAGGGTCTCCAAGCAGCCCTCAAACTTATAGACTGGTTTCCTATCGCTACTTTCTCCGACATCAACTCATCCTGGGAATTCTTTCAAAGAAACTTGCTCTCCCTCATGCACAGATTTGTCCCCTCTCGTTTTCAGTTGTCCTACCCTTCCTCCCGCCCTTGGTTCACTGAAGCTTGTGGTGAGGCAGTTGTCCTGAAACAACTTGCCTTTGCCTCATGGAAAGCAAACCCAACTGAGGGTAATCTCAGTTCCTTCCATAAAGCTCGGAACAAGTGTGTATCTACCCTCAGGAGAGCCAGAAAACAACATCTTTCTAATCTCAAGTCTGAACTTTCAAACCTCTCTCCCTCTTCAAAATCCTGGTGGCATCTAATCAAATCTGTTTCTGGTGTATGTTCCCCCTTCATCCCTCCCTTACCTCAAATGGCATCACTGCTGATACCGCACGTGAAAAGGCTGAATGTCTAAACTCGGTGTTTGCAGCTAAATCTTTTGTCCAAAACCCATCACTTTCTCGACCCACCTTACCCATTTGCACCCAACTGTCCCTGGACTCTGTGTCCTTTTCTCCTGACAAGGTGGAGAGCTTGTTTTCAAACCTCGACTCAGATTCTGCAACCGGTCCAGACGGCATCAGCCCACGTGTCCTCAAAGCCTGCTCTTCTGCTCTTGCTCACCCTCTGTTCTGTTCACCCTCTCATTTGCTCAAGGCCATCTGCCATCTGCTTGGAAATCAGCAAACATCACTGCCCTGCACAAAAAGGTGCAAAAACAGATCCCTGCAACTACAGACCCATCAGCCTTCTACCAATCATCAGCAAGGTGAGGGAATCCATCATCACTTCAGACATCAAATCCTTCCTCTTCTCCAATGGCTTGATTTCTGATCATCAATTTGGTTTCAGACCAGGTCACTCTACCCTGGATATGCTGCTTCTGCTCTCCCAACAATGGATGGAAGCCCTCAATGCCAGACAGGAAATCCGATCCGTATCCCAGGATACATCACGTGCTTTTGACACAGTCTGGCACCCTGCCCTGCTCACCAAACTCTCTTCTTATGGTATCCAAAGCCATCTCCACTCATGGCTCGCAGACTTCCTCTCCTGTCGCAGTCAACGTGTGGCCCTAAATGGAGTTCTTTAATCCCCCTTCCTGTCCAGACTGGAGTTCCTCAAGGTAGCGTTCTGGGCCCTGTTCTTTTTCTGGTTTTCATCAATGATCTCTCTGACTCTCTGGAAAATCCTCTATATTTCTTTGCTGATGACTCCACCCTCTGCCGTAGCATCGGTCATCCCTCAGACTGGCAAGCAGCAGCTTCTTCGCTCTCTGCTGATCTGGATAAAATCACAAACTGGTCCAACATGTGGAACATGTCTTTCAATCCAGACAAATCTCACCTCTCACTATGTCTCTTCGAAAGGACCGTTTAGAACCCCCCCCCCCATCCACTTTCTCAACAATCCTCTGGAAGAAGTCCTTTCTTTCAAGCTTCTGGGTCTCACTATGTGCCATGACCTTTCCTGGGAAAGGCACATTTCAAACCTCGCCTCCAAAGCCAGTCACCGACTGGGAATCCTCTGTCGTGCAAGGTCCTTCCTCGGCCTACCTGAGCTCCTGACCACTTACAAAGCTTTTGTCGGCAGCCTGATGGAGTACTGCTCTCCCCTCTGGGCTGGTGCTCCTGCCTCCCACCTTTCTCGGCTTCACACTGTAGAAACCAAGGCATTTCGGATCATTGGCATCTCCCGCAATGAGGCTGAGTCTTTGGGCCTCTCACTCAAACACCGCAGGTTGGTCGGTGGTCTTTCTGTCTTCTACCGTCTCCTCTCCAGCCTCGCCTCCCCTGCTCTCTCTGAAATTTGTCCCCACCACATTTCCACAGTGCGCTCAAGGTCCGCCAACAACCCCCTTCTGGTAAAACTCCCAAAATCACGAATCGCTGCTCACCTTCACTCTTTCATTCCTCTTTTTTCCTGCCTTTGGAATAAACTCCCTCACTATATTTCTTCCCATTCTTCCCTCCAGACCTTCAAAACAGCTGTTCACCACCACCTCTTATTGTCCCCCATCCAAATCCTCAATGTTTTCTTCCCCCGATAATCCACCCAAGCCCACCTCCTTCAAATTCCCTGCTTTCCTTCCCGAAAGTCCCTGTAATGTCCATCTTCTATTCCCCATGTTCCCCGCCCCATCCCTCTCCCTTCCACAGATCTCCAAATGTCTCTGTTCCCCACGATTTTGTCCTTCCCACTCCCTCTCCTCCTGTCTCATACCCTCCCCCCCCTTGATGTGAGTTGTGTGTTAGCTCTCATACGAGCCTCAACAAGGTATATAAAAAAATGGAAGAATCCGGAATGTAACAATGTTTCCCTGAGGGTGGATAGTTCCAAGGTGAAAGAAGACTTTCTCCTCCAAGCGCTTTCGATCCATATCACTAGAGCACGCCTTAATAACACACATGCGTGAAAATCATCCTTGGTATGATGAGCAAGGTCAAAATGTGCAACTACTCGTAGACCCGTTGTGTTTAAACTTATAGATCTTAAATGTTCCGTCACTCTGTCAGCCAAGCTTTGTTTGGTTTACCAATGTAACTTAGGCTCCAGTGTTTACATGACAAAGCATGTGATGTTTGCGGAAGTACATTTGAAGTGACCTTTGAACCGGGCGTAGTGGCGTGCGCCTGTAATCCGGCTACTCGGAGGCTTGGGTTGGAGGATCGCTTGAGGACGGGAGCTCTGCGCTGGGCCGTGCTATGAGAGGGTGTAGGGCAGCCCGGATTCATGGCGAAACCCAATCCTTATCCCTGTGTCGTAAGAGGCGACCAGGGTTGCGTCAGGAAGGGCATCCGGCATAAAACCTATGCCAAATCGGTATGCGGATCATAACGGATGATCCGCTGTGGCGACCCCTAACGGGAGCAGCTGAAAGATGAACAACATTTGAAGTGACCTTTGAAATGCCATATGCCTCTTGGCCCTCTAATAGTGTCATGTGACACAACATGGTGACAAGTTTTACATCTAGGGCAATTACAAGGTTTTGTTCCCGATCGTTCTACTCCAACATCACTGGAAGGATAACAGGAATGAACCAAATTGTTCCTCAGACTTGTGTCTTTCTTGTACGCCACCAGAATAGGATTGTCACCAAGAAACTTACAAGCGATTTCATCGGTCAAGAGAAGATTCAAGTTCTCTCTGACAGATCTGACAACACGGCTTGTTGTAATGTTGTCGGTCATCTTCAATGGAATACGATGAAGGAAATTCTTTTACTTTTCAATCATTGCCTCTTGGTGAGAAACCCGTGAGGCCTTACATCTGGCTTCATGAATAGTGGTGATGGGGTGACCTCTATTTTTGAAAAAAATTATTGTGCCCAGATATGAAGTGTCGTCATTGCCGCAAATACTTCGTAAGCGAAGAAGCTGAGAATATGGTGTGGAATTTTTGCACGATGGCAGATAAGATGACTCGTACATTAAATATGAATGAGTGTCAGTCAGCTTATAGGAAACATCCTTGCAAAATTTCTCTGCTTCAAAAGAAATGCTGATGTCCAAAAAATCCACACAGGTGTCTCATACGACAAGTGTGCTGCAGGGATGGGTGATAACATAATTTAAGAAATCTTCCACCTCACCCTGAGAAGAATACATATATATATATATATATATATATATATATATATATATATATATATATATATATATATATATATATATATATATATATATATATATATATCAAGGTTTTTGCGGTTTGGATGATACATTGTAATTATTACCTTTTTAACTAAAAAGGCCTCCCTCATAAGGAGTGTCATGGGGAAAAATATTTTTTTTGCATACCATGTTAGGGCGAACACACAGAACATATCACAAGGCAGGAGACAAGAGGGTGGGAGATAGAAGCACAAACTAGTAGGGAACAAAGACGAGAGGAGATCTGTGGAAGTTAGAGGGAATGGGGTAGGGAACATGGGGTATACAAGATGGACACTACAGGGACTTTTAGGATGGGAAGCGGGAATTTGAAGGAGGTGGGTTTGGGGTGGATTAACGGGGGGTAGAAAAGATCGAGGATTTGGATGGGGGAAGATAAGAGGTGGTGGTGAACTGCTAAGTTGAAGCCTGGAGGGAAGAAAGGGATTGTACAGAGTGCGGGAGTTTATTCCAAAGGCGGGAAAAAAGAGGAATTAATCAAGTGATTCTTGATTTTGGCAGTTACACCAGAATGGGGTTCTTGGTGGACCTTGAGCACCCTGCGGAAATGTGGGGGGGGGGGCAGATCACAGACAGAGTGGGTGGGGTTTCGAGGCCAGAAAGGAGGCGGGAGAAGACAGACGGACCACCGATCTGCCTGCGGTGAGAGACCCAAAGAATCAGCTTCATAGTGGGAGATACCAATGATCCTGAAAGCCTTGGTTTCCTCAGTGTGAAGTCGAGCTGGGTGTAACCCAAAGTGGTGAGCGGTACTCCATCAGACGGCGGATGAAAGCTTTGTAAGTGGTCAGGAGCTCAGGTGTGCCAAGGAAGAACTTTGCACGATGGAGGATGCCCAGTCGGCGACTGGCTTTGGAGACCAGCTTGGAAATGTAGCTTTCCCAGGAAAGATCATGGCAGATAGTGAGGTCCAAATGGTTGAATGAAAGGACTTCTTCAAGGGGATTGTTAAGAAAGTAGATGGGGGGGGGGTTCCAGATGGCCCTTTTGGAGAGACATGGTAAGGGTGTGAGATTTATCAGGGTTGAAAGACATGTTCCAAGTGTTGGGCCGTTTTGTGATTTTATCCAGGTCAACAAAGAGTGAAGAGGGTGCTGCCTGCCAATCAGAGGGATGAGAAATGGTGGAGGGTGGAGTCATCAGAAAAGAGATAAAGAGGGTTTTCCAGAGAGTCGGAGGATCATTGATGAAAACCAGAAAAAACACAGGGCTAAGAACACAACCTTGAGGAACTCCAGCGTGACAGACCTAATCCTATTGAAGAGTGGTCCAGTTGTATGACCATGCATCTTGACCCTTCAGGATTAGGATGTGTGTGTTTGACCATTTACTTCGGGCTGAGGGGATTGTGTATACTCGTGGGACAGTCTTATTGGACTGTGTACTTTGGCCATGGGGTCAAGGTCTACGTCACAAGCCGTTTAAATGTTTTAACTTTTTTTAAACCTTTATTTATATAAAAAGGCATACCTCATCAAGCGATGTGCAACAAGCCTGAAACGCGTGTTTGTGGATGTCCCCGCTCTGGGGTGGACGAGTTGATATCATTTTTAATTTGATTCTCTTCCTGATCAGTAATGGCTGCAGTACAATCCTACTGGGATGTAGGGGGCTGTTTGTCCGCTAAGCTCATGCTTCGTCGGCAGAGCCAGAAGAGCCTTTTTAAAATTCATATATATTTTATTCCTGGTGTTCCGTCTCAGAATTCTCTGTAAATATGTCAAACACTTGCTTGCCATAAAAGCATCATAACACTCATTCACTCTGTTAATTGTTTCAGTGGAGTGCTTATTCTCCCTCGTCCTCTTCCTCTTCCTATTTATTTTCTCCCTTTCTGAAGCTCAAATTAATTTCCTCCCTATCAATCTTGTTGTGAATGGCACACCTTGCAGCATTGTCATCGCACCTAAAGTTCTCTTGCCATGTCATCACAGACATGTCCCATTGTTGCATCCCTGCAGGTTTGAACATCTGCATTGAGCTGGTGTGTGAACGAACCCCTCCGTTGGTTCTTCTTTGCTCTGTTTCTCTGTGGTCTATTTTGCTCTCCATTGGCTACTGACACTGACAGCTTGATCCGATTAAGAGCAAACTGTAGGCATGGAAACATTCAATCAGAAAATATCTTCAACTCGTATTATCTTATCCATGGGTTTCTCAAAATTCCAGCATTGTTCATCATATCTGATGGTTATATTTGATATTACATGCTGTTTTCAAATGCTTCGGAGGCTTTGAAAAGGGAAAAGGATGCTTGATGAGGGCAGTGAAAATATATAATTTAATTTATTGAATTACTTTTGATCACTTGTGTTACATACAACATGTTATGCCACTTAAGACCCTGCTCCTAAGATTGAATTAGTCCATTTATTTGGTATGATCACGTGCTTGATGGGACTTGACGTGCTCAACAGAAAGCTCAGATTGATCTTAAGAGATATTAAATTATCCGTTCAATAAAGTCACATGTAAATTCATTGCACAGATTTGAATGAAGTTGATATAGTTATGTTTGAATCCTGAATATATATATATATATATATATATATATATATATATATATATATATATATATATATATATATATATATATATATATATATATATATATATATATATATTTTTCCAAACGATCGCTTTTTGAGCATGGAGGTTGGTTGTACTGATATAATTTTTCAAGTATCTCACCCAGTACTTTCAGAGTTCAAGTGCAATATCCTAGAAGGACTAAATTAATAAGATTGATTCAATAATTGCATCTCACCTTTCTTGTCTCACCTGGGTTCGAATCTCCTGACCCAGCTATAAACTGTCACCCTGGTGTTTCACAAGTTGGATGAGGCATCAGTGTGCTAACTATCCATTGGATGGAAGTTAACTCGTTTACTCTTCAGGGCGGGTCCTCCGGCTTATCGCCGGCATCCTGTACAAATTACAAATTCCTGCCACAGTCAAATGTCAGGCCTCTCTAGCCGGTTCATGAAACACTTGCGTCAAAAACGAGCCGACAAAAAGATCTGAATAATTGGGGACAATAAAAGCAGGAGTGGAGTTAAAGAATTGCTTCACGTGTTTGGCCACCCAGGGTAATTAATCAACAGACCCAGGGTCGAACAGCAGAACATGGGTGCAACATGCCCTGACTCTGTTCATTGTGATCTGGACATGTAAGAATCCAAGAGCCATTAAGTATTTAAGGAGTGTTGTTTTGAATATCAGCTGAATGGACCATGGGTCACTTTTCTATAGTTATTTTTAATGCTCCCATGCTTTCTGCTTGGTATTTGTGATAAGTGATGTGTCATTGTTGTTAATTTTTGTACATGTTCAAGGGTACACCGATGCAGCTTTGTTTGCATTGGACTTTTCAGTCCCTTTAGTTTTACCTGCAATATCTCAGGCTTCTCGTGGAGCTTGCACAATATAACACATGCAGAATAAGGGCATCATGAGACGTTAATGCACCTTTAAATGAATTACTACGACAGTTAGGAGACAATGGTCAAATCAACACAGTCCATGTGATTTCAACCTGAAGTCTCAACATCAAGTGTCACATACTCAGATGCTAGCACCAACCAGGTGTTCCTTTTTTCCTGGAATATCTAAAGCACACTGTAAAACAAATTCAACAAGTAAAAAAGACATAAAATGTTATAGCCCCTGTTGTTTTAGTAATTTTGCTGCATGGAGTTAAAGGGCTAGCCCATATTTATGAACAACAAAAATGGTCGCCAGTTTACCAGTCGGCCATCTTTGATCAGATCGCAAAATAAAGTAAGGTGGACATGTATGCCATCATCTACTGTGCTTGTGCTAAGTTTGAACAAAATGGGACCATGCATATCTGATAAATGGTTGGGGACACATTTAAGTAAAGATAATATGCTACCGGTCGGCCATCTTGTATCTGATCTCAAAAAAAAAATGATGTGCATATGTAAGCCATCATTTGTTATGTGTGTGCCACGTTTGAACAACATCGGTAAATGCTTGTCAGAGAAATGATATTGAGGACGTGTTCAACATCGGGTTTTTGACAACTAAAATGGCTGCTCGTCTACCAGTCAGCCAACTTTGATCAGATCGCAAAATAAAGTTAGATGCAAGTGTATGCCATTGTGTACTGTGCTTGCGCCAAGCTTGATAAAAATTGGACCATGTATGTTGAAGAAATGGTTTGGGGACACGTTTAAGTAACAAAATGGCTACCAGTCTGCCATTGTGGATCTGATCTCAAAAAAAACAAAACGACGTACATATGCAAGCCATCATTTGTTTTGTGTGTGCCAAGTTTGAACAACATCGGTAAATGCTTGTCCGAGAAATGGTTGATGACATTTTCAACATTAGGTTTTTTTTTACAGCTAAAATGGCCGTCCGTTAGCTATCTTAGATCTGATCTAAAAAAAAAAATGATGCTTATGTGAGCTATCATTTATTTTGTGTGTGCCAAGTTTGAACAACATCGGTAAATACTTGTTTGAGAAATGGTTGAGGACGTGTTCAACATCAGGTTTTTAAAAACTAAAATGGCCACCAATCGGCCATCTTGGATCTTATCTCAGAAAAAAACATGTGCATATGTAGACCATCCTGTCTTGTCTTTGTGCCAAGTATGAATAAAATCGGTCCATACATGTCTGAGATATGGTTGTGGACGCGCATGCACAGATGCACACGGAAATCGAGACTTAATACAGAAACCCCCGTTTCGGACTAAGTCCATGGGAGCTAATAAAATAGGACCCCTGGACCCTGGCCTAATGTTGGAACCAAACTTGGGTGGCATTCTGACTGGTAGGTCTGGAGAAGAAGATTTTTGAAGGTATTTACTAAGTCAGCCATTTTGATCGACTTCAAGTCATGTGACTGGAACCAGCTTTGCAATCCCCATTATCAGTCAGGAGCGGTGCAAATGCAGTGCACCTTGCTGCCAAATTTCAGCCACATTGGCCAGTGGTTTGGCAAGAAAAGTCGAAATAGGAGACAGATTTATGGAAGGACGGACGGACAGACAGACTAGACGAACAGTACATGATGACAATACCTTATCTGGAATTCCAATTCCAGATCTGCTAACTTAATAGTTCATAGAGCACCTTACCCCATGCTCTCTTTAGAAACAAGGACATTGGCAGGGTCTCCAAATGGAAATTTTATTGGCTGTGATGATGTAAAAGCCATAATATTGTTGCGGCTTCGGGGTCAAGGGGGTACTACGAGGGAGAGGATGTCCCTAGTTTATCCCCAGACTCACCAGGAGTTGAGGCCATCGCACACAAATACGTTTGTGTCGCGGCGGGTTGCTAATCGACCACGAATGCCGATAATTTAACCACGTGACTCGGTGTCCTCTGTCTGACTACAGTTTAACTGGGCACATGCGGTCACCATATCAGGGAATCGCTCCCTCAATGCGTACTTGCGTTACTTACCATAGCAAGTGCAGCTGAGCCGAGCTGCCAAGTACGCACCGGCTAATAAGCAAATTTTTGGGGTATAACTTCCCGGCTATGCTAATATACGGACCATGCTTGACCAACAGAGGAAAAGACAAAAAGGATCTGGGTACTTTTATACGGAGCAAATTTATTTTAACAAGGCGAGGAAAATAATGTGGCACAGTAATGGGTTTACTTGCAAAGACGTACAGCAGGTGAGAGCAAGGAATTGGTGGGTGTGACAAAATAAATGGCAAATATTCACAAAAGAAGACGCAGTGCAGAGTTTCCCGATAAACTTATAGTCATAACTTAAGCTATACATGACAGGTGCCATCACACGCACACACGCACACACCCAAGGAAAATTTGAGGGAGCCCACAAAGAAAGACAGTTAAAGTGTAGTGACCACTTGGTACCTGGCATGGTCGGCGAACCGGTGCAACCCAATCGTTTTGGGAGGAAAACTGAGGGTGTCTATGGTGTGGGAGTGAGAGGTGCAAATGCAGTGCAGCATGTCTTGCAGCATGGTGTGAGAGGTGTGAATCAGTAATGCTTTCTTAGTTCGTGCATCTTCCGTGGATGAGACATCGATGGGAGAGAAAGATGCATGAGAGAAGGACTTTTACAGAGATGTGTGAGGATCTGTAAATGTGAATATTGGCTGAGCGTCGATGAACCGGGGCTGGTCCCAGCCCATCTTAGCAATAGCTTGCTCCATCCCGCTGTCCTCGCTTCCCTCTCCGCTCGGTTTCACTGGTTCGTGACAAAATTCTGCTGGACAGAGGAGAGATCTTGGATGACCACCTCGTGGAGCCGTGATGAGACAAAGACAGAGACAGACATAGCGAGCTGAGTTGCTCCTTTTATGGAACCTGAGCAAGGGCGGAGCTCAGAATCACATCAAATGGTTTGGTGGGCATTTCCGAGCTCCCCCATCAGCGCATAGCAGTCGCCCCAAGCCGTAGCCACGCCTCGCCAGCCTTTGGAATCTAAAATGGCTCCAGTCACCCTTGAACTTGGCCATGCGTCAGAATTCCATAATTAACATTGGACGAGAGTCTTCGAGAGCGCACTCTGGCCCCGATCATGCTCTGGACTCAATTTGAGCATGGCTATTTGGAGAAACCCCAGAGCTATCCGTACAACTTCAAATGAACCACAGCGCACGCTTGCGCATTGATTTACATGCCGAAACACCCGATTCTCATTGTCCTCATTCCTTTGGCATCCTCTGAGACTGTGGTGAGTGTCCAAGAGGTTGATGGCAGTTGTGGTGGTTATAGGGAGGTGAGGGAAGCGTCGTCATGTTTGTGTTGAAGATATTGGGGTAGGTGGTGGTAGGTTGTTATGGAGGAGGTTTTTAGAAGACCTTTGTAGTGGATATGGTGAGTGTGTATATTATATGCAGTACACGTTATTCTGTTGTCTACGAATGTTCTAGTAATTTAGATGAACATACACTTGATATTTGGCCTGGTTGTGACTTCTGTACAAATTACACAATCAATCTCGGATTAATAAATAAATGTTTCTTCTTCATCTTTTCATCTCATAAAAGCCTTCCACATGAGCCTCAACCCATCCTCCAGGTTATCTACATTGGACCACCTTGATGTGGACGTTTTCTCTCACGAAGGTACGGCTTTCTTG
Source organism: Eptatretus burgeri (assembly GCF_056783735.1). Classification (NCBI taxonomy): domain Eukaryota; kingdom Metazoa; phylum Chordata; class Myxini; order Myxiniformes; family Myxinidae; genus Eptatretus; species Eptatretus burgeri. Next base: position 5,974,178 of record NC_140961.1, on the reverse strand, counting down.
ATGAATTTAATTGGATTAGTCACACACACCTTCTGTGAATGTATGCCCATTTGCACTTGTGCACACTCCTTGGCCAAATCATACAGCAATACCACTTTTATCAAGCAGTGAGCTTGTTTGTAGTTTACCTACAAAACCATGGACTGTTAATCAGTCCACATAGGTGTGAGAAGAGACGCAGTGGTCCACTGTGCCTCCTTTTGACCTTTAAACTCTCCTTAACTGAATGTGCTTCAAATTTTCTGAGCAAGCATGGCTAACACTAAGACCATGGGGCTAATGGCACATCCTTACAACTGTAAAATTTCATGGCCTGTCCCTGATACCTTCAAATGCTTTACAGACTCTGGATTTCAGGTCACATTTGACACTTTGTTTCAATATTTCCTCAAGCTCGGCCTCTTCTCTTCACCCCACCACTCCTACCAACCCCTTCCTCCCCACCACCTACTCAATCATTCAAATGAACTCTCACAATGAACTGTCTCCTTACGTTATTTTGAAATTTATCTAACTCTATCATCAAACTCGTCTAATCGTATTTTATACTTTCCAAGATCAACGTTGAGGAGTTCAAGGTATCCAAAGCAAGTGCGTTTATGACCGAAGAGACTCAAAAGATACTGTAGTCAAAGACACCCAACCTGATATCAGATCTGGAAGGAAGTGGACATCTGAAGAAGCAGTGGAGGAGGCAGAATCGAGACTGTAGCAGAAAGAGATTGTTTGAGCTACCCAAATTGGGCACCAAGGTGTGGGATGGTCAAGCCATAAGTGGTGGTCATCTGACAATGACAGAGAAAGGCGAGAGCTAGTTTCTCAGGAAATTTGAGAAATTGAGGAAGAAAAGAGACTCGCAATAGCAGTGGGTCAGGTCAAGCAGAGTGCGTGGACAAAATGGGAATGTATGGAACAGCAGAATGTATCATGGAATGAGCTGTGGAAGAAGGAACCACTCAGAATTTCATTTCCCTGGAGATCTATTTATGATTTGCTCCCCACACCAGCCAACCTAAGTGTTTGGTATGATAACAAGTCAGACTGCTGTCATGCATGTGGTGGAAATTCAGTCGCCGACTCGGCATCCTCCATCGTGCAAAGTCCTTCCTTGGCACACCTAGGCTCCTGACCACATACAAAGCTTTCGTTCACAGCCTGATGGAGAACTGCTCCCCCACTGGGCTCTTGCTCCTGCCTCTCACCTTTATTGATTTCATGCTGTGGAAAACAAATAAAAGCATTTAGGATCATTTGTATCTCCCACGATGAGGCTGAGTCTTTGGGTCTCTCACTCTCTCACGACAAGCAGGTTGATGGTCTTTCTGTCTTCTACCGTCTCCTCTCTGGCCTCACCCCCCCCGCTCTGTCTGAGATATGCCCCCTCCCGCCCCGCCCCCATATTTCCACAGGGCGCTCAATGTCCGCCAGCAACTCACTTCTGGTAAAACTACCAAAATCACGAATCGCTGCTCACATTCACCCTTTCATTCCTCTTTTTCCCTGTCTTTGGAACAAACTCCTGTACTCTCTTCAATCCCAGGTCTTCAAAATAGCTGTTCACCACCATCTCTTATCTTCCCTCATCCAAAACCACAATCTTTTCTGCCCCCGCTAATCCACTCCAAACCCACCTCCTTCAAATTCCCTGCTTTCCTTCCTGAAAGTCCCTGTCGTGTAAGGACCTGAAAGTCCCTGCAGTGTCCATCTTGTTTACCCTGTGTACCTCACCCCATCCCTCTCCCTTCCACCGATCTCATGTCTCTGTTCCACACTGTTTTCCCTTCCTTCTCCTGCCCCCTTGTCTCCTGCTCCCCTTGTTGTACGTTTTGTGTGTGAGCTATCATATGAGCCTTGACAATGTATACAAAAAGGGGACCTTACAACACATCCTTAGCTTATGCCCATCTAATCTATCCAGTGGCATGTACACCTGGTGATATAACTTACTCCAAGTGATAGTTGATGCATTTGAACAGATGGTGATGAAGTCACTGCTTTCCGGGCACCAACAGGCCCCAGGCAGTTGATCACCTTTATCAAAGAGGGTTTTGTGTTTCGTAGCTATGGCAGCATTTCGTCAAGAAGCAGCATTCTCTCCAGCACAAATGATTGGAAGGCATCAGCAGATCTCAAAGGAGAAGGAATCTTTCCAGCTGAAATAGCAGTTACAAGTCTCAGGCCAGACATTGCCATTTGGTCAGCTTCTGAAGGGCAAGTTATTTTCGGAGAGTTGACTGTACCCTGGGAGGACAACATCCAGGAAGCCCATGACCGGAAATATTCCAAGTATGCTGAACTGAGGTCAGACTGCGAGGACAGAGGATGGAAAGCAGCATGTTACCCATTTGAAGTGGGCTGTCGAGGCTTCAGAGCAACATCACTCCAAAAGTGGCTGCATGATTTAGGTTTCACCAGAAGTGAAGTGAGAATGCTTTGCAGGAGCATACAAGAAGCAGCTAAATCAGGCTCATCATGGATATGATCTAAATACGTCCAGAAGAACAGGTAGACGACAGCTTCTGAACCAAATTTAAAGTATCATTCAAAGAGCAGGAAGACAGAAGGCACACCGAGGCAAGGACCATTTAATGTGTAATCCATGCCCACTAGTGGGAGGTAGCGTGAATGCGCTGCCGGCACACCACCCTGAGGGAGTACTGAGTCTTCAAAGGGCTGAAACTTCCACTGACGGGTGATGCTCAGCTGATTATCCTGCCGACCACCTTTTGTGTATTGAATATATGTATATATATATATATATATATATATATATATATATACACACCCACACACACACACACACACACACACACACACACACACACACACACACACACACACACACACACACACACACACACACACACACACACACACACACACACACACACACACACACACACACACACACACACACACACATACTTTAATATCCCCATTTACAAACTTTCAATCTTACGAACAAAAGTTTTTGACACCAAGAATTCGATTTACGACCTTCAATCGCCAATATTATGAACTTTTGCTCAACTTCAGTCAACCAAGTTTTCAACTTTTCTTTCAAGTCTTTTCTTTCAAGCTTCTGGGTCTCACTATCTGCCATGACCTTTCCTGGGAAAGTCACATTTCCAACCTTGCCTCAAAAGCCAGTCGCCGACTGGGAATCCTCCGTCGTGCAAAGTCCTTCCTCGGCCCTCTTGAGCTCCTGACTACTTACAAAGCTTTTGTCCGTAGCCTGATGGAGTACTGCTCTCCCCTCTGGGCTGGTGCTCCTGCCTCCCACCTTTCTCGACTTCACGCTGTCGAAACCAGGGCTTTTAAGATCATTGGCATCTCCCGCAATGAAGCTGAGTCTTTGGGCCTCTCGCTCAATCACCGCAGGTTGGTCGGTGGTCTTTCTGTCTTCTACCGACTCCTCTCCAGCCTTGCCCCCCTGCTCTCTCTGCGATTTGTCCCAACCACATTTCCACAGGGCGCTCAAGGTCCGCCAACAACCCCCTTCTGGTAAAACTACCAAAATCACGAATCACTGCTCATCTTCACTCTTTCATTCCTCTTTTTTCCCGCCTTTGGAATAAACTTCCTCACTCTATTCTTTCCCATTCTTCCCTCCAGGCTTTCAAAACAGCTGTTCACCACCACCTCTTATCTTCCCCCATCCAAATCCTCGATCTTTTCTACCCCCGATAATCCAGCCAAGCCCACTTCCTTCAATTCTCCTGCTTTCCTTCCTGAAAGTCCCTGTAATGTCCATCTTCTCCTCGCCATGTTCCCCGTCCCATCCCCATCCCTCTCCCTTCCACAGTTCACCTGTGTCTGTTCCCCAATGTTTTGTCCCTTCCACTCCCACCCCTCTTGTCTCATGCCTCCTTGCTGTGAGTTGTGTGTTAGCTCTCATACGAGCCTCGACCAAGGTATACAAAAAAAAAAAAAAAAAAAAAAAAAAAAAAAAACTCCAAATTCAAAACACGACGTCATGGTCTTTTGATCAAAAATTTTGATTGTGTAATTTAAAATAAACATGCATCTCGCAACAAAACGGTACAGCAGCACTTGCTTACATCCAGGATGATGATTTCAGAGCGTCACTTCCCTCATTCTCGCCTTTGCTGCTGCATCATCACGTTTGTGCTGAAGTGCAGTGTTAAAGTGCATTTTATTTGCTCAAACTTTATTGTGCATTACATTACATTACATTACTCCACTGTATTCATCCATAACTATGACTCATAAAAAGAAGTTAAGTGCTCAAGGAAGTGATATAAGCGGAATGAAAGATAGGAAAGTGGTATCGTTAGAAAGTAAACTAGAAATTCCAAAAAATTCATGTGATATTTGCTTTGTGAATACATTGGTGATTATTAGGGTGGTCCAAAAACAGCAAAATAAAAAAATTCAGATGTTGTCTCCACAAGCCTTAAACTATTCCACTATGATTCAGTAACGGGCATACAAACTTTTAAGTTGATCGAAGGTGATTTAGAGGTCGCTCCATATGACGACTTTTAGTTTCATGAGTTGGTTAAATTAGGGTATGGTCAGGTACGATTACGGGAACTTCCGGATGTCCGAGGTGGAAATGGAGTGCGTTTTCGAACTCTATGGGGTCGATTTACTCTAATAAATGACTGCACCGACATTGAATTCACTACCATTTCGAAAATATGACCTAAAACAAGATTTATCATTCCTGGAGTTGTCACTAATCCTACTCATTTTGATATTTTCCAATTTATAATTAATTTGTTGTCCGTCTTAACATTTACTTGAGTAAATTGACCCCACTGAGTTCGAAAATGCAGTCCTTTTTCACCTAGAAAGTACAGAAGTACACCTAATCGTATCTGACCATACCCTAATTTTTCAATCGGTGGAATTACAAACTATTAGAATATTTCGTCTCATTTACCAAATACCACTATCATCTCCGCCTCTATTGCTGTCTCCACTCCCGCCTGAACTTATTTCTTGCCGGCCCAACATCCAGTGTTTTAGATTCAATGATTCACGAAAAATATGTTATTTATTTATTTAGTTATTATTGTATTAAATTAGGGTATGGTGAGATGCGAATCCGTACACTTCTGGACTTCCTAGGTGAAAATGGACTGCATTTTCGAACTCGGTGGGGTCAATTTACTCCAAGAAATGTTTAGACAGACAACAAATGAATTATAGATTAGAAAATATCGAAATGAGAAGGATTAGTTACTCCACTCCAGTAATGATAAATCTTGTTTTAGGTCATATTTTCGAAATGGTAGTGAATTCCATGTCGGTGCAGTCATTTCTTAGAGTAAATCGACCCCATAGAGTTCGAAAATGCACTCCATTTCCACCTGGGACATCCAGAAGTACCCGTAATCGTACCTGACCATACCCTAATTTATTCAAGTCATGAGACTAAAAGTCGTCATATGGAGCGACCTCTAAATCACCTCCGATCAAGCTAAAAAAAGATTATGCACGTTATTGGAACATATTGGAAGAATTTTAAGCTTGTGAAGCAACATTCTATTTTTTTCGACATTTTTGGACCACCCTAGTGATTACGGAACACAACAACAATGAAAAGAGCTTGGTACGTGCTCAATATGTGACGCCTTCCAGTGCAGTGAAATTCACCAAAACATGAAGCTCTGCAATGGAAAATATGGAGCAATTGCTCAGAGTTTCAATTGAAAGCCAAACTCGAAAAAAAATGTTCAAGTTAACCCGATGGTCATCATTAAGAAAAGGCCAAGAGCCTTTCGAAAGACTTATAGTGCAGTGATGGTAAAAGTTCCACGATGGACACTTTTGGTGCGAGTGAAAGGTGGTTTCCCCATTTTAAGAGGTACTACAGCTTGCATAGATTGAAAGTGACATTAGTGTTGTTTATTATTGTTATTATTATTATTATTATTATTATTGTTATTATTATTATTATTATTATCATGATTGTATATTTTTTTTAATATTTTCTCCATTATTATTTTTTTTGGGGGGGGAACATATCCCCCCACTAATCATTATATCTGTGGAAATATCACTCCCGATTTACGAGCTTTCGATTTAAGAACTAGTTTTCAGGAAAGCATGTTCTTCGTAAATCGAGATGTTAATATATTTATTTATTTATTTATATATCCATGCATGACATGGAGTTAGGACGTCCAAGAGGTATGCACACTCACCTGTAAGCTGCTTACCTGGGCTCCAATCCCGACCCAGCTGTAAACTGTCATCCCAGTGTTTCGCAGGTGGGGTGATTCATCAATGCGTGTGCCGTCCCTCAGATTGGCGTTAAAGTGGGCATCATGTTTGCTGGCATTATTTGACGGACGTAAAAGATCCCATATTGTCCTTTGCAAAGAGTCGGCGGGCTATTGCTGGCACCATGAAGAAATTACAAATCCCTGCCCCAACTACTTTGTCAAACGTCAGGCCTGGCTCGTCGGTTTGTGAAAGACTTGGGCTAAAGCTTTCCCCAGCCAACCCCACAAGAATGTGGGAATAATTATTGTGGCTGTTGGAGGAGAAGAAGAAGAAGAAGAAGAAGAAGAAGAAGAAGTCATATTGATCAGCTTGGTGGTAGTGATGGGAAAGCCTTTTTTCCGTTGCCTTCATGTCTGTGTTGTCGGTTCTCATAACTGCATCCAGTGGAAATTATGGAGTGGTTGTTTCTTAGCTCCAGAAGTGTTCAGAGCTTGTCATCGCCACCCGATGATCTTTCAAGAACCCGACGCTGCAACACCACCAGGACTATGGTGCAGATTCGGAATAACCGTCCCACATCTGATGCTCGTGAATTGCACAAACAGCTCTTCCTGCCCTTTCCAGTACCTGTGGTGTACAAGCCTTTATATTTGAACATGGTTTAAAGAAAACGTTAAAATATATTCTACCAGTTCATTGATCTTTAAGACCAGGTGTGAGTTGAAGGTAAATTGACCCTTCAGTCAAGCTGGATATATCCTCGGCTTGTGTTGCCTTATTCAAGTGTTTTATATGACAAACGTTTCACGAAACAACTTGACCTCCTTCAACACTATGACAGTCTACGACAGAGGCTAAATTTTCATTTAACTCATCACCCTGGTCATTATACTCCTTTCCCCTGAATTGTATGATTTATACCTGCACAAGGTGAAGGTATAATACTTCGCAACAATTACCCACATCATTTGCTGCCCTAAAACTTTTCAATTTCTGGAAGCATCCACCGTTCATTGAGGAGACCTCTCACCACTCGGATTTAATTTGACATGATTGTAAAACTTCTGCCTTCCATTCAGCATCCAACCATCCATCCATCCATCGGGACCATACTCTGTGTAGAGCGTTGGTGCTGCCGAAGCAGTCTCCTTGGCTATTGGACACAATCCTGGACAGGTCACCACTCCGACACAGGATACCAGCAAGCCGGCACTCATTTTGCAGACCTCGGAAGGATGACAGGCAGAGTCAACCCCACCTGGTATGAATTCAACAGCCAAATGGGATTTGTATTCAGGATCCACGGATTCCAAGCCCACCACCCGAACCATTAAGCCAATACCAGGCATATTCAGCATCCAATTGTGTTAATATCGAACCATTAATAGTTCATTGGTTCTTTGGCTCAATTCATGCTTATGTCTTCTGCATTTGGTGTCGCATTCAGAAATTCTGTCATTGTTGCTTCAACATTGCTCAAAGTTTGTCTTGAAATTACTTTCCAATTGAATTGCGATGTCACAAAGTAAAATTATTTCATCTCAATTTATGTTTCTGCAAGTAATTTGAGGGTTGGCAGGATAACCTGGTGGTTCACCTGTTCACATTCACCTGTGAGCTGTCTTGCCTGGGTTTGAATGTCGACCCAGCTATAAACTGCCATGCCGGTGTTTGCATGCAGGCCATGCATCGATGTGCATGCCGTCCATTGGGAAGACGTAAAACTTGGCTTCCTATCACGAGAATAAGTTGGTGGACGTTAAATATCCCATGGTGTCCTTCGCAACGAATAGTTGAGCTATCTCCAGCACCTTCAACAAATTACAAATCCCTAGCCTGACCGACTTGGTGGAAAGGCAGCAGCAAACAAGGCAGCAAAACCCTCGTCCAAGGGCTGCTTTAGCAGCACCTACCCTCTGCAGAGAGTACGGTATATATACATTCGATTGATCAAAATAATTTGATTCCACACATTGTCCCTGTGCTTCATGCTGATGAACAAAAAGAAAACTGTTTTTGTTGTTTTCACAGTCTACGAGGAAATGTAGTCCATTTTCCTCCGCTTCCCCCCTCCCCCCCCACCTCGAACCCTCTACCCAACCCTTATCCCACACATTGAAATTTTTCCTTCAAGGAAATTTCAATTATTTCCAACACCTTTACTTTCACCTAAGTCCCAGCAGGACCCTTCAACATTGCAAAAGTCCTTTATTAATCCAACTGATGTGCCTGTCATCAGGGAAAAGAATATTAAAACAAAATGTTCCCAATTATCTTCACAGTAATTGGCTTACATTTGGGAACAAATTATCGTCCTACTTGCAACGCAATGTAGCTCCATCGCGTTGAATTCATAATTTAGCTTTATTGATTCTCCAGCTGAAATGCAATTTACCACTAAATGCACTTCAAGAATCTTGTAGTTAAGTGTGAGTTAACCCTAAAGTTTAGCTCTATTCACGAAAAGCACTGATGAATCCAGATGCGCCATTTGTCCTGTTGGAGTGCGGAATACCAACAAGCTCCATCAACTCAAGATGGCTGCCTTTAGCTGCTGACATCATGGATGGTCAATTGGTCATCCCATCATCAATCATGTTTGATGTCGCATGCCGGCAAAGTTTTATTTTATTTTGACATTGAATGCCATTTCATCAGATTCCAAGAATGAAACACTGTCAAACCCACACTCGGTGAATGAAGCAATCATTGAGAGGTCTTGCATTGCTCATCTCGAGCCGACACTGGAAAGGATCTACCGTCGATACGCAAAGTATTAAAATGGACTAACTGATATATTGCCGATGGAAGCAACATGAGTTGGCTTTGATTCCTGAAAATGGTAAATGATATTTGCTACCTGATATCCTCCAGGCCAGGGGCTGATGGGTGTTGAGGTTTGTTTGAGTGAGAATTATACCAACAATACCACCACTTCCAGCAGTTGTCCTAAAGAAGTTTGTTTTCATGATAGATTTCCTGCACAGTTGCTTGGCCATTTTGTTCATGCACGAATGCTTCTTTCTGTTGAAACAAAGTAATCAGATCTGTCCATGGATCCAGAATCCAAAACTCCATTGTGTTAAATTGTAATTGACCAGACATGGCAGCATAATTGTGAAATTCTTTGCTCCGAGTCTCGAAGGTCATCAGTTTGATTCCCATGTTGGCCAAGTCATACCAATGGTATGGGTTGCTTGCTTGCTGGATGTTCAGCACTTAGAGGACAAAGCACGAACAAACCCCATTTGGTGACATCCCATAGGGAGAAGGAAATTCCTCTTTAATTTTCCTGCTGAGCGAGTAGAGTAAAGTGATGTCATAAAATATGGCATCGGTCCTAAACAATATGCCTGGTGTTGGCTTAATTGTTCGGGTGGTGGGCTTGGGATCTGAGGATCCAGAGTTCAAATCCCATTTGGCTGTTGAATTTATACCAGTTGGGGTCGACTCTGCTTGTCATTCCTTCCGAGGTCGAAAAAATGAGTACCAACTTGCTGGTATCCTGTGTCGGAGTGGTGACCCAACCAGGATTGAACCCATTAGCCAAGGAGACTGCTTAGGCAGCACCAACGCTCTGCACAGAGGATGGTCCTGAGGGAGTGAATGGATGGTCCTAAACAGTGTGCTCTGAGAAGTGACATCACTTCCTCTGAGAGTCTGGCTTGAAATTTAAGTCATGAAAAGGTGTTGCAGACCACTAAATATGAAGGTTTGCTGCACTTTGCACATTTTTTAAAATTATAAAATGTATTGATTATTCCACTTTTTATGTCTCCGCCGATGAAGTTACTGGAGGCATTATGTTTTCCGTTTGTCCGTATGTCTGTCCGTGCTAATTTTCTGTTTTGTCTGCAACCGCTTATCTGATTGACATGAATTTTCACCATATGTACGACTACTCATGTAGAACGTTGTAATGATAATTATGACTTCATAGGTCACATGGTGTGGCAGCCATGTTGGAAAAAAAGAAAAATTTTGGACCTCTGTATCTCCGAAAGTGCTCCATGGAAAAAATAAAATTAAACTTGGCACCTGTGAAGTATGGAGAATAAGTGTTTTTTTTTTAATGATGTCATAGGTGGCTTCATTACGACGTCAAAATTATGACGAATGCTTTACCCGATCAGTATGAAAAATTTTGAGGGTCATCTCGGGATAAATTGGATGGGGGGAAAATTTTTTTTTTATGTCATCGGTCACGTGGTTCAGCAGCCATATTGCTTTTAGCTTCAAACTTCAAAAACCTTCAAAAATCTTCTTTTCTGAAATGGTTGAACAGATCGAGGCAAAACTTTAAAGGTGTGATCGCATATCTATGTGGTCACATGGTTTGGCAGTTTTGATGTCATACGTCACATGGTTTGGCAGCTATGAGTATTTGAAGAATAAACTTTTAAAAATCTTCTCCAGAATGGCTTGGCAGATCGAGGGGAAACTTCACCCACATGTTCCCCAAGCCTTGGGGATATCAGGGTGTTCATGAATAATAGGTCACATTGTCTGGCAGCCATATTGGATTGAGCGGAAAACTTTACAAAATCTATCTCTTGAATGCCTTGATCAGTCGACATGAAACGTCACAATGATGATCGAGTTATGATGGGGAATACATGTTTTAAATTTCAACCTGATCGGATGCATGGTCTCGCAGCCAGAATTATTCAATATTTTGAATCTAGGTTCAGGGATTTAAATCAAACTTGGTATAAATATGTATAATGATGTAATAATATTGGCGGAAGCATATCTGGTGATATTGTGACGTCAGTGTGCCCTTCTAGTTACCCTTGGCAGAGGAGAGGGTATTGCATTTGGGTCAGTTTGTTTGTCTGTTTGCTTGTCCGTACAGAACTTGAGTGTTTTTCTCTGCAACTGCTTGTTGGATTGACACAAAAAAATTTCCCCATAGGAGTGACTACTGATGTCGAATGTTTTAAGTTGATAAGTAAAAGAAAAAATACTGATCAACATGGTTGATAAGTAAGAAAATGAAGTATTAAAAGTAATTGATCAATGAAACTGAAACTCGTTAAGTTTTAGCATTTGATTTTTCAAATGAAGCCTGGTGTTGGCTTCATGGTTCGGGTGGCTGGCTTAAGATCTGAGGGTCTTGAGTTGAAGCCCCTGTCAGGCCATTGAATTAAAACCAGGTAATGTTGACTCAGCCTGTCATCCTTCTGAGGTCAGCAAAATGAGTGCCAGCTTGCTGGTATCCTGTGTCGGAGTGATGACCCGTCCAGGATTGTGCCCAATAGGCCAGGAGACTGCTTTGGCAGCACGAACGCTCTGCACAGAGGATGGTCCCGATGGATGGATGGATGGATGGATGGATGGATTTTTCAAATGTTTCACCGAACGAAATATTACTCCCATCAAAGCTGTTGCTGACATGTAAATAGTTATTTGGAATATTGAGTGATCCATAGTACGTTACTAAAACCAAAACGGTGCGATATCAGACAAACACCCTCAGGAACGGACACGGCGAACATGGATAGACTCCACATTTAAGGTATACATTCAACTTATGGTTAAATTGAACATAAAATTGTTATGATCAAATTAGACAACTTGAAAAACTGTGTCTAAAGCAGTCTGAGCATGCGAATCGAGCCGATGGGCTCGACGATTGCACTGCAATTTCTCCACAAAATCTATGCATTCCTCACTTGTCGTGGTATAACGAGACAACTTTGTTCTAATTTACAATTGAAAAAAATTCTAAAGACCATTTCACTGCAGAGTTTCCTGAGATGTATATTATATTATATTGGATCTGAGAATTCGCAGTCTATATTAAAGTTGATCTGCATGCAGACTGGCACACAGACCAATGTCAATGCACACTAACCTCTTCCATTCTTTCAGCAATGGGTGAGGCTAACAAGACTAAACATTTAACAATGTAGAACCTTGCAGTGGTGCATAGATTACAGAAGATCTGACATCGAATGATCTATATCAAAGTAAATCTGTGTGCAGACTCTCACACTCACACAATCACTGACACAGACCAATTGTGATAATTTGTCTTGTCCTTTCGGGAACTGGCAATGCTTTTAATTAGACTGAATAATATTGCATATTCTTCAAACAACTGTTTTGTCATTCTAAGATGTTTTTTTCTAATGATGGTTATTTTGTGTTAGATTTATTTTTTGTTGCACAGTGACAAACTTCAAGGAAATTGAAACTCACTATTCCATGTCCTTCCGGAATAGAATGTTTAGTTCCATCACATTTCAAATGTATTCCTCATAAAGCAGGCGTCTCATCAGTGCATTAAATTATCTATGTTCGTATGCAAAAACGAAAAGCACGGTCCGTGAAGCCGTCAGTCCGTGAAGCCGTCAGTCCGTGAAGCCGTCAGTCCGTGAAGCCGTCAGTCCGTGAAGCCGTCAGTCCGGGAAGCCGTCAGTCCGGGAAGCCGTCAGTCCGGGAAGCCGTCAGTCCGTGAAGCCGTCAGTCCGTGAAGCCGTCAGTCCGTGAAGCCGTCAGTCCGTGAAGCCGTCAGTCCGTGAAGCCGTCAAGCCGTGAAGCCGTCAGTCCGTGAAGCCGTCAAGCCGTCAGTCCGTGAAGCCATCAGTCCGTGAAGCCGTGAAGCCATCAGTCCATGAAGCCTTGGAGCTGAAGCCGTGTGACTATATGTCTATTAATCACGTGCTCTTTGAACGTCGGTTGCTGACAACACTCATGTCTATTAATTACATACTATTGGAATGTATATTTCATGGTGAAGCTTTGTGACTATATATGTCTATTAATCATGTCATGTTTGAACATCAATTTCGACTACACATACTGGATGTCTATAAATTACGTACAATTGCAATGTACTTTTTGATGCTTTAGAGTGCTGAGACCCCTTCAACTCTTTAAGGCCCCAGAGACCCTGAGGATCCAAAAAGACCCAGATAACCCAAGAGGAACCAAAAGACCCCAAAAAACCTTTTAGGACCCAATAAGCCCCATTTTTCCTTGAAGACCCTTTTGACATTTTGACACCTTGAGATCCCTTCACCATTTAGACCTTTTATACCCTTTAGACCTTTACAACCCTTGAAGTCCCTTTGGTCCCCTTAGACCTCAACACCATTAAGACAGATTAGACAGCTTTGACCCTTGACCATTTGAGCTTGGTGTTGGCTTAGTGGTTTGGGTGGCTGGCTTGGGATACCAAGGTCCTGAGTTTGTGTGCTGTTTGCTGCTGAGTAAACACCAGGTGGGGTCGACTCAGCCTGTCATCCTTCTGAGGTTGGTGAAATGAGTACCAGTGTACTGGTCCTGGTGTGTGCCCCGGTTAGAATGGGTACACCGTATCCCTGGGTGTTGTAAGAGGCGACTAAAATGTTGACGTCAGGAAGGGCATCTGGCCATAAAACATTGCCTCAAAAGGGAACCATGATTGTCATGGGGTCTGCAAGGCCAACCCCTGCCATTGCAGGGAAAATAGCCTTTGTGTGTGTGTGTGTGTGTGTGTGTGTGTGTGTGTGTGTGTGTGTGTGTGTGTGTGTGTGTGTGTGTGTGTGTGTGTGTGTGTGTGTGTGTGTGTGTGTCTGTGTGTGTCTGTGTGTGTCTGTGTGTGTGTGTGTGTGTGTGTGTGTGTGAGACCCTTGACCATTTGGAGCTTTTTATATTACAAATCAGTATAATATCACCAATAATACAAATAAATTTGAACGAAAGAAATGTTTGTATTATAATTGGTGTAATTCATGACAACAAAGCAAATCTGTGACAACAATCTCTGTAATGACGTGTTGCGAGGCGAGCGTAGCGAGCCGATCCACGCAATAAATAAATAAATACTGGAAATGAAGTTGCACGTTAAGAAACGTTTCCTCATTCCTTTGGCTCGGTTTCACGACAAGTTTGCAAAGAATGTAAGGTTCTTCCAGGTTCAAGTTCCTCGCCCACATCCGAAAAGTGAAATCTCATTAACTGAGCAAAAGTTATTTCTGTAAGTAATTCTTGCTTTTCCCAACCAATGTAGTTGCTAGTCATTGACCCACTCCGGAAATAATTCTGTGGCCTATTGTGTGTCCCTCTCAAAAATGTGGCAGAGTGGAACTTTGATAGACCTTGTGCCATTTTACTTTTCAACATTGCTTCACTGTTTGCATGTCCACGTGCTTCCTCATAAGATGTCACCACATCAGCAGCACAGCATCATTCTTCCTCTGCAATAACTTCTTTCCAACCAAACTGCTGCCCATTTCTTTTGTGACACCAGCAAATGTAGCAATGTCTGCACTCATGTTCAGTGGAGTCATTCCATGGCTTTCCATTCATTCGTGATGGATGCCACGCTCAGCTGCTTGTCATTGTTTAGCATCGTTATCAAGGAGTGCATGCAACGCACCCACAATAGTTACACCTTTCAAAACGTATGATTAATTTTGGCTTTTGGTTCCTTACTTGCACATACTGTATCAAACTCTTACATTGCTGAAAACTCTGACTTATAAAATAAGTTCACCACAAATATATATGTATATATAATGAGTTAGTCGTTTGTTACATGTGACGCTGAGGAGGGCGCACATGGAATTTATGGACAGGATTGTCAGAGTAACATCAGATGTGTAAACACCTCTTGGTTATAGGGGGAACTGTTCATCGGGGCACCATTCGAGTGAATGTCTCGAGAGGGTGTTGAGACCTCCGGGGGACCGAGGTGGTTTATCTTGGGCACCTGGCATGGTGCACTGTGAGGACCACTAGAGGGAGGTGGTGCAGGTCACGCCTGGGTGGTGGCACCATTGAGGGCCAGAAAGGGCCTGAGGAGGTGATTGCATGGGTATGTGGCCTAGCAGCCTGTCTTTGAGGCTCTGGGACACCCAGTATGATGAGATCTGTCATGCTGGACTGGGCTATGGACCGTGGTCGAACCGTGTGGACTGGGTATCAATCATTACAGCACACCAGACAACCACCGGAGCATCTATGGAAAGCTAATAAGTGTTTTGGAAAGACCCGGAGAGCATCACATGACCTTCCACAGATGGTTTGCTGTGATTAATGGGCTCTCATTTTGGGAAAGAGAGCCATCGGCTTTGATTGGCTTGGGATACAGGGGAAGATTGTCTGCAGCAGGCGCTGCTGGTATGGAGACCCTTGGTGACCCAGGGAAAGACCAGGATTGCTCGAAGCCAGGAGTGCCTTTGTTGCTGCTGGGATTGAACGGACTTCCCATTGGTAATTTAATTTGTTGTACTAAATGTTCCTTTCCCCATTGTCACGACTTGACATGCTTTGCTTTTGGGGGGTCTGCAGATGAGTTTGGGAATTAGTATGGGTGACGGGCATGAGTCTCCATGAGAGCCAAGCATGTGGATCGGGTGGAAAGGGTTAAAATGTGATGTGTTGTGAATAAAGGATTGTGTTTTGTTTGGAGTTCCTAGTTTTGGACAGTGGGCACCACAGCCTGAAGCACCCCCAACCATTTTGCTTGTGCAGGACCTTCCCGCTGCCGAGTTGAGGGCCACACGTACAGTGTGCAACGATGAAGTCATGGCCATGATGGGAATGTAATGGTGGTGGTGGTTGTTGTCGTTGCTGTGAATGATTGAGTGTTCCATTCGGTCCCGTGTGACTTGCAATGTGCTATGGAGGGAAGGTTGCCCTTGAAATCCTTCCTCTTCTCCAATGGCTTGATTTCCAATCATCAATTTGGTTTCAGACCAGGTCACTCTACCCTGGATATGCTGCTTCTGCTCTCCCATCAATGGATGGAGGTCCTCAATGCCAGACAGGAAATCCGAGCCGTATCCCTGGACATATCACGTGCTTTTGACACAGTCTGGCACCCTGCCCTACTCACCAAACTCTCTTCCCATGGTATTCAAGGCCATCTCCACTCATGGCTCGCAGACTTCCTCTCCTGTCGCAGTCAACATGTGGCCCTAAATGGAGTTCTTTCATCCCCTCTTCCTGTGCAGGCTGGAGTTCCTCAAGGTAGCGTTCTGGGCCCTGTTCTTTTTCTGGCTTTCATCAATGATCTCTCGGACTCTCTGGAAAATCCTCTATTTCTCTTTGCCGATGACTCCACCCTCTGCCGTACCATCTGTCATCCCTCAGACCGGCAAGCAGCAGCTTCTTCGCTCACTGCAGATCTGGATAAAATCACAAACTGGTCCAACACGTGGAACATGTCTTTCAATCCAGACAAATCTCACACTCTCACTATGTCTCTTCGAAAGGACCGTTTAAACCCCCCCCCCCATCCACTTTCTCAACAATCCTCTGGAAGAAGTCTTTTCTTTCAAGCTTCTAGGTCTCACTATCTGCCATGACCTTTCCTGGGAAAGTCACATTTCCAACCTCGCCTCAAAAGCCAGTCGCCGACTGGGAATCCTCATTCGTGCTAAGTCCTTCCTCGGCCCTCTTGAGCTCCTGACCACTTACAAAGCTTTTGTCCGTAGCCTGATGGAGTACTGCTCTCCCCTCTGGGCTGGTGCTCCTGCCTCCCACCTTTCTCGGCTTCACGCTGTCGAAACCAGGGCTTTTAAGATCATCGGCATCTCCCGCAATGAAGCTGAGTCTTTGGGCCTCTCACTCAATCACCGCAGGTTGGTCGGTGGTCTTTCTGTCTTCTACCGACTCCTCTCCAGCCTTGACCCCCTGCTCTCTCTGCGATTTGTCCCCACCACATTTCCACAGGGTGCTCAAGGTCCGCCAACATCCCCCTTCTGGTAAAACTACCAAAATCAAAAATCACTGCTCATCTTCACTCTTTCATTCCTCTTTTTTCCGGCTTTGGAATAAACTTCCTCACTCTATTCTTTCCCATTCTTCCCTCCAGGCTTTCAAAACAGCTGTTCACCACCACCTCTTATCTTCCCCCATCCAAATCCTCGATCTTTTCTACCCCCGATAATCCACCCAAGCCCACTTCCTTCATTTCTCCTGCTTTCCTTCCTGAAAGTCCCTGAAATGTCCATCTTCTCTTCGCCATGTTCCCTGTCCCATCCCCATCCCTCTCCCTTCCACAGTTCACCTAATGTGTCTGTTCCCCACTGTTTTGTCCCTTCCACTCCCGCCCCTCTTGTCTCATGCCTCCTTGCTGTGAGTTGTGTGTTAGCTCTCATACGAGCCTCGACCAAGGTATACAAAAACAAAAAAAAAATTGGCGAGGCAGTTTTAAAATTGGGTATTTGGGCTTGGCTGACTGCTGCTGGAGCAGGTGTCATCCACTGGGGGATATGGTCAAGTAGATGGGTTTGAATTGCTCAAGGTACAGTACCTTCATAAAGTATTCACACCCCTTGACTTTCACATTTTGTTGTGTTACAGCCTGATTTTAAAATGGATTAATTTATAATTTTTTGTCACCGATCTCCACAAAATACCACATGACAAAGTTCTGTTCTTGTGTGTGGCAGCTTGGTTACTGGGTAGCTATCATTTCTTGGATGCGCGGCTGTGCCACCGATGCTGTGCCCCTCTACCAGTACACTGGTACTTATTTCACTGACCACGGAAGGATGACAGGCTGTCAACCCCACCTGGTGTTAATTCGGCAGCCAATGGGGCTCAAACTCAGGACTCGAGGATCCTAAGCCAGCCGCCCTCACCACGAAGCCAACACCAGTCTTCATGACAAAGTGAAAACTTTTTTTGCAAATTTTTACAAATTCATTAAAAATGAAAAGCTGAAATATTTTGCATCAATAAGTGTTAAACTCTCTGACTCAATACTTTGTAGAAGCTCCTTGAGCAGTGATTCCAGTTTCAAAAATTCTTGGGTATGTCTGTATGAGCTTTGCACATCTGGATTTGGGGATTTTCTCCCATTCTTCCTTGCAGATTTGCTCGAGTTCTGTCAAGTTGGATGGGGAGCGTCGGTGAACATCAATATTCAAGTCTTTCCACAGATTCTTAGTGGGATTCAAGTCTGGGCTTTGGCTGGGCCACTCAAGGACTTTCACGATCTTGTTCAGAAATAATTCCAGTGTTGCTTTGGCTGTATGCTTGGAGTCATTGTCCTGTGAGAACGCAAGTCTCCGCTGCAGTCTCAGGTCTTTTGCACTCTGAAGCAGCTTATTCTTATGGACTAGCCTGTATTTGGCTCCATTCATTGTTCCCTCTATCCTTACAAGTTTCCCACTCCCTTCCACTGAAAAGCATCCCCATAGCATGATGCTGCCCCACCATGCTTCAAGGTGGAGATTGTGTTTGATGGGTGATGAGCTGTGCTGTGTTTCCACAAGAAGTAGTGCTTTGCATTCAGGCCAAAGAGTACAATTTCATCCCATCAGACCACAGAATCTTTTACCTCATGCTCTCAGTCTTTCACGTGCCTTTTTGCAAACTCCAGGTGTGCTGTCATGTGCCTTTTTCTCAGGAGTGGTCACCTCCGTGACCAAGGTCTTTGCCCAGTTCAGATTTCTCAGACGGCCAGCTCTAGGAAGAGTCTGGGTCGTTCCATATTCTTTCCATTTCCTAATGATGTAGCTCACTGTGCTCTTGGGAACTGTCAACACTCTAGAAATTGTTTTGTACCCTTCCCCAGATCTATACCTCCTCACAATTCTGTCTCAGAGTTCTAAGGACAGTTCCTTGGACTTCATGGTGGAGTTTCTGCTCTGACATCCACTGTCAACTGTGGGACCTTGT
>NC_140961.1:5927856-5950356 GCF_056783735.1 Eptatretus burgeri | reverse complement strand
AGAAAACTTTGCTTATTCTCCTCTCCTGACATTTTTTTATTGCATGATGATGGTTCCATGAAATATTGCTTTATTCCTAAAGGCTGTAGAAGCACACACACAAATCATCTGTTACCTTTAGTGCACGGATTTAAGGTTGCTTGTCCCATGAATGATTGATAAGTAGAAACGCTTCGAGTTGTGCCTTTGTCGAACTGATCTGAGATGGCAGCCACTGGTGTCACTCCCATCGGTTGACAGAAAAGAATTCTGCAATTTTGACAATGGAGGGGGTGGGGGGGTACAATCTCGCAAAATTTATTGCAGCATCGCTTCATCACCTCGATGAGCGGTCGAAATTGGGTCTGGTCGTGCTTACACACACGCATTTTTTTTTTTTTGTATACCTTGGTCGAGGCTCGTATGAGAGCAAACGCACAACTCACAGCAAGGAGGCATGAGACAAGAGGGGCGGGAGTGGAAGGGACAAAGCATTGGGGAACAGACACATTAGGTGAACTGTGGAAGGGAGAGGGATGGGGATGGGACGGGGAACATGGCGAAGAGAAGATGAACATTTCAGGGACTTTCAGGAAGGAAAGCAGGAGAAATGAAGGAAGTGGGCTTGGGTGGATTATCGGGGGTAGAAAAGATCGAGGATTTGGATGGGGAAAGATAAGAGGTGGTGGTGAACAGCTGTTTTGAAAGCCTGGAGGGAAGAATGGGAAAGAATAGAGTGAGGAAGTTTATTCCAAAGGCGGGAAAAAAGAGGAATGAAAGAGTGAAGATGAGCAGTGATTCGTGATTTTGGTAGTTTTACCAGAAGGGGGTTGTTGGCCGACCTTGAGCGCCCTGTGGAAATGTGGTGGGGACAAATCGCAGAGAGAGCAGGGGGGGCAAGGCTGGAGAGGAGTCTGTAGAAGACAGAAAGACCACCGACCAACCTGCGGTGATTGAGTGAGAGGCCCAAAGACTCAGCTTCATTGCGGGAGATGCCGATGATCTGAAATGCCCTGGTTTCGACAGCGTGAAGCCGAGAAAGGTGGGAGGCAGGAGCACCAGCCCAGAGGGGAGAGCAGTACTCCATCAGGCTACGGACAAAAGCTTTGTAAGTGGTCAGGAGCTCAAGAGGGCCGAGGAAGGACTTAGCACGACGGAGGATTCCCAGTCGGCGACTGGCTTTTGAGGCGAGGTTGGAAATGTGACTTTCCCAGGAAAGGTCATGGCAGATAGTGAGACCTAGAAGCTTGAAAGAAAAGACTTCTTCCAGAGGATTGTTGAGAAAGTGGATGGGGGGTTTTGTAAACGGTCCTTTCGAAGAGACATAGTGAGAGTGTGAGATTTGTCTGGATTGAAAGACATGTTCCACGTGTTGGACCAGTTTGTGATTTTATCCAGATCTGCAGTGAGCGAAGAAGCTGCTGCTTGCCGGTCTGAGGGATGACAGATGGTACGGCAGAGGGTGGAGTCGTCGGCAAAGAGAAATAGAGGATTTTCCAGAGAGTCCGAGAGATCATTGATGAAAACCAGAAAAAGAACAGGGCCCAGAACACTACCTTGAGGAACTCCAGCCTGCACAGGAAGAGGGGATGAAAGAACTCCATTTAGGGCCACACGTTGACTGCGACAGGAGAGGAAGTCTGCGAGCCATGAGTGGAGATGGCCTTGAATACCATGGGAAGAGAGTTTGGTGAGTAGGGCAGGGTGCCAGACTGTGTCAAAAGCACGTGAGATGTCCAGGGATACGGCTCGGATTTCCTGTCTGGCATTGAGGACCTCCATCCATTGATGGGATAGCAGAAGCAGCATATCCAGGGTAGAGTGACCTGGTCTGAAACCAAATTGATGATTGGAAATCAAGCCATTGGAGAAGAGGAAGGATTTCATATCTGAAGCGATGATGGATTCCATCACCTTACTGATGATTGGGAGAAGGCTGATTGGTCTGTAGTTATAGGGATCTGTTTTTGCACCTTTTTATGCAGGGCAGTGATGTTAGCAGATTTCCAAGCAGATGGCAGATGACCTTGGGCAAATGAGAGGGTGAATAGAACAGAGAGAGGGTGAGCAAGAGCAGAAGAGCAGGCTTTGAGGACACGTAGGCTGATGCCGTCTGGACCGGTTGCAGAATCTGACTCGAGGTTTGAAAGCAAGCTCTCCACCTTGTCAGGAGAAAAGGATACAGAGTCCAGGGACAGTTGGGTGCGACTGGGTAAAGTGGGTAGAGATAGTGATGGGTTTAGGACACAAGATTTAGCTGCAAACACCGAGTTTAGACATTCAGCTTTATCACATGTGGAATCAGCAGTGCGGCCATTTGAGGTAAGGGAGGGGATGGAGGGGGAACATACACCAGAAACAGATTTGATTAAACGCCACCAGGACTTTGAGGAGGGAGAGAGGTTTGAGAGTTCAGACTTGAGATGAGAGTCTGCATCAAATAAAATGAAATCCCATGCCACAGAGAACATTTGTCTATGAGTAAGAGGAGGAGGAGGAGGAGGAGGAGGAGGAGGACATTGGGACCATACTCTGTGTAGAGAGTTGCTGCTTAATCAGTCTCCTTGGCTATTGGGTACAATCCTGGACGGGGTCGCCACTCGGACACAGGATACCAGCATGCTGGCACTCATTTTGCCGACCTCGGAAGGATGACAGGCCGAGTTAACCCCACCTGGTATTAATTCAACAGCTGGGCAGGATTTGAACTCAGGACCCTCGGATCCAAAGCCCACCACCCGAACCATTAAGCCAACACCATGCATATGAGTTTAGAGTTCAGATTGAACAACTTCCCATTAGTAATGTTTAATCACAGAGAAACATTGCTCGACTCACACCTTGCTTTTGGTTTCCATAAAGTGAAAACGGATGGGCCAGAAGCATTTCATGATTTCATGATTTCATGATTGGGGGGTGGAGAGGCAAGGCAGTTTGATATAAGATATATGTACATATTGTACACCACTCCTTCCCAATTCCATATCTAAGTGATGCATGGCGACATCGCCGGGCACCGAAGGAAGAGAGAATACAGTTTTTACTCCGTTTTCTTTCTTGTTTGTTTGTTACTTGGAGAAATTTTTTTTTGTGCCAACTGTGTTGGTCTGTAGCATTTGTCTGTTTGTCACACAATTATTGGCCACAGTTTTCAAACAATCGTTTCGAATTTTTTTGTGTATGTTACCAGTCAAGGATGGCAACACTAAATTTTGGTGAAGATCCGAGTCCAGATCCGGATCTTAGTATTTTCAAAGTGATTCTTCATCATTGTGAAATGAGACCAAAATGATATATAGCACTATCTCAAAAAGTTGTGGACGGTTCGGATGAAACATGGTGAACAGGTTGGGAGTGCCACTACGAAGAATTGATTCAGTTTTAGTGAAAATCTGGATATGAGAATTATTTAATTTTTAATTGATTCTTCGCCATTGAGAGATTAAGCTAAAATGATATTGCACGATATCTCAAAAAGTTGCAGATGGATTCGAATGAAACTTGGTGGACAGGTTGGGTGTGTGACAAGGACTAATTGATTCGATTTTGGTGAAGATCGGAATCCAGATTCCAGAATTTTTTTGAGTGATTCTTCACCATTGTGAGATGGGGCCAAAAACTATGTGTATCATGTTATCTCTTAAAATTGTGGACGACTTGTGACAAAACGAGGTGGAAGAGTTGCTTAGGTGACAAGAACGAGCCGATTCGATTTTGGTTAAGCTCCAGAACCAGATCCGACCTATCGGTGGCATACAAAATGTAAACTGTTCAGCCTGGTGGAGCTATGTTCTCTACGGAGTGCCCTTCCTTTTCACCAAATTGTCACTCTATGAGTGATTTTTAGCTTGTTTGTTTGTTTGTCCAGGCGATATCTCAGCCATCCTTTGAGCTAGGATGCTGAAATTTGGGGACAAAAGTGAAGATGTACTTTCGCAAAAACGTGGTCTTTAAAAAAAATGTTTAATTCACAATTATTTGATTAATTACTTGATTATTATGGATTTATTCATTCCTTCTTTATTTTCTTTTTCGTATGGGCAATATCTCGGGCACCTTTTGAGCTTGGAAGCTGATATTTGGAAAGGACAGTGACCAAGTGATTTGGCTATAAAGAGTATTTTTGATTTATTACTTAATCGATTATTTATTCATTTTTTTTTTCTTTCTTGTTTGTTCCGGCGATATCTCAGCCGTCCTTTGAACTGGGAAACTGAAATTTGGGAACAAAAGTGAAGATGTCTTTTGGCAAAACATTATTTTTTTATTTTTGATCAATCAATTAATTTATTAATTACTTAATTATTATCGATTTATTAATTATTTCTTTATTTTCCTTCTCATCCTGACAATATCTCAGGCACCTTCTGAGCTCGGGCTAGGAAGCTGATATTTGGACACAACAGTGAACAAGTGATCTGGCTAGAAAGAGTATTTTTGATTTATTGATTAATTTTTGAATTTTTCGATTGATTACTTGATTTTCAAAAAGTTGCACATTTGAATGAAACAGTGGTGGTTTCTGTATACTTTCAGCCAATTGATTGAGAAATTAATGACTTTACTTGTTTTAATTATGCAATTAATCAATTATTGTACACCGCTCCCTCCCAATTGCGACTTCATGTGCTGTAAGACGGCACCGCTGAGCGCCGAAGGCACCCCGGCAATGTCCCGCGCTGGATGATTGTATTTTTTACTTATTTGTCATGGGGGTAGTGTACTTTGAATGCACCTGTACTTGTATATTCTTGTTGTTGGTGTTGTGTTTTTTTGTTTTGTTTTGAAGACAAGGTGAATCCAATGAAAAAGAATAACTTGATCTACTTTGCAAATCTGAGCAAAAAAAGCAAGAGCAGACCCAGTCTCAGGTGACGTTTCACCCGCTTCCCAACGAGCTTCCTCAGGCCAATAGATGTATTGTTTCGGACCGGGTATGGGCGACGAGCACGACCGCGAGATGGAGCTGCAGAGTTAACTCCACCGAACACCCAGATTATAGATCGTACCTTTCGGAAAACCCCGACAAGCACGAGTCCCTTGTCGGACCATGGATCGTCAATAATTATACCATGTGGTACAGGGTTATTTGCCAATCTTCAAAATACCTAGAGATCCACGTGGCGAGTTACCGAGTATTCACACCCTCGACGGCACTCGTACGAGTAGAGCCGTTAGTGTGCCCGACCCGTGCGCAACCCGAGCGAACGGTTGCTGAAGTTCCGTCGGTCCAATCGTACATTTACCGTGGCAACAGCCTTTATAATTCACCAACACACGTCACGCTAAGCCAATGGAGGTAACACAGGAACAAACTGACACATTTAACAAATGTATTTATAATAGGGCAGGGGAGCACGCAAGAAGGCAGAGTTAACCGAATATAGAAGGAATAGCAATTTATGTACAAGCACTTATGCAGTTTTACTTAATAGACTGGCACCACACACACACACACACACACACCACACACACACCACACACACACACACATACACACACACACACACACACACACACACACACACACACACACACACACACCCAAGAACTGGTGGCCACAGCCATTATTGAGGCCTCCAGCTCTGAGGGAAAGGCGAGCTGAAGACCAGAGCCTGCCTCGGACCTGTCCACCTCGTGTGGTCTTCGAGCTGGCAGGGTGGCGTAACTCGGACCTTTCGCGTGTGAGGCGAACGCGACAACCACCCGCGTCAGGTGAACGTGATCTCCACTTGTGTCACCCGTTTCTCTCTCTCCTTGTTCACTGACAGAGACACGGCGCGCAACCCCCCCCTGCAGTTCCTGTGGAGGAAGGATCTCTCAAGCTCTCTTCCTGGTCCGATCGCGCCGCAAGCTTAATCACGCCCCCCCCCCCCCGCTCTCCCTCACTGGATGGTTTTGGCGCGCAGAATCGCTCATCGCCCTGTCACTGGCCAAAACGAGCAACAAGTCCGTCTATTGGCCCGGGGGCATGGTGACGTCATGCGGACCGCCTTTGTCACTGTCGCGGGGTCTGATTGGCTGAGCGGCGGCCACCTCACCCATAGCACGCCGATTGGTCGCGGGCCGCCGCGAGTCCTCCTTAAACTCCGCCCACCATGGCGTCGGCCAGAGGAAACGAGGTGAAGGTGAGGGTGATACTGGTGTTGTAGTTTTGAGAATTTAAAAATAAAAGAAAACCCTGACTATCAAAGTAACTCACAGCGCATGTACATTTATTCACCCATTAAACAAGGGATGGCGACCCTAACTAAACTACACATACTTACCGATATAACTGTTCTATAGGACCTGTATGTTGAGTGCTCACGGCTTCCAGATTCGCAACAGTATTACTAGTAAAATAAGCAATCTGGTGTCTGTGTGTCTGTCTGCCCATCATTCATTCGGGCATTACTTATCCATTCTCAACCAAATTTGCCAGAGGGATTAAAGGTCACACTACGGAGATTGTATCGACTTAATTTGCCCCCCTCACCAAGGTGTTTTTTTGCCTTGGATGAAAGCCATGCAAAGGTCTACAGATAGCTTATTGTGGCATTTTTCTAAGGCCACTTCTGATAACAACAGTAATGACAACAATAAAACAATAGCATAATATTAATGCATATACACAATCCATATTGACCGCACAAATAGAGTGTCACGCTTACCTGAAGAAATGCTTTAAAATAACTCTTGTTCCACTGAACAGTTTCATTAACTCCTAAGATAATTCCCATAACACTATATGTGTATGGATGTGTACATTTTCTTTCATCTAAACTCTAAATTCCTTCTGCACAAGGTGTGGGTACCTCTGCAGGTTAACTTTCGAAATGTAAATTGCAATGCAAAGGTGGGATACCTGTCTAATGATGTGTTAGTAATTTAAACGGCACATATGCAGATAAGTAATGGAATAATCATTCTGACTTTATCCTCACAAATGATTCTGATTGATGAAAAACCGATAAAGAAAGTTGAAACAACTTAACAATATGCATTACGGTGGTGTTGAAATATAAGTGAGAATAATTCAAAAGTTTCAAAATGTTTCATTTCACTTATTTTATGCTGCGTGATGGCTGTTCGCCTCTTCAGGTCATCCATACTCATGATTCATTCTCCCCCTCAATATCCCTCCTAAACCCCTTTCCAGGTTCTTGTGGTTTTTTCCCCTCTGCATCCCCCTTTCTATGTTTTGTTCAGTTGTTGTTTCTGCCCCTGTTTCCTTCTTTTTGTGATTGAGCTTGTATACAGCTTGTTCACCTTGTCATCATCCTCCTCCCTTTGTACGACCTTTGCTGTTTTTTTGCCAGGTTTAAGGGTGAATCACCTGTTGCCACCTTGTATTTTGACATTCACTTGGGAACACTGTTTTTGCTGGCAAAAAAGACATTTCAATGAAAGCTCAATGCACTCATTCATTTATTCATTTCTTTGTTTGAAATTGTACTTTCTTGTTTTTGTTTTTTATGGAACACAGCAGAAACTAGAAGGGCACTCGGTAGAGCGTGTACCTCTGCCACACAATGCCTGATCCACTAGAACATATCAGGTCCAAAGAGAAGGGCACTCGGTAGAGCTCATACCACCGCCACATAATGCCTGATCCACGAGAACATATCGGGCCTAATACAATTTTGAGAGATCATGCTATAGATAGTTTTTGGCTGTATCTTTCAATGGTGAAGAATCACTTGAAAAATTAAATAATTCTCGTCCCAGTTCCAGATTCAGATCTTCAGCAAAATCGAATCAATTCGTCATGGTCACACCCCCAACCTCTCCACCAAATATCATTTGAATCCGTCCACAACTTTTTGAGATATTGTGCACACAAACAAACAGGCTAGAATGGCAGTTGGTAGAGCACATACCTCCACCACGCAATGCCTGATCCACGAGAACATATTGGGCCCAATACATGTTTGAAACATCATGCTGTACAGTACTATATCGTTTTTGGCCCTATCTCTCAATGGTGAAGAATCACTTAAGAAATTAAATAATTCTCCTATCCAGATCCGGAATCAGATCTTCACCACATTAAAAACAATGCTTCCTTGCAACACACCCAACATGTCCACCAAGTTTCGTCCGAATCCGTCCACAACTTTTTGAGATACCGTGCTATATATCGGTTTAGCCCTCTCTCTCAATGGTAAAGAATCACTTAAAAAATTATCAGATCCGGATTCGGATCTGTATCTTCACCAAAATTGCATCAGTTCTTTCTTACCACACACGTAACGTGCACCAAGTTTCGTCCAAATCCATCCACAATTTTTGAGATATCCTGCACTCAAACGAACAGACAAACAGACAGGTGTGAAAACGTAACAACCTCCACCTTCAGTGGCAGATGTAACAAACACACAGTTTAAGTCAATTATCAAACTTGATTGCACAAAAGTAATTGCATGGTTGAATATCTTTTCTCATTTGCGAGCTGTGTAATTGCACCAAATGGTTAACAAAATCAACAACCGCTGAATATATACATTTAAGAATGTTTCATTTGGAGACAATGGATTTGGGTGTGCCTTTATTAAGGCAATTGTGCAGCTCATCAATGAAACAGCAAAAATACAAACTTTAATCAAGCTATATTGCCAAGGTATTCACAAAGCAGGTAGATGATTCCATAATCAGCCAGTTATTCCACAAATGATGCTTATTTGCTCAGATCTTCTGTTTGGCGGGGGGGGGGGGGGGGGAGATGTCATGAGATGCATTGTTTCTTTTCGGTAAAGCATGCTGTACAGTTATTTGCCTACTCACCTGATATCTGTACTATTCATTCCATGGATTTTTCCGAGACTTGATTCAGACAAAAACCATGTCTTTCCTTTGTGATGCCGGCTTTATCTTTAATCATCCGGTGGAAACTAAAGGCCAGCTATCACCATGCAATCTTGCGGACATGCATTAGATATCTCGAGCTATTTATGGTGTGCGTAGATCTTTTGAGTCGATCTCATGGTTATATAAACAGTGCTATTCAAATGGATGTGAGTAGATGATAAATGGGATTTCTGGGACGCCCATTCAAATGAATGGGGAAAAGGGAAAAAACTTTCTGACCCAAGCCCCAAAAGCTCAAGATAGGAGATTCATTTTCTCCCTACCTATGCCCTTCCCTCCCATACAAGCAAATGTAAAACTAAGACTCATTTCCTCCCCACCTAACCCTTCCCTCACAAACAAGCAAATGTAAAAATGAGACATTTCCTCCCCACCTATCCCCTCCCCCTCCCATACAGCAAATGTAAAATTGAGACAATGAAAGATTGAGACTTACTGATTAAAGCACTTCTTCCCTTACATATTTTAACTTCACTCAAAGAGCGAACTAACAAATGTTTGTCCATGTTCTACTTTAGGGAATAACTTAATTTTCTTACAACATTCATTTCCATCGAGTATATTCACCAAAAATAACTTGGAACTTGGTTCTTGGTTTAAATGTCTTTGTTGTGCAGAAATGAAATGATAAACTTCTCTTAATGCTCTTATTTGACCACCTCCTGAGCCACATATCATTTTGAGATTGTAGTAAATTGTTTTTCAATTGTTCAATTGATAACCATCAAATTTTTCAGTCCATTCAAGGTATATTTTTTCTTATCATCCTCCAACTTATTTGTAATTAAATTTATCCACTTATTTGTTTTATCTACTTTTACCCTGGTTATTTCTTCAATAAGACTTATTTGATATTTCTCACATTCTTTATGTTTCCCATTTAAATACCAAGGCTGATTACATCTCCACTCTTTGGTTATTGCTTGGTTCTATCATTTATAAATCAGTAAAAAGACAGCGGTCGCCAGTTAAAATGCCCAACCCAATGTTTTAACACTTATACTTATAACCAGAAGGGATACGATTGATTCCATTCTCTAACATATATCTTTTATCATCAAAAGCTCCTAATGCTTTCTTATTTATCTCTTCTGTATATATTTGATGTTTATAACTTCTTATTGTATTCATTTTTTCTGTGCTCTTCCTTCTTTGAGGTTAAACAGTTATAATAATGTTTAAAGTTTATTGTTTCCTTGATTATATTTTTCTTTATTCCCTTTAGCTTCTTATCACACCTTTCAATGTTATTATTATCAATATACGTGAAAGCATAAGACTTTGATCTCAATCCTATAAATTCACTCATGACCTTCCTACCCAATTCATCTTTAAACTTACCAATAACCTTTTATTCTTTGATGAAAACGACACATCAGCTGACTTATAATTACTTGTATCATATATATCAATATTATCAATCATATCGTCATAGACATCACTTGTCTTAATTTCTAATATAAAACTATCTGTATCCATATATAACAATGACACATTATCCTTATACTTTGATTTTAAATTATTATAGGAACAGTCATACATTAACGACTTTGACAAGTCAAGAATCGTTGTTCCTATATAAATAAGTTTATCCATTTCAATACTTTCTATTTTCAAATGAATAGCACAAAAGTTCTCTGAAAACACCTCCACTCGTTCAAAACTTGGTCTATTAATTAACTTTGAAGCCTGTTTCCAAGATGTAGCAAGTCTTATGTTTTGTCGATTCCTAACATTTTCCATAGTCTTTCCAAATACAGCATTATTCATTAATTTATAAAAGTCCTTTTCAAAATCTGTTTTTGCTTCTGTTCTCCTTTTTTAATAAAAATTAATATACTTCTTTAACCAATGACTTTGTTTGAATTTCAAAATCCGATGAAGTTTCCTCACTCTCAACCCAGCAGATAAATATTGTCTCAAGTTCCTTTGATGCAAAACATAACTTTCTTTATCATTTAATGTCGTAAGTAGTTTTTCTGAAGATTTACCTTTTATATTAAATGACTGTTGGTAATCACTTAACCATTCTTTTCTTGGACTTTCTTTATCAGGGGCATAAGGTAGGTATTTATGTTTGTTATGGAGTTCTTCTGGATATTTTAAATCGACCTCCAAAATAATGTCCAACTTCAGCTTCATCCAATTATTTTTGAGAGGAGATAACAATGTCTTGTAAAACTTTTTCATAATGTTTTTCTTTAACCCATTTAAGTTTTCCAGAAGGTAAAGATTGAGACATAGCCCACCCATACAAATTGTTAGCATCACAATACATCAGGTAAGAGTTGTCCTCATTCTTATTATAATCCGGAAGATATTTGGTATTTGCTTTGGCATATCTCTTGGAACATACTTGAGATATTCCTCCTCTTTTAGCCTTCTCTATCATTAAATGCATATCTATATCACTGATTAATTCCAAATTCTATTTTGTCATTTTTACCATCGCACCCCAAGCCAAACCCAGGGCTGTGTAATGTGTAATCGTGAGCGGGGTCTAATCCATAATAATATTGATTTTAACAGACTGTTGTAAAAGCGTCAAACATATCAGCCAATAACAATACATCAGTTTGAAGATACAAATCATGATATTCTCCAAGATTCTTTATATTAAATTCTCCCAAACCTTTCCAGCTTGTGTGTAATCTCTATCGGAAATACGAGTTTTATTCAACTTGCTATTGAAGCTTTCCTTTGAAGGAAGTTGTGTTTCTTTAATCCTCTCAAATGAATCCATATAGTGATACGGATATATTCCCTTTTGTGATAAGAGATCAATCTCAAGAAATGTGATTTAACATTTGGAAAGTTTTTAATATTTGATGCTACGTTAGATAACGGACTTGCCATAAACTTGAATGTGTCAAGAAATCTGATATGGGTTATGGTGGATGTATGAATTGTTTTTGTGAATGAGATGTATTTTTGATCTGTGTTAGGAATGGCAGAAATATCTCCAGATGTCTTTGAAAGTTCATTTTTAAATAGATGTGTGTCATCGTGAGCATTGTTGTGAAGAAAGACGGGAATAAATTTGGGGGCTTGTAATTAAGATGACAATGGGAATGCGCTGGACCTCTATATTTTCCAGTAAGATGAAAATGATCCTTAACTTTGACCTCTCCCTCAATTTTTTTCCTCACAAATATGACAGATGCTGTTCTTTCTAAATTCATTTTTCTCTCCCTTTGTTAATGACATTGGTTTATAGGTTTTTTACCATTATTTCTCTTCGTCTTATACAGTCTTTTTCCAATCATCTTACAAACTCCTCTGAGGCATCTTCTCCTCTATAAAGTTCTAACTTGTATTCATCACCAACAGATGATTTGATAAAATAACAGAAACCACAAGGAGTATGTTTTTGATATTTATTTGTGTATGATTTATTTTGATTTGGAGAAACAGTGTCGATCTTTTCAAGGATACTTTCAAAATCGGCATACATCACAAATGGATGTTTTATAGATTTGTTAAAATCTTTGAAATATATTTTTGAACCTGCTTTTTGTAAATTGATTATGGTTGATTTATGATTCCTACAATATTTTGAATGTTGGTTTAAACGTTCTTTTGCATGAAAGGAGTTGAGACATCTCTTACAAGGATACGTTTTACATTTTATATTTATATAGTTGTGATTTGGTTCATCTTGATAAATTTTCGATGAAACATAATGTGATTTTTCCTTTGAAGTAAAGTAGAGAAGGTCAATGTGTGTTTCATCATTTTTATAGTTGTTTGAAATTTTTAATATCTGAACTTTGTTTGTATCTGTTTATCCATAAACATTAACAGATAGATTATTCATTTTCTCAAATTTAGGAATATCTCTCAATGACATTAGAAACTTTAAATCTTTAACATTTAATGTATTCTCGAATTTCTTATGATGTTCAACCCTTTCAGGTTTCCATTGTGGAGGATGTAATTGAGCAAGAAAAGACCATAGAAAACATTTATTATCTTTGTTTTGAATATTAACAACCACTTTCTTAAGTTTTATCTCTTTTGGTAAATCAATATAAGAAGAATCTTGAAGAGGATTTGATTTTATGATTTGTATATCGAAAAAGATTACTTTGTAATAGCAAATCGACTACCTCCTACAGTGTTATCAACATATTGTTCTTGTCTCTGGAGTTCGTCGTAAACATCACATCTTACAAAATCTTGAAATGATGATATAAAGTGAGGGTTTTTCCTCATATAGGGAGTATTTTATCATCTTCTCTTCCCATATTCAATTTTACTCCCATATAAAACTGAAAAGTTTTCATTTCACTTCATGTGCTTTTAATTACAGATTCAATACTTTGTTTAACTATATCAACATCTTCAATGATTTAAGATGGTCCAAGGTCTTGAAAGCAAAACAATCTTATTTTTATGTCCTTTAAATAACTCATCAGTGTTTTCAATGGAGAATTTAGTGACACCTTCCCTTTCTTCATTGTTCTTGTGTTTGTGTGATTGAAAGTGTTTTATTTAATTTTTTCAAAGAATATCATTATCACATCCATCACAATGTTTTGTGATGGAGCATATAGGAGAATTAGAATATGATGATGAAGGATTATTTCAACAACTGGAAGAGATTAATCAACCCCCTGCTTATATTGTGAAGGCATTTCAAAACAATGAATATTCATTGGATTCATAAACCAAAACAGGACTCATTCCAACAGAACAACCAGCAATGTTTCATCTTGTTCAAGAAAAGGGATTTGATATTTAATGATGAATTAAGTTTCTTGAGTTCTGCTCAACCCCCTGTCAAACGAACTCTGAGATTAATGTTTCTTCTAACAAAAGGTGGAAGACAAGGTTCAACTGTGAGGGATGCATCAAATAATTTTGATAAACCATTGGATATGAAAAATAAGGATGATGAAGTATATATTGATCTGCTGGACTGTCTTAATTATCAGGTTGGTCTAGCTGGTAAAAGTAGGAAGAATGAGAAGGCGAAACACATTATTCAGGCTTTAAGTAGACTTTGTTCAGGTGTTAGTTTTCTTCCAAATGACCCATCACAACGAATTAACAGACTGTTATTGTTGTTAGGTAGTAAGAAGGCTGGAAATAACAATTGTTTTTATGAAGCATCAGCCATTTTGGACCAGTTGATGAACATGAAAATAATTAATAAATGTCAATACAAAGACATTTTATCCCATATTAAATAAGATGAGAAGCACAATCCTTAGTTTTAATTTCACAAGTGACCACACATCTTCATTCCCATACCCACTACAACTTGATGCAACAAAAGAATATGAGGCGTCTTTATTGTCCGTGGAAACTTATAATGCCTTGTTTAATATCACCAAGAAAAATGACAAGTTTAATTATAAATCGTGAAGTGGATACAAAACGATAACAGTTTCACCCGGAGCATATGAGATTTCTCAAATATCTTCCGAAATTTTTCGCCTTTTGAAAGAACAGGGTGATGAACCAAAAAATATTGTTATAGATATTGAAAAACGCCTGGTGTTGGCGCAGTGGTTAGGGCAGCGGCTTGGGGTGCAAAAGGTACTGAGTTCAAACCCCGTTGGGCCACTAAATTAATACACCAGGGGGTTGACTCAGCCTGTCATCCTTCCGAGGTCGGCGAAATGAGTACCAGTTGTACTGGGCCCAGTGTATGCCCCGGTTAGAATAGGTGTACCATATCCCTGTGTGTCGTATGAGGCGACCAGGGTTGCGTCAGGAAGGGCATCTGGTGTGAAAGCTATGCCAAATCATTATGCGGACAATAAAACGGATTTCCATACTGGATCCTTCGAGGCCCGGGTTACCAATGACCGCCACCGGTACTGTTGGTCAGCGGGGTACCGGTGGAAATTGTGTTACTGCTGGGCGAAGGAGGAACAGGAGATGGGGAAGGCGTGTCCAGAGGCAGTGGGAGAGGGGCAAGGGTAGAAGTGTGGAGGTGAGAGTTGGAACTCTGAATGTTGGGACTATGATTGGCAAAGGGCGAGAGTTGGCTGATATGATGGAGAGAAGAAAGGTGGACGATATACTGTGTGTACAAGAGACCAAGTGGATGGGGAGTAAGGCTAGGAACATTGGAGGAGGTTTCAAACTGTTCTACTATGGTGTGGATGGGAGGAGAAATGGTGTCAGGGTAATCCTGAAGGAGGATTATGTCAAGAGGGTATTGGAGGTGAGGAGAGTGTCTGGCCGAGTGAGTGGGAAGTTGGAAATTGAAGGGGTGATGATGAATGTCATCAGTGCATATGCCCCGCAAGTGGGGTGTGAGATGGAGTATAAAGAAGATTTCTGGAGTGAGTTATATGAAGTGGTGGAGAGTGTATCCGAGGATGAAAGAGTGGTAATTGGAGCAGATTTCAATGGGCATGTTGGGGAAGGGAATAAAGAGGATGAGGAGGTGATGGATAGGTATGGTGTCAACGAGAGGAATGTGGAAGTGCAAATGGTGGTAGATTTTGCCAAAAGAATGGAAATGGCGGTGGTAAATACGTATTTCAAGAAAGAGGAACACAGGGTGACGTACAAGAGTGGAGGAAAGTGCACACAGGTGGATTACATCTTAAGCAGGAGATGCAACCTGAAAGAGATTAGAGACTGTAAGGTGGATGCAGGGGAGAGTGGAGCTCGACAGCATAGATTGGTAGTCTGTAGGATGATTTTCGAGGTGAGGTTGAGGAAGAGAGTGAGGGCTGAACCAAGGACCAAATGGTGGAAGCTGAAGGAGGAAGACTGTTGCATGAAATTTAGGGAGGAGGTGAGACAGGTGTTGGATGGTGGTAAAGAGGTGTGGGATGATTGGGCAACTACAGCAGAAGTGGTGAGGGAGATAGCTCGGAAGGTACTTGGTGTGACATCTGGACAGAGGAAGGAAGATAAGGAGACTTGGTGGTGGAACGAGGAAGTACAGGGAAGTATAAGGAAGAAGAGGTTGGTGAAAAAGAAGTGGGATAGAGAGAGAGATGAAGAAAGTAGACAGGAGTATAAGGAGTGGCGGCGCAAGGTGAAGAGAGAGGTGGCAAAGGCTAAGGAAAATGCATATGGCGAGTTGTATGAGAAGTTGGATACAAAGGAAGGGGAAAAGGATGTGTACCGATTGGCCAGACAGAGCAACCGAGCTGGGAAGGATGTGCTGCAGGTCAGGGTGATAAAGGACGCAAATGGGAATGTGCTGCCAAGCGGTAGAGTGTGTTGAGAAGGTGGATGGAGTAATTTGAGGAGCTGATGAATGAAGAAAATGAGAGAGAGAAGGTTGGAAGAGGTGGAGATAGTGAATCAGGAAGTGGGATGGATCAGTAAGAATGAAGAGGATGAAAAGTGGAAAGGCCGTTGGCCCATATGATATACCACTGGAGGCATGGAAGTGTTTAGGAGAGATGGCAGTGGAGTTTTTAACCAGATTGTTTAATAAAATCTTGGAAAGTGAGAGGATGCCAGAGGAGTGGAGAGTAAGTGTACTGGTTCCGATTTTTAAGAACAAGGGTGATGTGCAGAGCTGTGGTAATTACAGAGGGATAAAGTTGTTCAGCCACACCATGAAGTTGTGGGAAAGAGTCGTGGAAGATATGTTGAGAGGAGAGGTGATGATTTGTGAGCAGCATTATGGCTTTCTGCCAGGAAGGAGCACCACTGATGCGATGTTTGCTTTGAGAATGTTGATGGAGAAGTATAGGGAAGGCCGGAAGGAGTTGCATTGTGTGTTTGTGGATTTAGAGAAAGCTTATGATCGGATGTCAAGAGAGGAGTTGTATTGTATGAGGAAGTCGAGAGTGGCAGAGAGGTATGTGAGGATCGTGCAGGACATGTATGAGGACAGTGTGACAGCGGTGAGGTGTGCGGTAGAAATGACGGACCAGTTTAAGGTAAAGGTGGGATTGCACCAAGGATCAACTCTGAGCCCTTTCCTGTTTGCAATGGTGATGGACAGGTTGACGGACGAGATCAGACAGGAGTCTCCATGGACTATGATGTTCGCGGATGACGTCATGATCTGTAGGGAGAGTAAGGAGCAGGCTGAGGCGAGCCTCGAGAGGTGGAGGTACGCACTGGATAGAAGGGGAATGATAGTCAGTAGGAGTAAGATGGAGTACATGTGCGTAAATGAGAGGGATGGTGGGTGGTATGGTGCGGTTGCAAGGAGTTGAGGTGGGGAAGGTGGATGGGTTTAAATACTTGGGATCAACTGTCCAAAGTAACGGAGAGTGTGGTAGAGAAGTGAAAAGGAGTCCGCAGGCAGGATAGAGTGGGTGGAGAAGAGTTGCAGGAGTGATTTGTGACAGGAGTGTAGCTGCAAGAGTGAGGGTGAAAGTATATAAGACGGTAGTGAGACCAGCTATGTTGTATGGTTTTGAGGCGGTGGCGCTGACAAAAAGACAAGAAGCGGAGCTGGAGGTGGCAGAGTTAAAGATGCTGCGATTCTCGTTGGGAGTGACGAGGATGGACAGGATAAGAAATGAGTATATTGGAGGGACAGCGCAGGTAGGACGGTTTGGAGACAAAGTGAGAGAGGTGAGATTGAGATGGTTTGGAGATGTGCACAGGAGGGAAGCGGAGTATATCGGGAGAAGAATGCTGAGGATGGAGCCGCCAGGGATGAGGAGAAGAGGAAGGCCAAATAAGAGGTTCATGGATGCGGTGAGGGCGGACATGCGGGTGGTTGGAGTGTCAATGGAAGATGTGGAGGACAGAGCGAAATGGAGACTGATGATCTGCTGTGGTGACCCCTAACGGGAGCAGCCGAAAGAAGAAGAAGAAGAAGAAGATATTCAAAAACGCACTTCAAAATCAACGATTAAACTTAAAAATAACTACAAGGTTGATTTCACAATTGATAATTCATTGAGAGAGTTATTGGGTTTCTCCTCAAAAAAGATTGAAACTAAGTAATGGGACGTTTCACAATTGATAATTCATTTAGTGAGTTATTGGGTTTCTCCTCAAAAAAGATTGAAACTAAGTAATGCGACGTTTTACATTGATAATGTCATTCAAATATCCTCAGGCATAAATTTGGTATTAAATCACTGTGATTTGATTGATGGCGCTTATAATGATGGAATGAGAACAAATACAATATTTTCATTCAGCACGATATTCAACCCCAATTGGTTATAAATTCATTAAGGAACCCAAAAATCTGGTTTATCGACCTGTGTCAGGAAAAAAAACCATATACAGAGTAAATTTTAGGATAACCGACCAAGATAATCGCATGATTTGTTGAATGGAGAAATTATATCCATCAGAATTCACCTTTGTGAAGTTTTCCAACAAATAAATGTGATGGCTATTGTGAGGAAACATGAATTGGGAAAATGTAAAATAATTACAGGGGATGGGATGTTCCTTTCCCCATACTGCAAGGGTGAAGGTATGTATCTTGGTAGAGGATACTATGAACCTGAGAGACAAAGTGGTGAAGGACATCAATTTAGTAAAAAAAGGAGATGGGATAATTGATACTCGAATGGGTATGGGTTCAACTATTCTTGAACATAAAGACCTAATTGGTTCAACTGCTTCTGCTGTGGGAAATGTAGCAGGTGCTATAAAAAATATGTAAGATGCCCGAAAGGAATCTCATAAATTGCAAGCAATAAGATAAATTAAGAAAGGCAAAAAAATAGAAATCATGAAAGATATTGCTTTTTGGTGTGGCAAATGCTTTTGCTGCTAAGAATAAATTTCGAATTGATGAAATTAGTTGGTATATTCGTGAATATACTCCTCATCTTAAAACAGAAGAGATGTTAAATAGAAGACTTAACTCAAAGAAACCACTCAATGTATCATACCTTAAAAGAAGATGCCAACACGATAAACTGAACCATACCACTTACACGTGGAATTTGGGTGTTCTGGAAAGAAAGTCACGATATCTGTGGCTCATTTAAAAAAAAGCAGATGGTGATACTGTTCCTGATAAGAATAATGTGTTGAGTGATAATGCTAAGGTGAAACAACTTCGCGTTTCTCTGGATGGAACATTTTATCCAGGAGATAGATTGGAAATTAATTGGGGAAAAAATGATTATGCTGAAGCATACAAGTCTTACTAAAAGGTGTGTGAAAGCAATGGAAATAAAGAACCCATTTTGGATATGACAGCATTTATAAATCTGTATACAATCTATGCAATTGACATGAGTGCTCAAAAGGAAACTATAACGTCGAATCGAGTGGATACTTCCCAATAGATTGGAAGAGGAGAGAGTGAAGAAGTTGATACATATTGTTTGCTTTTGGAAGAAACAGAATTACAGATTAATACAGATAATGGTGTTATGATTCGTCTCACATAATTTTTTTGATAAATAAATGAGTTGTAAAGTGCCAACTGGAGTATATGTTAATCAAATCAATCTTCATAAACCATCATCTTGCATTAAAAATCAAAAGCCTTATATAATTAACGTTAATAAAATTCAGAGAAAAGGAGCAGTAAGAATTAATGTTTTGCTTTCTAGAGAACAGGTTAAAATCCTGAACGATACTGGCTCACTTAAAATAAAAATGTCAAAACCAATGTTTAAGAAATATTCATTAAGAGAGATGAGTGGAGGATTTCTCCCATTTATAATTCCTTTATTTGCTGGTTTAAGTGTGGCTGGAGCATTGACGCGTGGTATTTCAGCAGTGGTGCAAACTGCCAACAAAAGTAAGGCTCAACTCACAGGGGCTCAAAAAGAGTTTGAAAGATATAACAAAGAGTTGGAGAAACAAATTAGTGGAAGTGGTGTAATTGTAGATTTTGCTGAAAAACTTGAAAGTCTACCTGATAAAGCAAGATTGGTAGTTGGAGATATGCTTTCTTCTATCGCACAAGCAGGTGTAAAATTAACTAAAAGGGGTAATGGATTATATCTTTCTCATAAATAAATGAGCATTGATCAGTAGTTTAAAGAATTTGGAAAGAATCCAACATCAAATTTAGAACTTATCAAATATTGTAAGAAATTAAAAATTCATAATGTGGTTATTTGTATGAGAGATGAATTAACAATCGTGTCTCAACATACAAAGAATATTATTATGAACTTCGAAGATAATAATTGGAACGGTTCTCATTGGGTTTGTATATTTCATAGTCAAGACAATTATTATTTTGATAGTTATGGTCTTCCACCACCTGTTGAGGTAATAAAATGCTTACAGAATGGTGTTTATCAAACATTTCAAGTCCAATAATTAAATTCCAAGTGTTGTGGTCAATTATGTCTGTATGTGTTATTTCAAATCAACAAAAATACAAATTTTAATGACATTATTTTTAATCTAATATAAATGACTTATGTTGGTGAAGATGGTTCTCTCTTTGGTGTATCCCAAGAACTGGATATTGATTTATCAAATTATTACACAAAGGCAAAACGACAGAAATATAGTATAGCAAAAAAATGTTAATATGAAAAATGTTTATAAATTAATAAATTATCCAAACCCGATTGATGCAAATGACTTGGTGAGATTAAGTGATTTATCACAATATACATCCTTAAATAAAACGGCAGATTTTGTTTAAGGAGTAGAATTTACAACCACAACACCTGGTTCAACAAACCATACACCTTTTCTTTTTAAATTCAATTATCTGCTTCGTATTGAATTTTATAAAGAAGGAAGTATAGTTAATATGAGAATCGAGGAATGGAGGTATAATATGTGTAATTTAGGATATAATTGGTCTTTTTAATTAAACCAAGAAGACCTACATGATTTTTATCAGTCTGGTAACGAAGAATATTATCCTCTTGGTAAGAATCAGGAGATATGTGGAAGCACAATTAGCAAACAATAAATACACGATTTC
This sequence comes from Eptatretus burgeri, assembly GCF_056783735.1. Classification (NCBI taxonomy): domain Eukaryota; kingdom Metazoa; phylum Chordata; class Myxini; order Myxiniformes; family Myxinidae; genus Eptatretus; species Eptatretus burgeri. The sequence goes on along the minus strand of NC_140961.1, from coordinate 5,929,715 downwards.
AGGAATAGGAAATTATATCATGGTGAAGCAATAATTTATATGACAAAGGAAGGAAGGAAATTGGATAATTATACAAAGTCGAGGAATACAAACTGATTTAACAAGAGGAAGATGGGGTGGTATTACGTGTCATCATATTAATCTGTCATATATTTCTGATACATAAATGACAGCAAGAATACTTCAAGAAAATTATAATTTTTGCATTCAAGGATACCTACAGGAAAATGGTGTTAGATTTTACATTCCTTATGAATTGGAACTTACACACGGGCATTTTTTCAATTAAGAAATGGCCTTGTACTGATATTAAAAAACCCACAAATAGAGATTTGATTAAAATATTAAATAAATATGAACTTCTAAAGGTGATAAAATATAACTCTTTTAGAAATCATCAACAAATCTTATTGGTTTCCTATTATGAGAAAAATAATTGTGGATTCAAGAGTATCGCAGAATCCAGATGAATATATGTATGATATTCTATGGGGTGAAAGTGGTTCAAGGATAGTAAGGAATGAGGAAGGAGTTGAAGAAACTGAGACAAGAGAGAAGGATAGGGAGAAGAGAGAGAAGGAGGAGAGGGAGAAGAGAGAGGAGGAGAGGGAGAGGGAGGAAAGAGAGAATAAATAAATGTACAAATATGGAAACCAGTGAGATTATAAAAAGATCAAAGGTATTACAGAAAATAAATCAATCTCAACGCACCGAGGAGGAAAACAAAGAATTGGCAAGTCGATTAGAAATATATGCATCAGAGTATTAGCATCTATTTCAGGCAGAAGATTTAAAAGAGAAGGTGGAGATCAAAAAGAGAAAGAAGGAAAAGATTATATTATTGATGATGTTGATGTAATTGACTGATTAAAGTTTTACTTTTTTTCTTCTAAAATAAATGGAGGAGAGAGTGAAGACATTTCTGAGGATTCTTTATGTTTTAAAAATTAATACTCAAATGTGCATGTTTGAAACTAAAAAGGTTTTCTCACTCTGTTGGAATTTTTCACATAAATAAATGAGCAGAGTCGGCCCCACAGCAGGGGGGGCATTGGGGGGCAATGCTCACCCAGATTAGACTTTGTGCCCCCTCCAGTAAAATAAATAAATAAAACACACATATGTCTCATATTTTAGTTGATAATTATGCACTAGCAAAATGCATTAGCCTAATTTGTTGCTGTTGTTGCTCTCTGTTAGGGTCTCTGTATATAATGCTATAATTTTATTTGTTGTTGGTGCATAATTGTAGTAGCCTATACTTGTAGCCTTTTTCAAAGCACTTTCACTTTGTTGTTTATTGTATAGGTGAGCATTTTCTTGCTATATATAGGAGTGTTGAAAAATAAAGTGCCCCCTTTGGAAAAATGAATGCCCCCCTGCTGATTATAGCCTGTAGCCGGCACTGTAAATGAGTTATTGTCTCCAATGTAAAAAGAAAACCGAGAGTAAAAATATCTCTTAGGTTAAAAGTAAAAATAATAGGGTTATACAAAAAGGTACATGTTCGGTGTGTGGCTCAAAAAGAGTAAATTCATCACCAAACACAAACGAGGGGGGGGGGATATACAAAAGTTTTTATCAGGAAGTAAATTTACAACAATTGGAATACCAGGGGAATTACCTCTACCAGAGAATTCTTTCTGTGGTCCAGGAACACACTTGAATAAAAGATTAGATGAGGCTGACAATCTTAAACCGTGGAGCAAACCTATCAATAGGGTTGATGAAGTGTGCATGAGGCACGATATTGATTTTGGAAATATCACATAGTTGGAAGAAAAACATGAAGCCGATAGAGAAATGTTGTATAATTTGTCTCTGATACAAAAACCAACTTTGAGAGAAAAAGTTGAGAG